>NC_048598.1:165177607-165526774 GCF_003668045.3 Cricetulus griseus
ATAATAAAGCCTCATGCTGTTTACATCAAGTTTTTGACTCCGTCTGGTGACTGGGGTGACCCTGGTCATGGGCTGAGATACTGGAGGCCTGAGCTTCCAGGGGTCTTACACTATCCATGTCAAATGTTTAGTAATTGTGCCAGAAGGTACCCAGCATGCATTACTCATACTTGGGGAAGGTGCTTAAAAAGCCACTGTGGAGAAACATTTTAATCTCAAAAATAAATAAATAAATAAATAAATAAATATCGCTGCTGCACACTCTTCTTTTTGTTACCAGAGTTCAGAAAAAGTTAGGTGTATTTTTCCCCCCATGAATCAACAGGTTCCTAAGTACATGATTGCTAATGGAAAATTGGGGAGAAAAATCAGGTGTGGGCATTTTTCCCTTTTTACTGCTTGTGAATTTTTAATATAAACCCAGGATGTAAAGCATTAATGCAAGTCAAAACGTTTCTGTGAACAAGTTTCAACAGTTCAATTTTATAACAGTTATAAAAAAAATCTTTAAAGCTTCCTGGACAATGTTAGGATTTAAGTTTTTGTAACAAGTAACTTTCTCGTTCACAGGAGCTGAGTGGGGTCTGCAGCACTGTGATCATGCTTCCCAGTGTGTGCTTTCAATGCTGGCTGGGTTCTGTGCTGTTCCCCAAGTTTGCCATTCACATCCTAACCTACAAAAGCTAAGGATAAGATAAATCCACTTATTCAGAAATTATGGAAGCATCTATTTTGTAACTCAAAATCTATCATCTGTTAGTCTTTTGGTTTAAAGTGGTGTTTTTATTTAAATGCAAGGTTTTCTCAAAAAAAATTTAAAAACTAAAAAATTTCAACTGAAAGCCATTATTGGTCTACATTTTCCTTTTTAAAAATAATCTTTAAAGTGAATTTAGTACTTTGTCTAAATCTCTGTTCATGTTTCTCCTCTCCAATACCATAACCATCAGAAATGTATGGTACATGAGGTGACCAAAGGCTTACCTGAGTCATGGTGACATCAATCTGTGAGAGCCAACTAAAATTCAAACAGAGCAAGGGTCAGAGATGGTAGCTTAGGATTGTACCTTTCATGTGTTGGGACCAAAGCCCCAAACGAAAATCTTCAGTTTTTCATTTTTTTCATTAAATCTAAATCTGGATTATTGGGGAGATGGAATTTCACAAAGCCTGTTGCAATTTTGTATTTGAAATAAAATTTAAAGCGCATGAAGCAAAGTTTCTCTTTTTTTGCTTGTTGATGTCAGACAGTCTGTAGCAGTGAAGTTAAATTCGGTGAATTCTATGAGGGAAAACATCACAACCAGGGAATAGTTTTGTATTTCTATTGATTTTTTAAAAAAAAGTTTTCCTTTATTATTATTTTAAGTGTATGGGTGTTTTACCTACATGTACATATTGCTATATTTGCATCACATATGGATGTTGCCCTCAGAGGCCAAAAGAAGGGGCCAGATTCCCTGCAACTGAAGTTAGACAGTTGTGAGTTACCAAATGGATGCATGGACTCAAACTGCAGTCCTCTGGAAGAGCAACCAGCACTCTTCACCACCCAACAACCTCTCTAACTCATCTACTGATTTTTATTTGTTGCTCATTTTAGCCAGGAATGGTCACAATTCACAAACATCTAAATGAGAAAGCTATTGTCTGTCTTCTCTTAGGACACATGTCTATTTGTTTGGTTTTTCAGAATCCAATACAACATTGTGGCTGAAACCAGCAACCCCAGCGCAGTAGCTGGAGTTTCAGAAGCCTGGGGCTCTATACAACCAACCATACCGCAGAAGGTACAACATCTACTTCTAGTAACATCCAATGAGTTCCTCAAGATATTTGCAAAGCCCTTGAACAAGCTAAAAACTTATCTCCCCCCCCCCCAGGGTGTTATAAGAAAAGAGAGCAAATAAGTTAAAAGAAGAAAAAGCATACATGGTGAGATACTAGACTTAAAATAAGGAAATCCTCAGGATAGTATTGTTAAAGCCTAGTGCTTTTAGTTTATCTTAAAAAACAACAACTGAAATGTCATCACAGAACTGTTTTTTGTTGTTGTTGGTGGTGGTGGTGGTTTTTTTAAATAAGATCAGAGGAGCACAGCTAAGGAAGGTTTTTCATAGTTACCACACAGCAGAGGCATCATAGAGAAGAGAGCAGGAAAGAAACCCAAGCTTGTCCTTGACAAAGTCAGTGGTCAACAAACAGCATTCACCCACTCATGCACATACCAATGTCTCCCTGTTCAGCACTGTTAGCTCCAAGATCAAGTTCTCCACAGCTAAACCATGAAGAAATTCAAGCTAACCAATTGGCCAAGAAACCTGTGGGAAGTTATAAAGACCGATCTCTACCAATTGTGTTTGTATCACAACCTTCTCTAAATGAAATATTTTCTCTGTTGAAAGTCAGAGAATGAGAAGGGAAGAAGAGGAAGGATGCAGAGGTCATGAGGGAGCAGATAGGTTGAGTCAGGTGAAGAATAGAAGAAAGGATATGTGATAGGTAGGGTTTTAGTTCGGGGGGTGATAGGGGAGGATGGGAGGGAGAAGGGAACTGGGATTGTCATGGAAAACAATCAACAATCTTGTTTCTAATTCAAATAAATAAATGATTAAAATAAAAAAATTAAAAAAGAAAGTTTGAGTTCACAATGATGTCTCCCTGTATGCTTTAATCTTTGCTCTTGGATTAGCATGCTTTTGGAGAAAACAATATAACCATTTCATTTTCAGGTAAAAAGGTAGATTTAGGGATCACACCTAATCATTATTCCATGGTTGAGAATTGAACCTAGTAGCTGAACTTGCAGCAACTTCTTCTCAAGGGCTTTAGTTTATATCTACTCCCAGGGTGAGAAAAATACAATTAAGTCTGGGTTGATACAGGATTTTCTTAAATTGAAAACAAAAAAATAGACCACCCTCCCTGAAGAGACAAAATCCTTTAATTGTATCAAAACATCTATCTTAAATATGGAGTCAGAAATGCAATAAAAGGATAAGAGGATTAAAGTGGAGAGCACAGTACAATTAAATGGAAGCCAAAGTTTATTTAGCAAAACTTATTCCTACTTAAAATGCAAACATGAACAGTTCTAATCAGAGCCTAAGAGAATTCGCCAGCAAGTAAGCAAGAAATGTCCTCTCATCAAAAAGAAACTGAAAACCCACTGCATAATGCAGACACATTAAAACCTTTCCATGCATGTGTTCACCCAAATAATTGCTTGGAGTTTTAGTCTTTTCACAACAGTATATTCCCTGCCATAGAATCAAAATGTAATTTCTATTACATTTATTTATTTGTTGTGAGCAAGGAGCATGCAATAGCAGGTGTATGTGGAAGTCAGAGAGCAACTTTTAGGAGTTAGTTCTCTCCTACCATGTGGGATCCAGGATTAAACAAGTGGCTTCGCAGGAAGTGCTTTTACCCACTGAGCCAAATTCCTGGATCCCAAATGTTAAATTCTATATTATAATCATATTGGAGCATATGGCTGGCTCAAACCATCAAACTGAGCGTGAAGACTTGCAAGTGTCACATAGACTAGTATGTATTTTAATATGCTACATATTGTCTGCCTTTTAGCTTTTAAAACTATAAACAAATACATTTTTCTTTTGAGCTGATTAGTAAATATATATATATATATATATATATATATATATATATATATATATTCCACATTTTAATTATCCATCCATTTATGGACAACTAGGTTAATGCTAATTCCCTGCTAGAGTGAATAAAGAAGCAATAAATACACGAGTGCAGATCTCTATGGTGGTGTATAGAATTCTCTCCATATATGCCCAGGAGTGAAATAGCTGTATTATATGGTAGTTCTATTTTCTAGTTTCTGAGGAAACTTCCAACTTATTTCCATAATTGCTGTATTTTTTTCTCATCAGTAGTGAATAAATGTTCCTCTTTCTCCACATCCTTTCCAACATGTGTTATCAGATTTCATGAGGATAGCCAATCTGACTCAGGTTAGGCAGTATGCTGGTAAGTTTTATGTCAACTTGACAGGAGCTAAAGTCATCTGGGGGAGGGAACTTCAATGAAGAAATGCTTCCATAAGACAGGACTGTAGGCAAGTCTGTAGGGCATTTTGTTAATTAGTGATCAAAGGGGGAGAGCCCAGAGCAATGTGGGCAGGGCCACCTCTGGGCTGCTGATCCTGGATTCTAGACAAAAGCAAGCTGAGCAATCTCCGAGAAGTAAGCCAGTAAGCAGTACCCTTCCATGACCTGTGACTGGGCTCCTGCCTCTAGGTTCCAGCCTGGTTGAGTTCCTTTTCTAATTTCCTTTGGATGATAAACAGAGAAGTGGAAGAACAAACCAAATAAATTCTTTCCTCCCCAGGCTGTTTTGGTCATGGTGTTTGCCACAGCAATAGTAACTCTAAAACAGGTGGTATCTCAGAGCAGTTTTAATTTTCATTTCCCTCATGGTTAAGGATATTGAACATTTTTTTGAAATAGTTATTGGCCATTGATGCAATTTCAAAATATGCTGGAAAATAGATGGACACAGACTGTATAATATTAAGCAATGTCACGTGACTGAATCAGGAAAAAAAACTGCATATTTTCCCTCATATCTCCAACCTAGTCAATAATAAACAGAAATACATGTAACAAAAAGCATGTGTGAATGCAGTAAAATGTGTGGAAAAGAGGACAAGAAAGGCAAAATATTAATAGATGAGAAAGGACCAAATGCAGGGAATGAAAACAAGTTGTGAAAGAGGACATAAAGCTAACAGCTTTTCTAGTTATAACTCACATGGTATTTTTGGTTGCGGTTGTAGATAATCACATAAAATATGAAATCACGAATTTACAGGTAAATGGATAAAACTAGAAAAAAATATTGGGTGAAATGACCCAGACCTAGAAGGACAAATGATGCATGATCTCTTACACCTGTGGTTTTAAGCTCCAAATTGTCAGAGTATACAGCATAGGGTAACCCAGTAACCAGAAAAGTATTATAAAGAGACCGTGGGTGTGGAGTGGCTGGAGAGTCAAATGGCAGAACATGCCTAAAAAGGAGGAGAAAGTAGGGGGCTGTAATTGAGAAAGTAGGAAGGAGGAGTAAGAGAAAAAATAAAAAGGAAAAGGGAACAATAACACCCAGGTTTCTCGATAAAGCATCAACAAGTCATATTTACCTGGAATTATATGATATATAATATAAAATGAATGTGTAAATGTGAAGTTATATTTCTTGGCTTGACAATACTTCCCATAAGAGCCACAGACTATTTAATAAAGGCCTTGTACCAGCCATGAGAAATCTCCATTCAAGCTGTTGGTTAAAATAGATCAATTGACTCTCAAAACAATATAATCTAGTATTGTTGCCCTTGCTTACCTTCAAGAGATTGAAAGAAAGTCCCTATGGACTTGAAGATTTGAACTGAATCTAATCTGAAAATCTCCTTCCTGTGGTCTAGCTGAACCCAGAAAGTACAGCACAAGCTACCAAGGAAGGGAAGCGATCAATATTCTATTCACACATGATGCCTGTACACCCCAACAATGACTATCATGGGAAAATATTTTTAATGATATGATAATGGAACTCATATGTTGAAAGTAACCAACGGCTGTCTAATAGGACTTCAGGTCTCCTGAAGAGGAATGAAATCATGCCTGAAAGTAGAAACCTAGCCAACAACCAATGAATAGTAAAGTTATAAATCTTAGAGAAGAACTTATTACTACCACTTTACTCGATCAACACAATTCCCAGCTATATTCTAACTTACCTTACATCAACAGATAAGTGTAGCATTTACCCTCTTTATAGCAAACAGGGACCATGACAGAAAAATATCACTAGAAACAATGTATGGATATATTAGCCCCAATGGATATATATGCAGTGCCATTGCTGGATGTAAATTTAGATCAGGGAACATCACAGAATCAGGGAAAGAAAAATTGTAAGAGCCTGAAGAACAGGAAGTGTGCAATGAAATGTTTCCCCTGGGAACAACAGAGAAGCTACATTTATACCTAGACAATATGACTACCTAAATAAGGCCTGAGCAATGACAGTATCAACAGACAAAGAACTACAGGCAAATAGCAACTGTTAAGAGAGAAAGAATTAACCTTTCCCATGAATGAGTTTCCTATGTAGGTATCCCATAAAAAGTGATCAGCCCTGAAACAATATACATACAAGAAACAAAAATGAATTCACCAGGTTGTATTTTTATGTTTATAACGAATGAATGAATGAATTATAATGAATTATAATTTATAATGAATTTATAATGAAATAATACATATACAATACATATATGTATTCATTATAAATAATAATAATAATCAAACAATAATAATCAAAGAAGAAGATGCAATCAATTTGAGGGAGAGTAGGGATGGACATGGAAGGGATTGGAGGAAGGAAACAAAATGAAAGGGGGAAATAACATAATCACATTTTAATAAAAACTTCAATATATGTGTATATTTTGAACAGTGAAACTATAAAATCCAACTTGAAGATTTACACCTTCAAAAAAGCTATTCTACTGGTTCAGAAGTTCACTGAAATCTATAAACTTCGAGTCTGGTTAATTTTGGTGAGTGAATTTCTTGTTTACCACTTTTTAACAATAAAATTTATTAAATACAAAGATGGACAAATATTAAATGTCCATTTTGTCTCAATATGAGTGTTTTATTTTTGCTACTTTTTAATCTTTAAAATTGTATTTTTAATTATGTGTATGAGGCAAAGGGCATGTGAGTGTGAGTGGAAGTGTCTCCTGAGGTCGGAGGCCACACATTCTCAGTCATGAGTCACTCAACGCAAACGCTGGAAAACAGCAAGGACCCTCTGCAAGAGCCGTATGCACTGTCCACCGCGGAGCCATCTCTCCTGTCTTAATTTGAATACCTTCAACGACAAAGTCTTCCTGGCAAATAAAGAAAATATTAAACATGCCCAACAGGCAGCATTTCTTATGTTTCTGTGTATATACTTTGAAATACTTGTCCATATGATGACTACCTTATATGCCATCCTAGAGCCTTCATCCGGTAACCAATGGAAGCAGAAGCAGACACCCACAGCCAAGCACTGAGCCAAACTCCTGGAATCTAGTTGCAGAGAGGGAGGATTAATGAGCAAAGTTGTCGGGACCATCCTGGGGAAACCCACAGAAACAGCTGACCTGAGCAAGTGGGAACTCATGGACCCCAGTCTGACAGCTAGGAGCACTGGGCCTATGGCAGTGGAACCAGGATGTATCCCTACTGCGCGAACAGGTTAAACATATTTCCTCATCACTTGTCAAAGGTGAGTAATTAGATGGATTAAAAAACTAAAATAAACTTTACCATTTTCTATACACAAGCTTGAAAAACTAATAAACCTCAACATTTTCTATATACAAGCTCATACCAAACACTACTCCTTTATCTCTGAATCTCAATAGAACATACATCACTGTTTTTATTATGCACACATCAGAAATGCCAAGAGAATGTTGTACACGACTATCCTCCCAAGCCAAACAGCTACCATCTTAGGGAGTTAGTTGTGCCCAAGTGGAAAAGATTATCCCAACTATACTGGTTGACTGTTGATGCCCCTTCCCCCTCAGAGCAAGTGGAGAGGATTATAGGACCTCATAACAATATCTAGCTACCCCATAAAACCTGCTGTTTGCAACTTTGCCCTAATTGCAGGTGGCCTCAGGGAGGGTCTAGAGTATACAGCCTGGCAGGACTAGTGGAAGGGTCCCCATCTATGCAGCTTTGAGTAGCTATCATCCCTGTAGGTAAAGACTTCAGGTGCACCTCCTTTAAATATTATGGTTCTCCATAGTGAACTTGGTTGAATAGTTCTCCTTGGTTTGTCACTGGGACCAGAGAAAGAGGAATATATATTGCTCCCATCTCCTCATGTAAAGAAACTTTAACAATGGGTTCTGAGGGTCTAAGAACACAACTTCAGATAATGCAGACAATCAGATTTTTTATAACGTAGTAACTGGGGCAGAAGACATCAAAGTAGGACCATAACCCTTCCTGGAAAACTGTCCTTAGACAAATTGCTCACTTTTATTTAAATTATTTAATTTACTTTTGTATCAGAATTACATAAAATATATATCTAATGGTCACTAGCCCCCCAGTGTGACTTTGTAGTAAGACTTGCTGCCCTTGATTTAGAATGTCACTCCCAGGCCCCAGCCCCAGCCCCACCAAGGCCATCAAACCTGCATCCATGTTCTGTGCTCTGCTTGATTCATTCAAATGCTTTCATCTGAAGAGCTTTGATAAAGCTGAGTCTACAGTTTGGATAATTAGTATTCCATAGATTAAGCAACCTGAAAAGCATATGTCCTTCATTCAAATGGTATTTGAAGAAAGTCAACACAAAACTACTGCCAACAGGGTATTTTTCACATAAATACAACACACATAAATACAAGTCCAACAACAGAAATAATGGCACATATATTTGGAAACACTCTATTATTTTCCATGGACTGGTTCTGTAGGGTTTTGATTTTGTTTTTGTTTTTGTTTTTTGCCTCTTATTTACAATTTTCCCATTCATCAAGATACCATAAATTGGGTAAAAAGCAGACATTAAATCAAACTTTTAACAATAGTAGCAGAGCAGTGAACATGTTGGGCAGTTTCTATGAAATCAGGTCACTCCGTATGACATGTCTACTTTCAATAACAATAAAAGCAGGCCTTTCCTGATGATTCAGCCATCGGCTTCCTTGTGTGGCTAGTTCTAACTTACCAGAGAATGCTTCCCTGGCCTCTAGGACCCAACACTCTCTGGGTTATATGCATTAAAGAAATGGATCACAATGTTCTCAAATGAAACACTGCCATATTACAGGAATCACTTTGTAATAATTCAGACCTCATGAATCTAACTGATGGATTAGTTGCCTATAAATAAGTGCATTCTGCATTGATACAATATCCTAAAAACAATTCTTAAATTGTGGCATGGTATGGGAAAATAATGAAGTTTCACTAAAAGTATATGAGAGGAACATTTTGTGAATATTATTGAGTGATCTCAATTTTTATATTTTCAAATGTTGGTATTTCATTCTCAGTCTGTTCAAAGAAACTCCAACATCTATACATGTTGAACACTATTTTCATAATTTTTGTGGTATTTGTTTTTCTATACCGAAATGTTTTTTTTTTTTAACTTGTTCAGTTGAACCAAGGCAGGCAATCCATAATCCACAAATCTGAGATAATATACTTAAGTTTTTGTTTCCATAGCTGTCTCTCATTCTTTTAATGGTATCTCAAGATATTCTCGCTGCCAGTTCCCTAAGCATGAGGCCTGTGCTACTACTCCCTCCAAGTTTCTGTGATTTTCTCATGTGCTTTGAGACCCCTGAGCCTAGAATTACTATATGAAAAAGTATAGCAGCCCTCTGGAGGAATTTCTCACTTCCTAAACAGAAGCTTTTCCTCATTAGGTAACTTGGCTTGGCAGTCAAATGAACACTACCATGCCCTTAATTTCAATGCTTCTAATATATTTGTCTATCAGCCATATCAAATAGTCTATGATTAAGTCTTCTTTACAAATGTGATAGGAGGAAGGAAAGGACAGAGGGAGAGAGGGAACAGAGAGATCATGTGTGTATATAGTATAAACTGGCATATTATGCTAAAATATATACCCTTGTAATGTCAAATTTTGTTCCTCTCCTAGGATTAGAATCCCACAAGGACTGAAAGCAACTCTGGTGCTTGACTTGGGGCTCATTATGGTGGGAGGTCTGCAATGACAGTGATAAGCCAGTGAGCAAGCTGGGCGGCTAGACTCAGGATTAACCAAAAGATTTGAAAGAAATTGAAAATGTAAAGTTTGAGGTTGAATCACGTGAAGCTGCAATGCTGCAGAATGCCTTTGAGGGTGCTCTGGCTTACATTTAAAACATTTATTTTTATTTGTATGTTTAATTTAAACTTGCTATCTAAGAGAACATAGCTATTTATAACTGAGACAAAAATTTAAGTGACTTGAAAATTGTCACATGGTTGAAAAGTTTTGATTTTCAGTAAAATTTTGGCTGAATATGCTCATTTCACTATTCTGCATTTTTAAAAACTCTTATGCAAATTACCTGTCTCCTCAATAAAATATAAAATTAAAAAGTAATGCTACCACTACACTGTGTCTGACATGGATTTACTTATTGAAAGCAATTGTGAAATGAAGTTCTACCTTTTGGCTTTCTACATTCCACTGTACTTACCTAGCTGTGGCCAACGTACTCACATAGCCAGTGAGAAAACACACATACATACTTAATAATACATTTATTTATAAGCATATTTATATGTATATTAATGATACTTTCATATTTGAATATTGATAGACCTACTTCATTTGTGAAAACATGAATTTACATGGAGACAGTCAGCAATAAATTAACACATAGTCCATTATATTAAACTTTGCTAGTATTGTGGTTGGCAGAATGTGATGTGCTCCCAACAGCAGCCAACACCCACTACCTATGCCTATGTGTAACGCCCTCCCTGAGTGAGGGAGGGGCCTGGGAACTTGCTTCCTAGCTACAGAATAAAGCAGTGACAGGTAGCTGCTCAGTTATGAAGGTAAGGGAGAGTGGGGGTTTAGTCTTGCTGAGTATCTCCTTTGCTCATTCTGATTTCGTGAGACCTCTGTGAAGAAGATCCTGTGAGAAACAAGAACTGACTTCCCAGTGCAATAGCCCCTGGTGAATGTAGTGAAGATTGCCTTGGAAAGGGGATCATTTCTAAGAGGTCCTAGGGTGACTGCAGATGGTCATCAGAGACAGTGAGGTAAAACTACCCTCAGGATTACAAATATTGGTTATACAGTAAATGACAATGAAATATATTCCCAAAAGCACTAGTTCAAGAATCATCCACATTGTACTTCCTGAGAGAATACAGTTTTCATTTGCAGATATAACCTGTTTCTTTTTATCACAAGTAAATGTAACGAATCAGTGTCTAATGCTGAATTTCATTTGATATGCCCAAGTAAGCTGATCTTATTGCCGGTTTTAGAGTTGGCCAAGTGAGCCAACCAAACTCCTTAAAAACAGTCTTGTTTTTCAAACTTAGACAAAGTTGAAGACAATATATTTATGACCTTCATATTTTCCCAAATGACTAACTCTGAACAACGAAAGTCCAAGTAATACAAGTGAAAATTATGTTATCTAATAAACATCCCTCATCCAGAAAAGGAAAAAGAGGAGGAGTCCACTTACTCTGAACAGGGCTTCTGTTCTTGTAAACAGTTTGGTGTGGCAGGTTTGGGGTGCATGACTCAGTGCTGTGGAAACAGCCGTCTCTTCACTCAATTACTCAAGTTAAATTCCAAGTAACTGCTCACTGAAGAAAACAAAGGCTAACCTCCTCCAATCTCAATTTATGTTTTTGTTTGTTTAATGTTTGTCAGTTTACAGACATACCTACCTACCCTATGAACAATCCTGTGCTCTTAAAGGATGACACCAAATACCACTTCAGATGGAAAACAAATTCAGTCTTTGGACAAAGAGATATATTAATGATGTTGGACTTGTTTTGTATTTCCTAACAAGGGCACTTGGAGTAATTACAAAGATTCAGAACCAGAATGTTTCTGGATGTCCTTCGGAGTACACACAAGGCTATCAAAACAGACAACAAAGGATTTAACCTATCAAATACAGTAATCTGATATATTTGTGGTGTAAGACTTATTTACATAATTTCATTCCATTTAATGTTGCTGTAAGGCTTCATTCTTTTAGTTTCATATCTTATTTGGGGATTGTATATGACTCTCATGTCTTTCACAAACAGTTACTAAACAAAAATGTACAGAAATGCTTTGTTAGCTTTTTTTAAATGTATGGCTTCCATATCTGTAGCAAGATTAAAAGTTAGAATTCAGAAGCAGATCTAGTGTGATAGGCCTGAAGCTCCAATGTCCACAGTTTCTTTCTACAGCCCTCCCAACTGGCACAGTCTGTGCCCACCTATGAAAGCCCTCACAAACTCAAGAGTTCCTTTCTAGACTCCTACTGCCCCTCATCAATAGCAGTAGAAGACTACTCAGCAGGAAGAAATAAAAACTCAAAATGCATATAGACTAAATTCCAAGCAACTCGCTATGCTGAGATGTTGCTTACCCACTTCCTGCTGTATCTAGCTCTCCTCTGTTTGTCTTCCATTTTAATTTTATTATGATGTGTAAAAGAAAGGAAGCATTCCCTCTCTAACTATACCAAAGTGTACTAACTCTAAGACAAAATTTATTAGTGAAATAAATAAAAATAGTACGGTGGTCATACAAGGAAAAGGGAAAAACCAACAACTAGATTCAGGTTTCAGATTTAACTTGCATCAGAGTGAGACCTGCAGAGTGTCACTTGGCAGAGTCGGCACATTGCCCAATTCTCCATCATCTCCACATACATTAGGTTCTACTTGGTGGTTTATTTGCTTGGTTGAGACAGGGCTGCACTATATAAATCAGGCTAGTCTCAAACTCATAATCTTCCTGTCTTGTCTCATAAATGCTGGGATTATTGGCAGATTCTACCATGGCTAGATTCATTCAATGTTTCTAAGCTCTAAATTTTACAAATGTAGCATCTTGGCTTGAAATCTTGACATAAATTGCAAAACACTATACAGCTATTTCTTTAGTACAGAAGCAGACATTGATTCATCACAATAGTCAGTCATATGTTCATAAACTCTTTAACTTTGAAACCATATGTTTGTTCTACCTTGAATGCCTGAGGTTGTAAAATACACATACAGAGTGGAGAACAACAGGACTTTATAATGTTTATAGACATTAAAATTTTATTATAGTTCATATATAAAATTATAGAGAATGTATACTTATAGATATTTACATTAAAAACAAATAAAATATTTTAGATATCAATAAAACAGCTATTGGCTTAAAACTTTCATGCCTTAGATATTATATTTTAATAAATTAATTATGTCAGACACAGACTTTTAGATAGTTAGAATGAACTCCTCCAATAGAATATTATATTTTACAATTCAGTGACTTCCATAGCAAAGTTGGATTAAAAATAATAAAGAATCAGACCTTGTTTATTCAGAGTATCTCAAATTCTTGATCCTCACACTCTGGACCCCCAAGGGATGGGCTTACCAGTGTGCACACCATACTGGATAAGAGTAATAATCTGTTACTGATAGAGGTACCTTGAAAGAACTTGTGAAGCTTTTATAAACCTGGCTTTGCAGGTCTCAGCTCAGAGTCACACAGATCTATCTGAGAGCAAGCAATGTACTCCAGGAGCTTCTTCTGATTTCAAGCAAACACATTCTCCATCCAGGGAATCCTCTCAGGTGCACAGACACATAGATAACCAACTTTTACCTCACCCTGTAAGCATGCAGGGTATTGGAATAGTGTATCAAGGCTTCTGGATTATTCAGAAGACAAAAATAACAAGATAAATTTAAACTGCATATAAGCAATTTATAATGCATGCATGTTCCATGTGACATTTGGAAGACACTTAATACCAAAAATTGTTTATGATTTAGGATTTAACTAACAGGGCATCCAATGTTCTACTTGGAAACTCTGCTCTTCACTGGAAACTGGCTGTTGTGCATACAGATACCTTTCACCTGCTGCAAGCCATGGATCCTGAAGGTTCCAGGGATTGGACATGCTATTTCTTTCTCCCATTTTGAGCTCTACCTAAATAAAATCTATTTGACATCTGCACAATGTGGTGTTAGCATTATTCATCCATGATTCCCTTGCAAGTATGGAAAAATAATGTATTTGTTTATTTATAAGTCCTACCATATTCATATACTATTACCAAAGTTATAGTGAATTGAGTAGGGAATATTCCCAACCAAGGACACAGACTTAAGTTTTCTCTACCACCTATCTGCCTTTGAGCGAGAATAGTATCTCTGTAGGCCTTGTCTGGCTTGCTTTCACAGCCTTTACAGTTCCAACATCTTACATTTCCAGAATCCTATGTACACAAAAATGTGTCACCCTTTTAGTGACTAAACAAAGGCCAGCCGTGTTTACATATTTTAGAAGCAATACGTACAGCTACATCAAGTTAAACAACACTGAAATACTGCCTATGAAATACTGTCGTTACATTTTCAGGACTCACTGACTTGCACAGGCAAGCTGATATCAATCTTAGCTCATCATCTTCCTATCTCAGACTTCCATGTAGTGTTGCAAATGTCCCACCATGCCTGTATTAATGACCATTATATTTAAATAAAGTTTATCTATTTAAAATATACCTGCAGGCTAAGTACATACCTAAGGTAATTTCACAAATTGTAGCTATACATCATTTTGCTGTTTTGCCGACACACAAAATTTAAACATTTGTATTTTTACACACATGCACGTGTGTGTGTGTGTGTGTGTGTGTGTGTGTGTGTGTGTGTGTGTGTGTTTTGTACATGACACATGTATACAGGTATGTGTATAGTCCAGAAAAGGGTTTCAGATCACTTGGACCTGGCATTACAGGTAGTTATACCCTGCCCAACTTGGATATTGGAAACCAAACTCAGGTCCTGTGAAAGAACAGTAAGCTCCTTTAAACACTGAGCCATCTCTATATCTTCCACCCATGTGTAATTTTAAATGTCTGTGATTACCTGGAAAGCCAGTAATGAATCACATTTATTCGAAACCACTCCAAAAGTAACTGATTTCCTAAACCATCTCTATAAGAAGTCACATAATATAAAGCAGTCACTGGACTGATGACCTGTGATCTAAGCCTGTATATGTCTACACAGGTCTATGTATGCACAGAATGTAATTCCAACTTCTCTATGCAATTCTGTTAGAAATCCCATTCATTTGCACAGAGGTGGTGAGAAGCAGAGAACCTTGCCTTCCATTAACTAACTTGTTGTTACCAGCATCGTCACAAATGTCTGTCTAGCTGAGTGCTGTGACCCACCACAATCTAAATGCCAGGCACTTGTTCTAAGTACTTAAATAACATACAAGGAAGAAAACACCTCATCACCAATGTTATGAAAATGGCATACAGTTAAGCCATTTCATATTTGTTGTAAGGCATGGGCTAGAATGCTGTGGGATTTCCCATAAAATAGAGGACATTAGTTAAACATTAGTTAAATTGAAATTTAAATTTCAATTTAGAACATAATTACAAACTAGATTTGGCAATTCTATGTAAGCTACCTAATAGCTGTTATTTGCCAGCTTGCATATTTCTTTTCTGTCTTTTGATTTATTAATTTTTTGAGCGTTTCATATATGTGCAGTGTATTTACATAATTTACCCCTCCCTTCCTCTTCTTCAGGTTCTCATATTCCCCCTACTCCCTCTCAGATTCATGACTGCTTCTTTAATTATTGGCACATATGCATATATATACACACATATATGTAACAAGTACATACATATATGCATACATCTACCAAGAACACAACCTACTGAGTCCATCAGTGTTGTTCATATGTATATATGTTTAGGACTGACTGTTTATGATTGGATAAGCTATCAGAGAGTTCTTCTTCCTTGGAGAAAACTGACTTTTCATCTCTCAGCTGCCAATGTCTCTCTTCATCCAAGGGTGGGACCTTGTGCAATTCCACCATCCCTGATGCTACATCAACTACTGTTATTATCATATAGGTCTTGTTTAGGCAAGCACAGCATTGAAATTTCATGGACACAACTTTCCTGCCATGTCTAGAAGACACTATCGAGCAGTAGATACCTTGGTGTTCTGGCTCATAGAATCTTCCTTCCCTCTTCCAGGAGTTTTCCTGCTCAATAGTAGGAAATTTATGTGTGACACTGTAAATCTAGTCAGCTACCAGTCATGGACCCTAGAGACAACTACTATTGCCATTCTCATAAAGCTAGCCAACTATCTGTGGCTAGAGCAGTCATGGATCCTAGAGACAACTTACTACTGCCATTCTCCTACACAAATGTAATCTCTAAACTATATTCCAAGTAGTTATCCTTTGTTTTACCTGGAGATGAGTATAGCTTTTACACCTCATTAAAGAAGTTTGATTTTGTAACTGATGTGCATTATTACAGAGATCTATAACTGGTTAAACTACAGTGCTTAGATTCTCTCTCTCTCTCTCTCTCTCTCTCTCTCTCTCTCTCTCTCTCTCTCTCTCTCTGTGGTGTGTGTGTGTGTGTGTGTGTGTGTGGTGTGTGGGTGTGGGTGTGGGTGTGGGTGTGTGTGTGTGGGTGTGGGTGTGTGTATGTGTTTGGCAGTGTATGCATGTTATCCTGAGTATACAATATATGTGGAGGACTGTGGAGAGCTGCGATTCACCGCTCCTTAAAGATGGCGCCGGCTTCCACCTTCCACCATCCCGAGGGTGAGCACTCTCTGGAATAAACAACTCCTTATTTGGCTTGGTCTAAGATTCAAACTTGCATCAGCAAATGCGAGCCTATCCGCCTTAGCCACATGGCGTTCTGGGGTTGGCTGGCAAGAGTGCTTTTAAGCTGTGTGCGGGCTTTCCCCCGGATCAGAAGATTGTTCAAGGTTCCTGAGTAAACTGCTTAAGGAAGAGTCTCAGCGTTGCGTCTTCCTTGCTGGTCGAGGCGGTCGCGACAGAGGACACAGAGGACAGTGTGTCAGTCCTTTCTTTTTACCTTGCATGAGATCATGAGATGTTGGTGTTTGTCACTGTATGTGCCAGGTTAGCTGGCATAAAATGTTGGAGATAATACCATCTCCTGTCTCCACCTCCCAATTCTTGTTAAGAGTATTATGGTTACAGACCCATCCATCCTATAGCACAAGATTTATACACAGGTTCTTGGGACTCAAACTCAGCTTCTCACACTTTCATGCAAAAGCTTTACCAACTGAACCTTCTCCCTAGCCTCTATCATCATTTTCTGTACCATCAGCATCCATTTGTTTTATCAAAATCACATAAATATGAACACAAATATATGAATACCTTTCATACCTGTGAGTAGTTTATGAGGAGTCCACTTAATAAAACATTCCTCTTTTTCACTTCCTTTGCCAATTCCCTTATCCACATCAGGTTTTCCATCTCCTGAGTGAGTGGCACTAAGGTCAAGTCAAGAAAATATACCTGTGGGACACAAGCAGAGCATTGTTCTCTTTAGCCTTCCTTTTGGAGGAAAACAAAAGACAACTGCAATAGTATATTAACTTTGTTAATTCAGGTTAATAATTTCCAGTGCCTTTTAGGCAATAAGTACCTAATGACTCCTCCTTTATGAATATGAAATTAATGCTCAATAAGAATACATTGAAAATATAAAATGCTACCATTATTTTGCAAATCATACCAGTTTATAAAAACATGATCCCACTAATTAAGTTTAACTAATGATCTATAACAAGGTTCATTATTTCTAAGCCTATAAAAAGCTAATAAAATTAAGGGAAGAAACTTTGGACAGTATTTTAGACTATATGACATCTCTAATAAATAATCATCTATGTCTATAATAAACCCCAAGCAATTTTTAGGGAACATTGCATTTAACAATGTCAGTATTCAGAAAAATATGGCATTTTACTAGGGATGGACTCAGTTTTCTTCATGTGGCTGGTCAATAGGAGTTTGTCCATGCTTCAATGAGTATATGGGCAGCACATATTGGACTTGGTATATTTTTTATTCTTTTGGGGAGGAAAGCACGAAGGTGAGAGGGTGAACCTGGGAGGAATTGACAGTAAGTGTGATTGTAGTGCATTGTATGAAATTCACAAATAATCAATAAAATATTATGTTGGAAGAAAATAAGAAAAAATAAAAACAATTTACTTGAAATGCAAAGGATCACAGAGTGAATCTTCCTTAATTCTACAAATTATTACAGTCATTTTCAACGTAATTTTGCATTTACTTTTTGCTTTTTTTTTTTTTTTTTGAGACATGGATTCTCTGTGTAGCCCTGAGTATTCTAGAACACATTCTGTAGACCAGGCTTGCCTTGAAATCACAGAAATCTGCCTGCCTTTTGCTTCTGAGTATTGGGATTAATTGGGAGCACTATTACTGCCTGGCCTAAGATAATTTATTAAGAGGAAGCATAACACAATACTCTTATAGGAAACAGCCTAAATCAGTAGTTATCAACCTGTGGTTCACAACTTCCTTTGAGTCAAATAACCTTTTCATAGGGGTCACCTAAGACCATTGGAAAAGACAGACATTCACATTATGATTCATAACAGTAGCAAAATTACAGCTATGTAGTAGTAGTAAAATAGTTTTATGGTTGGTGGCCATCACAACATGAAAAACTGTATTAAAGGGTTGCAACATTAGGAAGGTTGAGGACCTTTGCATCATGAGGACCATGATGCAAAGAATACTGAAAAATGTGTGTCTTCTTTTAAAGGACCTAATTCAAGATAAGTTTTTCTACAGAATTAGAAATTTCCCTATGACATATGGCTACTAACCAGAAAAACTTTAACGTGTATCCTACCACCATGCCTCTCTATGGAAACTGCCCTTCTGCCCTGCTCTCCCACAAGGAAATATATTTCATGACAGACATGTATCTTCTTATATTCCTCTGTAGCATACAGGAATGAATTTTCCACCCAACATTGCATTTTGTTTTCTAGAGAAAACTATTTACATGAAACTCTGTATTATTTCTTTCATTGCTGGATAGTAAGTCTAGGGCCTCACACATGGTAATCATACATAGAATTATTGAGTTATGCCCCACCTCCTATAATGTTCATTTTAAAGACACTGATACAATCATTTTTAATAGATATTAGTTCAATAGTTATCCAAAAACAATGTTTGAGAACTTTTTATTAAACATGGCTAATTGAAAATATAGACATATAGCTTTTCTTTATAAAATGGCATAAATACAATTATATGCCAAGGAAATAATTTTAAAATTCCATTCCACAAAGAAACTAAAAGAAAAATAGCAAGAAAAGTAAATATATTTCAAGGAAATTAAAAGCAGACAGGCTTTCTAATGAGCTAACCAGCTGACAGTCTGGGATGAGAAGATGCGATCCTGAGACCTTCCTCTGGATTTGCAATATTTAAGTGAACCAGAATTGCTGGTGACAGGCCTGCAAACAAAAAGCAAGCTAACTTACCAAACTCTAGACAACTGCAACAATTATAGTCATGGACAGAACTTAAAGTTAGGGTTTGACAACAGGTGTGACAACTCCTCTCCTTAGTAATGATGGCAGAGACTGTACACATTGGTAGTAAGTTACCTCGCCTTAAAGACCACTTCTATATGATGCTTCAAAATTTGATTAGACTTTTAAATATGCAGAAGTACCAGTACCACATAAACGCCACAAAATGCTGCTGGCTTGCTGTGGCCCTGCCACAGCCCAGGTTCAATTCCTGAGACCAGGAAGGGCATAGGCACAAAGAAACGAAGTAGCGTCTGACCACCAGACCAGTTTCAAACAAGTGGCTGGCCCCAAATAAGTTGAGTCATCTTTACACTTCAAAAACAAGCATGTTTTTCCCACCCTGCAGCATTAACTTCTGGTAAAAACAAATATGTCAAATTTGTTTTTGCCCAACTTCTCATCAAAACAACTTTTAAATCCAAAACAATATTCAGCATTCTACTAGCTTAGCTAAATATCGAGCCAGGTTCATCCTGTCCTCACAAAGTTAAACAGCGAGAAACATCGGCACACATTTTCAAGAGCCACAGTATAATTCGAAAGTTAACCAAGCATATTTATGGAAATAGGGTGATCCACAGTAAGCTGCCTGGATACAGTTTAGTTTGCACTCCTTCAACTGCACGTTGACTTGGTTGCCTCTGATCCTGTCACCACGGAATCCCAACAGTCCCCAGCGTTTGGAGTAACAGCTGCTATTTCCAGATAAGAAACATAAGAAGCATTAGCTCCCAAAGTATTTTAGGGGAAAATATCTGAGAAACAAAATGGGTTTTCCAGGAATGGTCACATCTGTCCTATGCATGACTGGCAAAAATGACACTATGAAGTTCAATAGAATCATCAGTATTACAAGAGAGAAGAGTGAGTACAGACCATGCAGTCCCAGCACCCTCTGTGCCCTCCTCCTGAAGTCCACTCACTGGTCCTGGCCAAGTGGAGAGAGAGACTGTCTCCAACGAGCTTTGCCTCAGGGAGACCTGTTGGACAAGCACTCATATGCTGATATGAAACTAGGCTACATGACTCCCAACATCCACTAACATGTCGTCCATAATTTGTGTCTGCAGTCCTTTGCTTTTGGAGTGAATGACCTAGCCAGTGTGACTGCTCACCCATTTAAGTATATGAAGAACAATTTTTGTTTAGTACAAGTTTTAACCAAATATTTTTTGAGGTTTTTAAAACATATATTTAAAGGGGGAGTGTTCCTATGGGAAATTTCTCAAATAGTGACCATACAAAAGCACTTTAATTCAAATTATAGCTCCCATAGATATTTAAAATGCAGAAAGGAGAAACAATGGGAATGCTGAAAACCTCACTAGAGAAAGGGTGATGAAAACAGAGCTTCCTGTAGAAAAGCTACCAGGAAGTCGGCACAGCAGGAAATGAGCCTGCCAGGGGCTAAGTGTGACAGGGGATCAGGTGCACATTTTTAGCTTTCCTGGAAGCACAGAGGAGTCTGCTTGCCTCTAGAAAAGCATTCTTCCCTTTCCTTTTAAGGTTGTAATTCCCTGTTTTCCCTGGAAAGCTTTCCAGTGAGCTAATGTCACTTCCACACTGGCCAATACCAACCCACACTTACCAACACAGAGATAGGAATTGTTCTTACAAAACACACATTGCAGCAAAAACACTATGGTTGAAATCAAGAATGTGGTGCAGTTGTTTCAAGACCCGAGACTCGCTATCAATTGGTGAGATGTATCACCTGGAAATAGCAGACTTCTGTTCCAACTCCAAGTCTGGAAAATGAAGCCTGCCCAATGGGCAAGATACTATGTAATAAAACATAGGCGAAAGGTTCCGGTCCCAACCTGGAATATTTACTGCATGCTGAGCATTGTGCTGCCAATCCAATAAACTTTTTAAAAATCACAAATACATATCATAAGGTTAACACATTTTTACCCTGAAAAACAGGCTGCATCTCAAAACTCATTTACCAGATACAAAAACGTGATGGTATTTTAAAGATGAGGACAATCTCCAGTAGATGTTCTCATTAATAATATATTTTATTAAAACATTTTTATGTTTATTTAGCTGTGCATCAGAGTACATGTGTGGAGTCTGACAACACCTTGCAAAAGTTGGATCACTCTTTTTTTCACATGGGCTCCAGGGATCAAACTCATATGGTTGGATTTGGAAGCAAGAACTTTTACCCACTGAGTCATGTTTTGTGCATTGATATCACAATCTTCAAAGCACATTATATTTTACATAGGACTATTATATTAGACCTCCTATTTATTTATTTTTTTGTTTGCATGTTTGTTTTTTGAATGCAGGGAATCACTATGAGGACCTGACTGATATGAAACTCCCTATACAGACCAAGCTGGCCTTGCACTCATAGAGATTCAGCTGTCTCTCCCTCCTAAATACTGGGATTAAAGATGTACACACTATTCTTTGCTAACTTTGAACTTCTAAAACACACCAATCAATTACATAATTCCAATGGAAAAATTTACTTGGTACAAAATCACAAGTGAGTTTAATTGTTAAAAGCCAGACAGGATTATATACAACCATAGCAGAGGGTAGCAAAATAATCATGACAGCTTTGGAGAGATGTAAATGTTTTAAGTTAATAAAACAAAATGGCACTTTGGGAGGTACATATCCATTGAAGTTTAGCAAAATATTGCACCAAGTATGATTCCTGAAGATATACAAGAATACATTAAGCAATATATATATGTATGTATATATATATATATATATAGAGAGAGAGAGAGAGAGTTTATATATGTGTATATACACATACACACACACACATATATATAGGACTGTTCATTAATTCAAATACAAATTATATTAAATAATATTTCCTCATTAGCAAGATATTTCAAATTCTTCTACATGCATACATAAAGAAAGATGAAGCTATCTCCTTCTGCACTGAAAAAGACTGATTTCATTGAAGCAGAGGGTAAACATTTCCTTGAGTGAAGCAGCAAACATGTATTTAACCTTGGACAGCTCCATGGGTGGCAAGGGCTCCAGCTCCCATGTTTGCACAACCCATCTGTACCTGCTGTCTCCTACACTCAGTCCTACACATGCTTTAGATTTCTCAAATGACCTGCTAATATATCACTGGTCTCAGATGGATTGCAATTAATGTTTAATAATGCTAAATGTGATCTTCATTCATCTCTAAGGACAGGTACCTTTGTTAAAGGAGCAGGACTGTATATAAAGTATAATAAAACTGCAACTTGCCACTCTTAATTCCATTGTTGATGTTTCCAGGAAGGCCAGAGAAAGAAGGAAAGATCTGCAGTATGACGGGGGAAAGACTGTTTATTTGATTAAGAAAAAGATTTAATTTCTGGAGCATAAATGTATCCCAATAACACATTGTTCAATGCCAACAAAAGTAGAAAGAGTGTGGCCAAGAAAAAAGTATGGGTAATTATCAAATAAATGACTTAGAAAGAACAGAGATAGACCAGTCTGTTTAACAATAGATACTATAAAATTATCCACATGTGGACAAAAAAGAAAATTGGGTAAATTAGGCTCAGCATCGCCAAAACATGACTTTTCAAGAATGCATGGGATACATCCAACAGCTGGTGGAAGTGGCCAGTGACAGAGCAGATCAAAGCAGGTTTATCTCCAGGATCAGAAGAAATCTTCAAAAACTTTCCACTTGCGTCAACTATTTAAGAATTAAATGAAATCTACTAACAAAAATTACTTTAATTTAATGAACTGTACTTTAAAAAAGAAAGGAAGAAAATAGACAAGCACCACCACCACCCCCAACACACCAATGAACTCTTTCTCTCAAAGCAAGTCAATGTCTTCATGACAGTCAAGACATAGTTTTGATAAATGAACACAAATTAAGTTAAAATCTTTCAGGGATACATAGACCAAATGCTTAACAACTGTTTCTGGAATCTTTACAAACCAATAGCAATGCTAGAAGACTGGGAAATGATAGCTTCCAACCAAATACTAAAAAATTTTATATCAAACTATAACTACAAAAAGGATTTAAAAATTCTTTTGATTTAAACAATTTAAAGAAAAAAGTGTTTTTATATAAGTAGTAACGGCATAATGGAGTGGACACTCTTTTCACATCCTTATTGAAAGGTCAAAAGCTAACAGAACCAGAAATTGCCTTTTAAACAGTCAAGAGAAAAAATTAAAACCTTCTACTAAAATTAATTTCTTCTAATTATTTTACTTTAGGGCTGAGAGTGTGTCACAGTTTGTTAAGGCATGTTGCTCTTGCAGGAGATCAGTTTCCAGCATCTACAAAGAACAGCTTAGACTACCCTGTGTTTCTTGCTGTAGATGATCTACACAGGCAACTGCATGCATGAGAGAGAGAGAGAAGAGAGAGAGAGTGGGGAGAGGTGGTGAGAGAAAGAAGGATGGAAGACAGAAGGAGGAGGAGAAGGAAGAGAGAGATTTTTTTTTAAATGCAGGCTTTTAATTTTCCCTACAAGTATGTTTAGGTACTATGTGCAGGCAATGCCCACTGAGACCACAAGTGGGCATCAGATTCCCTACAACTATAAATTCATATGGTTGATAGCCACCATGTGGGTGCTGGGAATAGAACATGGGTCCTTGAGAAAGCAGCCAGTGCTCTTAGCAACTGGGCTATCTCTCCCACATACAATTTTTTTAAAGAACATAACCTTGCCATGTATATATGGCTATAAGAAAATGATTATATGCATTGCACACAAGTATCAGCTCAGCTGGATTATCTGTAATGAACATCAGAAAGAGAAGTGAAAAAGGAATACTAATGATTGATAGGAGGATATATATATATATATATATATATATATATATATAATTAGTATTTATTTTATTGTTTCCCTAGAGAAACCTATCAGAGACTATAAGCTGTCAAAGTAATCAGTCATAAATATGTGAGTCTTTATGAGTTTCCTATACCATATGTATTCAAATGTTCCTCTTCAGTGGGAAATACACCTTAGAAAATGGAAATAGGGAGTCAAAGTGTATTTAACATACCTAATCTCCTAGACATCACAGCTTAGCATCACAGTGGGTCAGATGCATGTCTGGTGGGAGCATGCTGCCAGCACTGAGAGCATGGAGCTACAATATCAATGACCAGCTGAACAAATAACAAAACCCAAATCCCAAACTCAAAGAATGGTTTCTACTGAGTCGATACCAGTTTTCTTTTTTCTTTTTTTTTTTTTTTTTTTGAGACAGGGTTTCTCTGTGGCTTTGGAGGCTGTCGATAGCAGTTTTCTAGTCATAAAAAGTTTCAAACTCCTATGTCAAAATGTTATAAATTGGAGCAATCTGCATATTTTGTGACTTGCCAAAATTTTGTTTTATATCATAAAATTTAAAAGTTGTCTGTAGGTAATCTTGATATGTCTTGTGTGATTTTTTTTCCATGTTGGAGCACTTTTATTCAGGGCCTTCTAGAAGAATGCTCTAGTTTAAGAGTTAACATACATACAAACTTTTGTGAAGTGATATCCTTCTACTAGATGGATGTTAGCAAGTTTCATTTTTGTTAAGGGGCTAGTCTTGTGTGATTTTTATAAGATAATTTTTTTATTGTAGAAAGAAAACACAACATATCAAAGATACAGATGTACAAAATGCAGGTACATGGCATACATAAGCAATACTAAGAATGTCTCCACAAGCATTTTGACCTTTCATCTGAGGTATGTGTGGACTCATCAAATTACCCACAATCATTAAAATTGTGTGAACTTATGAAATAATGCCAATCATTAAAATGGCTTAATCTTGTAAGTTAAGCATTATCATTTAAAATTCCAATAATTTTAAAGACATTCAGTAAACCTTCAGATCTATCATGGAAGCTTCCTGTGCACAACTGAGAAGAATGTGTATTTGGCTGTTGGAGGGACAATTCGGGACTGGCGTTTCCACATAATCTTTCTGGGTGACTAATCAACAACTTGACAGGCAGAAGGTCTTAGAATCCCTGAATACTCCACTGCACATCCTCTGTTTTCCAGATCTATTCATAGTTATAAACTGAAATGTGCTAATGAAGACTACAGATGTATTTACGAGTCCATAATTTTGTTCAAATGCCCTCTTCATTATAATTGATGCCATGTTTGCTGACAAACGTTTAGTTGAAGGTGATGATTAATAGGTTGTTACTGCTGTCATCTTGTTTCATATTTGTGTTTTTTCTCTTCAATGCTCCTCAGTTCAAGCTGTCTCTTCCCATAGTGCCTTCCTCAACCATATGTCCCCTCCCCATTCCCACCTGATTTTCTCATGCTTACCCCCACGACACCTCCAGTCTATACACACAAAAAATCTATTCCATTTTCCCCTCACAAGGAAATTCATGAGTCCCCTTAAATCTTTACCTAACCTCTATGGGTCTGCGGATTGTAGCTTGATGATCAGTTACTGAACAGCTAATACCCACTCATAAATACATACCATCCTTGTCTTTCTGGGTCTGCATTTCCTGCAGGATGATTTTTTTTCTAGTTCCATTCATTTGCCTGCAAATTTCATGCTGTCATTTTTTAACAGCAGAGTAATACTCCATTGTGTAAATGAACATTTTCATTACCCATTATTCTGTTGAGGGTAATCTGGGTTGCTTCCAGTTTCTGGCTGTTGGTAATAGAGGAGCAATAAACACACTTGAGCAAGTGCCATTGCAGTAGGAAGAAGTTTCCTTTGAAACAAGAATGGTATAGCTGGATCATGTAGTAGGTCAATTCCCAACTTTCTGAGGAACCACCATATTGATTTCCACAGTGGTTAAACAAGTTTGCACTCCCATCAGCAACAGAGGAGTGTTCCCCTTTCTCCACATCCTCACCAACAGGTTCTGCTACAGAGCTAGAATGAGAATGGGGATTGCATCTGGAGGAGCAAAAGGAGAATTGAGGAACTGCTGTGACTCTACTTGATTCTAACCAGGCAGGAGCAGCCTTTGGTTAGCAAGAGGTGCTACTGGTGTTGGGAGCTTAGACAAAACACCAGTGGGCGCAGTTAGAATGGGGATGACCTATGGGATTCTTGTAAGATAGTAGGGGGCAGGTATGGCTGCCATAGGTGTTTGCCGAAGAGCTGGGGCTGGATCTGGGGAAAGAGAGGAAGATTGCATGCATCTCCTGTCCCTCTCAGCGGGTGTAATCACAGGGAATGCCCGCTGGTGTTGGAGACTGGGATACTGGCATGAATTGGAGGAAAGAAGGTTGGGGGAGAAGATCTTTGTGGTCCACTAGGGATGGGGTCAGAGAGGAAAGGGAGACCTCAGCAGGATTTCTGCTACAGAGCTGGGGATGAGACTGGGGGTTGGATATGGAGATGTAGAAGGAGAAGTGTGGATCCACAGTCAGCCTACTAGTTGCCCTGAATACTAGTTGGCCCCTCAATAGTGTGTGTTTTAATAGGTCCTTTGCTTCTCTGGCTATCTTGCTTTTTGACTGAGAGGTTTCTCTAGTGTTGTTTTTTTATTTGTTTTTGGTTTTTTTTTTTTTTTTTTTTGTATATCTATCAAAGCTTTTTCTTTGGGCCTCAATGAGCATCAGGCACGCATGTAGGAAACAGACATGAATTCAGACAAAACACCTATACACATTAAAAAAAAAAATACCTTGGGGATAGAAAGACAGTTCAGAGTTAAGAGCACTTGTCATTCTTGCAGAAGTTCCAGGGTTCCTAGTACCCACCACCCAGCTCTCCCAACCAACTGTAACTCCTTTTCCAGGGACTCCAGTATTACTTCCCTGTACATAAATAACAAGCATAAGCAAGTTTTTTGCAAGGAAATTTAGTCCACAGGCAGCTGGCTCCAATATTTTGGGTCCGAGTATAGGCAGTGTACCAGGCACAACAATGGCCTCCCTTCCTGCAGCTGGTCCCAACAACTCCACAATAAGTTGCCCAACCTGTAACACGTGAGCCTTTGAAGAGTGTTTCAGATGGAAACTGCAGTGGGCACTGTGCGTGGCCAACCCAGCCTTTCCAGAGCTATTTGTAAGACAGCATGCGGCTTGCAGAGCTGGAGATACTCTCACACTGGGCATGGGTGACTTGACACTTGCCTCTACCAAGAAGTTAATTTTAGACAAAGGACTTCAGATACTTCCTGTATGAGAATGTTCTAGAATGAGAATGTTCTATGAAATTATTTTTAAGGTCCCTTGTACTTCTAATGATACAGGTTTCAGTTACTCAGAAAGGGCAAGAGTTGCCATTACTTGTGCACCTTATGAGGTAAGGCAGATTGAGTGCCGGGCTTCCTGTTGAGCTGGGGATAATGGTATTTATGACAATCTACTCTCACAACTGCTGTGAAGATTAAGGGGGATCATTTATTTTTAAAAGAGAATGGTGACTCATTTTTTTCAACCATTCAATAAGTGTCTGTTATGACTAACGTTCACATAATTACATTAATAATATGCATTAAGAGGTAACATTTCTTAGGGGGGTTCTGAGAGTTATAACTGGAGTGAGAATTCCATGTCTTCCAAATGGGAAGAGAGAGAAGCACAAGATCCCCATTGGTCTCTGTTGCTTTCCCATTCTGGGAACACAGTCGTAATCATACACACACTGAATATGTTGGCCACTGGTGCTATTGGGTGCTCTCTTGGCATACTCTAGATAAGTATTGCATCAGAGAACTCAGTGGTGTGGATGTGACTGCATCGGTGCTGTCACTCACAAACAAGAGGATGCAGGGATGGGGGAGAGGGTTATCTTGATAACATTTGCTGTATTCCACCTCAACAGGGACTCAAAACTAAGTCCTTGTTTCAGAATCCAATAAAATAAAGCCTCTGGTGCCTGGGGAAAAAAAATGAAGTGCATTATGCTTGTCAAAAAAATCCCACATGAAATGTTGCAAACAGCAGTCCAGTCTAAGCATGTTTGCAAACAGCAGCTCTTTGCACTGACTTCATCACCTTCCCACACACTCAATAAAAGCAACCCAGAGTCTAGAAAACTGTAAAAGTAATCTATTTTTAGGTCGCTTCATATTCTTATCCTCAGGGAACAGCACTTAGGTTTGGTAATGTTCTTACCATTTTCCTGTCTCCTAGAGAGTCGGTGCAAAGTCTAAGAGTGCTTTGGGCTTTTGTTGGTTGGCTGGCTCTTTCCTGTTTTAGTTTTCAGAATATAAAATACTGCAAAACAAATAGTTAAAAAAAAAGCATAGCCTATAATTCGGGTACTGTATAAGACTTGGTAAAGTCACTGGCATATTAAATAATATATTTACATGTAAGTGATATATGTATATACCCTATGAGGTACCATTCTATGGAATGTAAGATTTCAAAAATATTAAAATTCAAATATTAATGAAGCAATATGTATATCAAACATACCACTAAAGGATATCTTCCTAAGTTTAACTGTGGCAAAAATATTGGCATTATTATCTGGGCACCCAGCCTTCAAAACAAAAGAATCCTTCTTGAGCCAGGCGTTGGTGGTGCATGCCTTTAATCCCAGCACTCGGGAGGCAGAGGCAGGCATATCTCTGTGAGTTCGAGGCCAGCCTGGTCTCCAGAGCAAGTGCCAGGATAGGCTAAAAAAGTCCTTCTTGAATGTTCCTAGCTTGCTCTCAGTTCCCAGTTACATGGAACATAAAATTAAGAGCTATACTCTCTCACACGTACTGTAATACCAATATAAATATTTCTCTTTATTATCTGTTCATTTTTTTTTCTTGAGATGGAGTCTCACTATGTTGCTTTGGCTAGCCTAGAACTCTCTATAAATCTACTAAAACTGAGCTGCTATCACAGATAGCAATACTCCCACCACTTGGGAGGCAAAGGCAGTAATATCTGTGAGTTCCAGACCAGCCTCGTATATAGAGTGAATTCTAGGCCAGGCAGAGCTATACAGAGAAACCCTATATTGAAAACTCAAAAAGGAGGAAGAGGAGGAAAATGAGGAGGAAACAGGCATGTCATTGTACTTGACTCATATTTAACATGGCTGGTATGATGACAACTGCCTTATATTTGAATTTTCCACACTGAGGAGCATTAAAATGTTAAATGATTTTACAACATTTGGAAATAGAACGTCTTTAAAAAAGAAAATTCCCTTAGATGCAAAAAAGGGCATTTTATTATGGATAAGGGCTTTTTTGAACTTAGGTCATAGAAACTAAACAACTTAGACAGGTTAGAGTGTGCTTAAGCTAATACTTATACCTGGGACATTAACTCCAGATCCAGAATCCTTATCAGGTTAGTCACATAAGAATATAATTAACTTCTTTCAACTAAATGAAATTAATTCAAATCATGTGTGCAACTGAATAATGTGTGCAGTCAGGTTTCATATATTTATACTGTTTATATCATATTACCAAATAACCTTAATAATATTTAAAAGGTATAGGAACTTTGCAAAGAAACAATAATGCAGGGTTTTATTAAAGCTCATTTCATTATTTAAATAGAACACAGTAGCACAAAAATATCAATGCAGAGAAACTCTCAAGCATAGTTTCTGTATGTGGCATGTTCATTTATTAAAAGTGAAAAAGCATTTACCCTAAGTGAGCAGTACAAAGTACAGAGTACCTCCACAGTCTGAGTGGCTCATTATTCACATAGAGAATAAGTTATTAGGGAAAACATATTACATACATTCACTATTCTCAGGCCCTGGGTATTTTTAAACTAAAATTTCTACTAAAATATGAAAACAGAAACCTACAGAGCCATAGTCAAATGCCATAAGTCAAATATACTTGTTTGATAAGGTTCATTAATGTCATGACAATAACTAACATGTTAAATTAATTCTTCTACTGAACCAAGCATATTAAAAAAAATTGAATGACAAGATCAATCACCTAGTTCTTCCTAGGGCTAACATCAATATGAGCCTCTTAACAAAGCACTCCAGTTTATTTGCTTGGCCTTGTATGCTTCACATGTCAATTTTCAAGTTGATAAATTAAGATAAATCTGGCAAAAAATTTTGCAAATTGTTTCATTCACTGACCCAAGCTGAACAGCCTACTGAAAATGGGGAAATAATTAGCAAGTCCTAAATCTGTGCTTAATTAGGAAAATATATTCATAAAAATTAGGAAATATCCTCTAGAAATCATTGTCTGCAGATTCCATTAGAACACCACTATATCTGAAAATACCCCTATCCTTTAGATGGATTAACAGCAGGAAGGTGTTTGAATGAGAACCGTTTGTCTGAACACCATCAGTTATATGCTCATCGCAATTAATCATCAGTTTCTATATCCTGCAAAATAAGCTTTCTATTCATCATTCAGCCGTAAGCAAAGATCTAAAACTACCCACACCGTTCCTTGACTCTTCTCTATTCAACATCCTCATAAAAATGACTTCAGCCTTCCTCATCTTTGTGTTGGAAATTAATTCCTTTATTACCACAGTTATAAAGGGCTCCAGAGATATTCTTTAACCAGTATTTATCTAGGTTTTATTATTGAGTAAGCCAGGAAATACCTGAGACTTACTGTATTAGCACAAAACAAACGAAAGAATTTGTAATACTCTTACAAGTAATTCCATTTCTGCTGAAGTGGTGTGCAGGCAGGAAAGAGAAAGCCAATACATTTAAGGGAAAACTGTAAATACTTAATATGTAATACAAATGAAATATTTCAGAAGAAAAAGCAGAAGTGTTCTTGAAGCTACAAAAGCAATACAGTGGAGACTGTAGCAGAGCCAAGACTAGCAGCTACTCCCAGGCCAGCCAAGGACTGACTCCCAAGCTGTGGCAATCATCACTTGCAAACAAGTGATTGAAATCCAGAGAGCTGAAGCAAACAGACCAGGAAACAAACCTGGCATGAGACTCTGAGAGGTAAATCACTCTCCTTTGTTTGTTGAGTAAGAACTTGGTCCTTGAAAAAGCATCCTTTCTGAGTAGGACTAAGAGGCCTAACAGCAGGAAATGTACTAAATCAACAGCTAAGCAAAAAGTGACAAAGATCTATGTGTAGGATCTGCTGGGAAATTTAACAAGACTGGATTTTTAGAACTTAAATTCAGTAAAAGCTTCATGAGGCTAAAATAAGAAGCCATTAGACTTAAAAAGTAGGCCCTGCCTTATTTTCCAATTGACATGTGTTATTTATTAGGCAGAAACATTGGATACATCTATGTGTGTATATGTGTATTTTTAATCTTTTTCTGTTATTTAACACATTCATGAAAGCATCAAAGTAACAAGTGAATGCCATGCACAGCACACTGCATTGATTCTGCTCCTGTGCGGCCACTGGGGGCGGCGGAAACTTCTGGAAACAATTTACATCTCTATGACAGTTTCCTCACATGAAAAGCATCAAGTGTCAATGGCTGATGGTTTTCTGGACTTTTAAAAGTTATTTTAATATTTCCTGACATTCAAATATTAAATATTTTGGACTATTTAAAGACCACATATTCTGATCTGTTATATCTATAAAGTACTTCCTCACAAAAAATATACAATGTTTAATACCTTTGAATGTTTAATTATGTTTTTACAACACTAAAGTTCCACTTGGTACTTTATAACTTTTTGCTAGAGTAAATTCACAAAGTATTCCTTCTCTTGTAACACCATTAAAACTGTGGGCACTGGCAGTGACAGCAGAGCTGTCATGCCCCTTAGGTGGTTTGCCCTACACACTGAGAAATTAAGCTTTAAATCACATACTCCCAATATTTAAAGAATATTTTGTGGAAATACAGCCAAATACATAGGAATTCTTACTGAGCTTTCTTGAGATGATATGTGACTTGCGAGGCTTTTATAAGATCATTTTTATATAATTTTGTCTAGAATACAATACTGACAGCACTGAAGGGACCAGCTCCCCATTTTGGCAGCCATAACAGCCAAACATGTACTTGCCTGACCTTGTCATGGTCACTAGGAGGTCAGATGCCTGCCTCGTGGCAAGGAACCAATCAGAAGTTAGCTGGTGGTGCTATGCTTTACAGCTCTGGGTGTGCTTTACTGACAAGTGGACAGCAATGACATGCAGAGCATAGCAGCCACCCTGGGAGGGCCTATGGGCCATAACAACCAGTTGACCAATCAACACAGGGCAAACCCTCCAAGCCTGGAGGCACACCAATAGTGAGCCTGTGTGTACCCCCTAGACACTCCCCTTATACTGCCCTATAAGATCTCTATGCTGTGGCTTCGCTGTGTCTTTTCCTAGCCATCCGCCATGGTGGATGGATGAAAGGACAGAGCTAACATGGGGTTAGCTCACTAAACAACTACAATAAAGCCTCTTGTGTGTTGCATTAACTGAACTGGATATTGAGTTCTGGGGGGGGACTGACCGGAGCAGGGAGACTCCTCACCTCGAGGGTCTTTCATTACTGCCTCCCACTACCCAGGAAAAATCATCTCTGTGACCATGACTCTCTAAGTAGCCTCAGTTCACAGTCTAAGTCCCTCTTATTCTTGCTTCATTTAAGTAGAAACCAATGATTTCCTGAGTAATTTTAATATCAAATTTACATTTTTTTGAATTCACTTTGATATTTTTTAAAATTGTTATTTTTCTAAATATATAACTATTATCATGGAAGTGGTGGACACTAGGAAAATAAGAAAAGAAAAACAGATAACTGGGTATGTCCTATGTTCATAGCTTTAATAAAGGACACTGTGGAAAGAACTTCCAGATCATCCTGTAGCAAGAATCAATCTGACAAAAGAGATCAAATATATACGGTCCATAACTTAGACTATTTACTTAGAATATTTCTTTTCCATAATAGGGTGACAGCAATCTGCATTGGAAGAAACCAAACACTGAACTTTTATCTTCTTGTCTACTGCTAGGACACTCTCTTTGATTCTACACAATGTAGTGTGTGCCAGTGCCCAGTCAGCCACAGTCATGAGGGAAAACAATGTACACACTCCGCAATATGAGTTCCTAAGCTTCAGTACTATGTAGGTTACAGATGCCAAATGTATTTTCATCAAGATGAGTTCTCTGAGTGTATAATTACCTACTGTAAACTGTGGAGCATTTATGTCATATAGTCCAAGAAGGCACAAAAAAGAGCCACAGTTAACTCAGAAAAAAAAAAATCTTTGACAGTTTGTAGGCTACACTAAACAGTATCAGATACCACATTTGAAGAAAGAAAACAACCATTATAATACACAATGACCTTTATTCACAAAGGAGATCACAGCCAAAAGTAAATGGATTATACCAACTGAACTCTGACAAAGAAGGAGGAGCCACCAACCATCCCAACCAAGGTAATGCTCTCACGAATCAGCACTGAAGTAGGAGATGCAAGAGGAGCTGGATACACCATGGGCCATGGGCAGAGATGCAGGAGCAGCCCGGGCTGTGACAATGGAGACTGGGGTATAACCCATGAGCCTGAAGCTAAAGATTCTTTACAGGAGCCACGAAGAGACCACCACAAGAAGAAATCAGAGAAAACTGCCTGAGGAAATGACAACAGAAGAATTGAGAAGTATACTGCTAACCCAAGCATGGCTGTGCCAGAACCGTGGGATTACTACATTTGCCTGATCTTCCACTGTATGGAGACCACACGAGTAATCAGTGACAGAAGCCAGGGCCTTCATAGGACAACATCTGCAGCTAAACAAGTTAACAACCACCCATGTGTGGTCCCTTCAGTACCTTGGGTTTAGAAAGCTAAGAATGGAAGAATGAGCATTGTTCTGCACACACAAAACAATCATGGGCAGAAAATACCGAATATCAACATTTCCCGCTGATTTCTGGGGGAAAATCCAGGGCAGGACTGACCCCTACTGGATACCAAACAAAAACTCAACCCCAAAGGCAATTTCTTTGAACTCACTGGGACATTGTATGCTCCAAATCTGCTTTATCACTTTGAATCAGAGATACAAAATACTAGCCCCAATTACCTGACTTTGCTGTATAAACCATTATGGGAGTAGGAAAAATTCAAATCCCACACCACTGAGGAAGGAATACTGAGTGATGCTATAATCTTCATTTATTTAACTTATATTTTATTTTATTCTTTCATAAACATCTGTTTGCACATTTATAACATGTATTCCTCCTAATTGTTCTTATACACAACTCACAAGATTTCCATCTCATTCTTACTTTAACCCAACTTCCCTCTTTTTATTTCTCAACTGTAACTTTCTGTAGCTTCAGTAATCTTTCAGCTCTGTTTCCTAACAATGTAGCAACATCCCCTTCCTTTGACTTTCCCTCTTTGATATTTTTCTCAATCAACATAGAACTAAACCCTATGCTTAGGTTAATTTCCTGATAATCTCTAATCTTAATGAGTAACATTTTAGTATATACTGGACTCTCCTTTTCCCTTCATCCTTCAAAAGATACTGATGCTTTTTTATTTTTGTTTTTTTTTTTCTAGTTGGTACTGTTTTTAAGGAGTATTACAGTACTTACTTAATGAAGTGGGAATCTGTAGGTGTGGTTACTTCTTCAGCAAAGAGGTGACCCTTGGAATATTGTTGGAGATTATGCCTGGTACCCCAAAATCCCAGTAAACTGCAGAGGTACATCTTGACCCAATACAACCTAGTCCCATTTGAACATTGCAGATATTACAAATGAAAGAATGTAGCTGAAAAACTTATCAAAGAAATAACCCTAGGTACACAACTTCCAAATACTATAACACTAGACACATGAAAATTAGAGGAGGTGAGCCATCCTTTAAAAATGTCAATTCCTGAGAAACAGATTATAATCAGAAAAAAATAGATGAAATACAAAACAAGTATTTTTAAAACTAACTATAAGAATATTTGATAAAATGGAAAGGAACAGGGGGTAGATAGATAGCTCAGTGGTAAAAACACAGACTGCTCTCTCAGAAGACTAGAGTTTGGTTCCTAGCACATACATTGGTAGCTCCCAACCTCCTGTAACTCCATTTTGCAGGGCATCCAAAGTCTTTTATTTCTGAAGGCATTTACATACACATATTCACACACACACACACACACACACACACACACACACACACACATATAATTTAAATAAATATTTAATAAATCAAGAAGCTATAAATAAACTAAATGAAAAGAAAACACAAAATACATCTACTGGGATAAAGAAGACAAAAGATATGAGAAGGAATCTAATAAGGAGGTTGAAATACTAAAATATAAAATTGAAATTTTAGAAATAAGAGCTCATAGTCTTTAAAAAAACAATAGAATGGTTAAAGGAAGAATAGACATATGGGACACCTTTAAAAGACAAGATTTATAAATCATGGGAATGGAGGAAAAACTTCAGGGTAAAGGTATCAACACTAATCAGTAAAATCATAGCAGAAAGTTTCCAAATCTAGAAAGAGAGATGACCATTCACATTTAAGAAACACAGAAAAGACCATATAAACACCTCTCCATACTATAGTCTAGTTAAGACCCTAAACATGGGAAATGAAGAAAAATACTGAAATTTGTAAGATGTATATAAAAAGTCACATATAAAATCAAGCTCATCAGAACTACAGCATATATCGCAACAGAAACTCTAAAAGCTTGAGTTAGTTTTGAATTCCACACTGTAAAGACAACCATGGCTAAACATGACTGCTATATGTGACAAAACTATTGATCATAATTGTCAGGAAAAAAAGGCCTTTCCATTATAAACACAAATTAAAAGACTCCAGCACTATCAAGCCAGTCCCACATAAGATTCTGGAAGAAATGCCATGTACGTAAGAGAAAGATAAGCACATGTATAAAACTATGGGAAAGAATAAGCCACACTAGAATAGTTAGAAATGCAAATCAGAAAAGGAAAATATTTGACATTACAAAACCAACAAGTGACAGGAAAACACAACTTTCAATGACTCGAATGCCAATGGTCTCAATTTAATATAAAGGCACAAACTGTAAGATTGGTTTAAAAGCAGAATTCTTAAAACAGCTTCTACTTAGCTGATGCCTAGAAGAAATATACCAACTATCAAAGACAAACACTGCCTACGGCAAAGGATGCAAATGGTGTTCCAATACAAATAGATGTTAAGAGTGAACAGGTGTCACTGTTTTAATATCTAACAAAATTTTATTTCATTTTGGAATAATCAAGACAGTACAACAATTCTAAATAGTAAGCAGCAAACAGCAACATACACATTTCATGACACAAACACTTCTAGATGTAAAGACACAAATTAACCCCAGCCCAATAAGTGGCTTCAATAACCCACTCTCATGAACAAGTAGGTTATTCCAAAAAGAAACAAGTATAAAACCATCATAGTTAATTGACATATAGATCAAATGTACCCAAGTTATCAACAGAACATTCGATGCAAATACTGCAGAATATACAATCTTCTCAATAACAAATGGGACTTTGTCTAAAATAGATTATATGATAGGAAATTAGGCATGTCTTAACAAATAAGAAACTCAAAATAATTACCTGGTCCCAATAAAGGAAAATTAGAAAACAACAACAAGAGAAATCACAGAAAATTTGCAAACTCATAGAAATTAAACAACATAGCATTGAGTGATGAATAGTTCATCAAAGAAATCAAGAGAGGAAATTTAAAATGCCTCAAAGTAGATGACAATGAAGACACTGCATATCAAACCCTATTGTAACCAAAGCAAGCAGTCCTTAAAGTGCTAAAAGTACCCATGTTAAAAAAAAAAACAGAGAGAGAGATAGGTGTAGGGTATGAGTATATCTAACAAAACAACAATACAGAAAAAATAGCAAGCCAAATCTTAAGTCAGCCCAGGAAAGAAATAATAAAGATTATGGCATAAATTAACAAAGTAGAAATGAAAAATACAAATAATTAATGAACTGGGATCTTTGAAATGTTTAAAATCTCTTAGACAAACTACCCAAAAGAGACATAAGACCCAAACTAATAAAATTAGAGATGAAAGAGGAAGCATGACAACAGATACCAATGAAATTCAGAAAACCATTAGGACACACGTAAAAACTAAAATACCATTCAACTGGAAAATATAAAAGAACTGGATGAATTTCTGTACCATTTAGCTTACCAAAATTAAACCAAGAGGGTATAAACAATTTGAACTGATCTATAACAAGCTATGGAAACAGAAACTTCAAAAAAATTCCTCAAAAATATAAACGTCCAGACCCACATGTATTCACTGCTGAATTCTACCAGATGTGTAAAGAAATAATGCCATGCTCTTCTAACCACTTCATACACTAGAAAAGGAAGCAACACAACGACAGGCTTTATGGAGTCAATATTACAGATATTGAAACCAGATAAAGACACAGCAACAAAAATAAAATTGTATGCCAATTCTCCTGGTGAACACAGGTGCAAAATTCTCAACAAAATACTTGGAAATCCAAAAAGATCATTTACCACTCACAAATTAGCTTCAACCCAGGGATAGTTCAATATACAAAAATCAATAAATAAAATACATCACATAAACTAACTTAAGGACAGAAATCGCATGAATATGGTTTGGACAAAGTCCAAAGCCTTTTATTTTAAAAGCTCTTAAGAAATAAGGAATAGAAGGAATGTACCTGAACATGATAAGAAACTATAGAGCTATATATAAACAAACATGCAGTCAGCATTATGCCAAATGGGAAAAACTCCATGCATTTTCCACTATAAAATTCAGAACCAGACAAGACTGTTGACTTTCTCTATTCTTATTCAAAAGAATGCTGAAAGTTTTAGGCAAAGAATCAAGACTAGAAAGAAATAGAAAGAATACAAATGAGAATAGGGTATTAACTTACGCATAGGAGATCAGAAAGATTCTAGCAGGTAACTCTTAGAACTAATGAACACCTTCAGCAAAGTAGCAGGATACATTACATCGAGAGCAAACAAACTGTGGTAGCCTTTTTGTACCCCAATAGTAAATATGCAGAGAAAGAAATCAGGAAAGCAATTCTAATTATAAGAGTTTTCAAAATAATTCCTTGGAATAAACCTAACTAAGGAAGTGAAAGACCTCTACAATGAAAAATTTAAAACATGGGAGAAAAATAAAAACTGAAGAAAATACTACAAGATTTGGAAATATCTCTCATGGTCATGGATTGGCAGAATTAAGATTGAAAACATGGTTACATTTCTGCAAATATTCTATAAAATACCAATGACAATGGCATTCTTTACAAAACTAGGAAGAAGTCACAAAATGAGGAAACATAAAAGATTGGATAGATAAAGCAATCCTAAGTAGAAAGAACAAAACTAGAGAGATTCCCACCCCTGGCTTCGAGATATATTACAGTCATAGTAACAAAAGCAGCATAGCTATTGGACAAACAGATGCATAAATCAGTGTAGTTAAATGGAGAACATAAAAGTAAAACCACACAGTCTCAGCTAGAGACACCTAATTTTTGACAAAGATATCACTGGAAAATATATTTGAATAATGGTTCTACAAATATGGATATGTATACATATAAGAACCTAGATCCCTATCTCTCTCCCTGACCAAAACCCAAATCCATCAAAGATCTTAATGTGAGACATGAAATGCTAAAGCTGTTAGAGGAAAAAAGCTGTGGGAATGCTTCAAAATATATGCATATCAAAAACTTCCTCAAAAATATTCTCCCAAATGATTAAATCAGTCTCAAAAGGCAAATACCATGTTTTCTCTCTTCTTTGGATCCAGATTTTGTACAGACAGATAGAATCATGTAGGTATTGAGGATATGGGAGCAGAAACACAACTGCCTATGAGACAAAGGGAACTAAATGGAGTGGGGAGGAGTGGGGAGTAAGATAAAGGTCAGAGCAGGAGTGCAGTGTAAGATATTCTACGTCATATGAAAGTATCTTATCAAATACAGTATTAGATACTATGCATACACAACAACACACACACAATAAAACAGAATCACACCTCAAAGAGAAGCCAATCATATTCTTACATATGGTTTTAAGAAAGAAACCACTGATTTTAACCTGTTCTTTAGAGTTTTCTTGCTGAATATTATAAACTATCTAAATTATGAATCTTTTTTTATGTACTAAATCTATAATAAAGTATTTTTCTTCCAAATATTGAGTAGTTTCCCAATGAGGGACATTCTTACCATCTGATGATGTGTTTTCAAATGTCATAGCTAAAAGATTGTATGGAACAACAAATGTCATCAAAAACTCATTAAAATATAGAATATAGAATAATTCTACCAAGCAATATACAAACATCTGTTTTAATCCACCAGCCAATATTACCAACAATCTCTGGTTCATTGTAGAGATATGCAGTTAAATCTACCAAAACAAACATTTTAGGTTGATCAATATAATGCTAGCTTCCAGCTTAGAGCATGTAGAGGAGACCCTTGATCTCACCACTGGCTGAAAAGCTATTATTAGCATTTCATAGTGGCGGCATGAGGGAGAATCAGTTGCTTTACTGACACATATAGTGTGACCACACAGCTGAGCTGGCCCCAATCCCAAGACTAGTTGGGCAACACAAAATGGACTCAATGAAGAAAAAAATTAATCTCAAAGTTCATTATGAAGGAATTGGATGTTGAGAGGGAAGTCATAGGAGGAATTGAGAGAATCAGTATGTTTAAAATGCATATGAAGTTCTCAAAGAATTAATGAAAATATAAAATCCAATAAAAGTTTATTCTTTAAATAATACTATGTTCTAGCATAAGAATTTGCCAAAGTAAGCCAATATAGAAACAAATAAAAGGAAAATAAGAATGATGACCAAACAGATAATCCACAACAGTATTTTGAGGATGGAGAGCAAATAAAAACTTTTTACAGAACTAAACTTATCCAAAATGTTTTAGAAAAATGACCATTTGAAATGAAGTTTGTCATACTATCTATTATATAATATCTACATGGTTACATAAAAATATTATAAAAAATCAGCTCCTTAAAATGAGAAAAATTATTTTAACAAGTTTCTAAGTTCTTTCCAAAATGCTTCATTTTTTCCTTTATCCTTATGTGAAAACTTTGTGTGCCACTTCAGCTGGATCTTAAAGTAGAAACTACTTAGCCACACCAATTTATCCTAAACAATAAAAATCTCTAGCATCAAAGATGCCCTAACTCCTTTGAGTTTTAATTAAGTAACTATGTAATAAAGACTTGTAGAAAATCTAAAATGAATCCAATCCACTAGATGAAAATTCAGGAGTACATCCTTGCTTCCTTTCAGTGTGTAATTTCCTATAAACAATCCAGTCAAAAGATGATACTGCAATACCAATGTTTAACACTTAAAACAACATGGGACGAATGAGGTGGCTCTGTAGATAAAGGTCCCAAGCAAAGACAGGAGTGCAAGTCCCAGAAACCACATGTGGGAGGAGATAATCAATGGCGAGGAGTTGTCTTCTGACCTATATCCACACGCGCACAAACGCGCGCGCGCGCGCGCGCGCGCGCGCGCACACACACACACATACACACACACACACACACACACACAAAGAGAGAGGGAGGGAAGGAGGGAGGGGGAGGAGGAAGGGAGGGAGGGAGGGAGGGAGGGAGGGAGAGAGAGAGAGAGAGACAGAGACAGACAGAGAGAGAGAACTATTTAATTAATTAATCTAAAATTTAAAAATCCATCCGCTAATGCTAAGGTCAAATGTCTCCGCTTAGTGGACCTGCAGCCTCCTTTTCCTGTATGTGACTCAGCAGCATAGAAAATGAAGACAGTGCAGATTATAACTTTACAAAATTGACAGATGTCATTTAAAAACTCTACAAATGTCTGAAAGTGAATGAAATAACTAATTTCATTTGGCTTTTAGATGACTCTACTTGGGGAGAGTCAAATTAGAAGTCGGTAGCCTTGTACATCTCATTTCAGACTAAACAGCATTTACAGTGGGACACAAAGGGTGGAACAGCCATGTAATCATAGCACTTGGAGGTCAGGAGTTCAAGGTCATTCCTGGCAACACAGTCTGGGCTACACAAAACCTCGTTTCAATAAAAGCTACATTTTATATCTATTGAACCACACTAGTTCAAAGTAAAAATACACATTTTATTTCATTTATACTTTTAGAACATTTTGTGATGAATCACTAAGAATACTGTGTAAAGAACAACCAGATGCCTTTTTAGTCTAAACTTAGAATTTGCAGTCATTAAGCTATAGCCTCATTAAAAATGAAAACAAAAGCATATTTTGCATTGATTCCTCAGGAAAGTTAGTTTAGAAGAAGGAAAGTAGATAAAATGGCCTCTGAGACCTCTAATACACACAGTTAAACAAAATGTTATAAATATAACATATAAATATGTGTATATAACAAATATAGCCAGGCATTGGTTGTGCACGCCTTTTAATCCCACCACCCAGGAGCAGAGGCAGGTAGATCTCTGTGAGTTTGAGGCCAGCCTGGTATATGCGTGTGTGTGTGTGTGTGTGTGTGTGTGTGTGTGTGTGTGTGTGTGTATGTATCCTTTAATGTTTAATGTATAACCTATCTAGACTTAAAGTCATTTAATCAAATTTTACCATCATAGTATTTCCATACTCCTCCTAACTTGGAGAATAATCAGCTAAATTTTTGTTCATTGAGCAATGTCCTTGGGTGCCTGTAACCTAACATTACTGTTCCAGCTTTAGTAACTGTTAGCCTAGAAGTAATGCAATAGAGCTGAGATACTGAATTTAGAAAGGGAAGCAATCCAAAGGAAGAACCCAGGAGAAACATTAAAATGTGACCAAAGCTTAGAAACCTGGTTAGAGTAATGGAAGGGTACTTTGAATCGTCCTATCCAGACTGGACAAAAGAGGAGATAAGCACCAGGGCTACACCACCACTGTAGGCATGCCAAGGCTCCAATTTTAGGTTGAAAGTTACTTTCTGCATTCATTCATGCTAAACTGCACAGCATTGGTGTTGAATTATCTTCAATTTTACACTCAAGAAAATAAACCTCAAAAGCGACTGTCTGCATTGATTCATTCTATTCTGTACAATGTGTGTGTTATTATCTTCCATTTTATACTTAGGTAAATGAACCTCAAAGTTAAGTATCTTGAGGCAGGAATCAAGGCACTGGACTCCTCTTCTCACTAGACTGCATGGCCCCTTTGGCATCTCACCTGTGACCCTCAAATGAAGATGTCTAGGCAAACGAATCTGGAAAATGCTCAACCCAGGTCTTCAAATATGTCCTCTATCCTTTCAAAGCCTGGAGCCTCCCAGTCCCAAATTGATTCCTCAACCTTCCTAAAATGCTCAATGACACTCTGTGTTGCTGTGCAGAACAGTCACTTGTGATAGGTTTCCATGTGAGCTGCACCTCTAGAACCTACTTTTGGGGCACATAACAAGAAACACTTGGCTAGTGAATGTACTAATCCTACTCTACCCAACTTGCTCCTATTTTCATTGCTTACATTAGAGTTATGTTTAATATAAAGTATTATTCTTTTGCATTAATTATCTTACCTATAACAAAACTTAAGCTCCCATAGTACAGAATAGGCTTGAGTTTCAGGAGCAGGCAGTTACTCAGAATTTTTAAGAGTGTTTGGAAGTGCTCCCACAGGGTAAAATATTGCTGCAGACTTCAGGCCCTGTTCCTCAGCCAGTGAGGCCAGCATGGATTCTAACCTTTTTCTCCTCACTGGCTTTGCTCTCTGTTCTCTTCCTCTGATACAGAGTATAGCTGGCTAATCAAGTGTATTCTTTCAGTCATTTACAAATGCATGTGTCTATGTGTGCATGTGTACGTGGGTGGATGAGTGGTGGTGGGGGGGTGATGTGTGATGTGTTTCTCCAAAAATGTCCAGGCCATTCTTACAAATATTCTCTTCAATCATTCACTCTACTTACTCTTTCCAGGGCACAAAGAAGCCAAGAGGAAGTTTCTTCTGTGTTGTTTCTTCCTGACGTTCTTTAAGCCTTTGGATTTCTTCTGCTGTTACTTCTGTTATATTGACATACAACCCTAAATGAAGCTCCTAGACATTATCTTAACAACCAGTCATCTTGGCCATGTGTTTTGTTATATTGGTGAGGATAAAGCCATTGGTTACTAATGGAATCAACTAGTTTTCCAATGCCAATGAGCCACTGAAGTCAACAGAAAAAGCCTAAGACTCCTGAGGTTTCTTCAACATGTTGGTATATACTATTCATTAAATTCAATTTTTTCAGATACAAACAAAAAGGAAGCAGAGGAAATACTGTGTTTACTCACTCACCAAAACAACAACTACAGGATACAAGAGAGGAAGGCTGCTCTCTTCAAGTGTGCCCAGGAACTTCTGGGTTTCTTGAAAATTTGAGGACACAACCTTGAAGATAAGAAAGTAAGATAAGAGAAAGTTAAAGGAAGTTTTTACAGAATGGAAGTTGGCTCATGGGGAGATGAGCTTTATAATATATTCAATGTATTTATCATAATTAACCATTAAACCACTTTAAAGGATACCTACAATTTATGCATACTATGATTCAGCTATTTTCTGGGTTGAACTGTCTACAGAAGCAATACTTGCATCTCTTTCTAGGAACTGGATTCAGAAAATAATGTTTTCCTATTTGAAATGGTAAAAATACAACTTTTAGCACATAGTGAATAACAGAACTAATCTATCAAAATCTTCTGTTGCATATGTAAGGGTTAAGAAGGGTCAATTCCCTCTGAAATTGTTAACTCAGGTCTCAAATGCTTCCACCCATTTGTGTTTGGTACTTACATTCACACAGATGAAGGAATAGCACTGGGCTATGAGGAAGTTCTGAATGTTTCCACCTGTGTGCTCCAGAGGTGTGGATGTGATGTTAACGAACTAGGAGAAAAAACAAATCAGAAGACATTTGTTTGCTATCTGGACACAGACCAACATGAAGATAAGTGACTTTATGACAAAGCAGCAGATGTGGTCTAAACTCATGGATCCCTGTGGCATCTACAGTAATAAACCTAGGCTAAACTTTATCAGACCACAACAAGAAAGATATTTCAATCCTTGAATATTTAATTCATGAACAATATATATTATTTGAGAAACCAAAACTGTAGGCAACTGTTTCAAACAGAGGGATATTGCTGGGGACCAAGAAAACACTTAAGAACAGGAAAGGAGCCTGGTTTATGTTTTCTGAATCATTTATTACAGTGGATGTTTGGGAACCAGAACAGAAAGGCTGACTGGGCAGTTGTGGTAGAATTGCAGAGGTGTGTTTAATATCAAAGTTCAAACAGTAGATTACACTCCACCTGGAATGACTAAAAGCAGAGAACACAATAAGAAATTATTACAATGGTTTCTGTTAAAGAGAAATAAGAACTGCACTTGGGAAGTAATTATCAAAAAACAAAGATTCTGCCAAAAGCCATCTTCTAAGAGGTATGGTGATGAACACCTTTGATCCCAGCACACAGGACAAAGAAGCTGATGGATCTCTGTGAACTCTATGCCAACCTTGCCTTCATAGTGAGACTCTGTCTCAACAAACAAACAAAAAGTATTAACCTTAAACTAGACTAGAAGAGACAGTACAACAATCATAAAATTTTCCCCAATAAAATATTTCTTAGATCTTGGCATTATCTTGCTTCAAGTTTTTCTTTAATTATAAACACAAACTTAAGAATTATTATATAGGATTCTCTCATAAAAATCGAGATGTAACAATGTCTCAGGAACTCACATCTCATGATTCATACCCACCTGGCATTTATCACACTTTACAATATATATTTCTAAAATGCAATGTTGTACCTGACACATGGAACTGTAGCCCCGAGATGCCCCACTCAATAGCTTAAGCCCATATACTGTTATTGATCCCATATACTGGGATGATGGAGAGGGGAGGTTTCAAGAACTAGTTCTGATATAAAAATTAGTTCACAGAGAACTCTTAAGATTTTATTTCTTTAAAATTTGTCCTGAGCCCAAAGTTCAAAGACAACACTGACTTTAAAAAAAGGAAGAAAAGAAAAGAAAAAGAAAACAAAGGCAAGCCTGCCCTGGTAGCATTTACAATTAACACAATAAAAGAGATCAACTCCCACTGTGCATCAGGCTTCACCAAGAAATCCCATGTTCTGGATGTTACAAGGAGACAATTTTTCATGGCCTCTAGAGTATCCAAATAATTTCAAAGGCTTTAGCAGCTAATTTGCTCCAGACCGTTCATGATGTTGGTATAGCAGGCCACTTGGAATGAATGCTATGCCTGTCCTACTGAAGATTCGTTTACTTTTTAGACATTAAGAACAGAGATGTCACTCTCCTGGGAGCACATTTCCCAAATGTTCCCCAATCATAAAGACATGTCTCCCATATGACTGAAGGATGAGTGGATTTGTTGGCATCCATTGCTTATGATTAGACTTGCCTAATATCAGGAAATTTTTTCCACTAAAATGATTTTTTACCAAACCGATAAAAGTTTCCCCTTCCTCCCTCCCGTTCTCCCAGTCCCTCCCTTCAAACGCCCAAACCCATCAGGTCCATTTCCCTTCCCAGTCAGGACCTGATAGAGGAGAATGCATTGGAACAGAAGACTACTTCCTGAACAGAACACCAAATTAACAGTTAATAAATGGGACCTTGTGACACCGAAAAGCTTCTTAAGGCAAAGGAGACCATCAAATGAACAAAACAGCAGCCCACAGAATGGGAAAGATCTTCACCAATCTCACATCTGACAGAGGGTTAATTTTCAAAATGTATAAAGAACTCAAGAAACTAGATATCAACAAACCAAATAATCCAGTTAAAATGTGAGCAACAGAATTCTCAACAGAGGAATTACAAATGGCCAAGAAATGCATAAAGAAATGTTCAACATCCTTAGCCATTAGAGAAATGCAAATCAAAACAGCTCTGAGATTCCATCATCCACCTGTCCAGATGTTTATTAAGAGTTCCATTGTCAGGAAACTGCTAGCCTAACTGCATCTCTCCAGGAGTTGCATTTCAGAGAGCAAGCTCTGTCCTCTCTTCTTGCTACTGCAATGACTATAAGAAGTAATTATCTTTTCCGGAGTCTCAGGTCTTCAACAGGATGAGTGGCACTGTGTCAGGATAACCTGTATGCATGTAAGCAGAATCTTCTTTCATTTGTTACACCTGAATCCAGACAACCATAGAAACAGACCCCATATATATATATATATATATATTATATATATATATATATATATATATATATATGAAAGAATAGCAATCTTAACTCTAGAAAAGTAGCATCCATTTTTAATCACCAAAGAATAACCTGTGAGTGTTGGCTAGACACCATTTGATGCTGTAACTCGAAGAAGGGCAGATTGACTGAAAGGCATCAATACATTTTTTTGTAAAAGGGCATAAATCACAAGATGATTTTAAATTGAAATGAAAGGACACTAAATGCAGTATAGCCGCAACTGTTGATGAATTTGAGATAAGTTTAACATGCAGAGAAATCCATTTCCAATGTTTAAACAAAGATATCACCAATGTGACAGAGACCCTGGACTATTAATGACAACCTGATACATTTGAAAGTCACTGTTGACATCTTTCTGTGGAAGAGGAGGCACAAGCTGGATCATGTTCTGCGTATTATAAGGCAACTGCATAGCTTACCTATTTTACAAACAATAATCTGCACCAAGGATTTTAATAAAGCCCCACATCTTAATTCATTTTCACAAAATTTTACATTGGATTATATACATCTGCAAGAGTTTTTATAGACTTGCATTTGATTTTGTACGTGCATGATAAATGCATAAGTGTGGCAGTGTGCATATTGCATGTGTTTGGTGGTCAGACAGCCATGGGCATCTGTCCCCACCTTCTACTCTGTTGTCTCCTGCTATGTACACATGGCAAGGAGGCTAAGAGTGTTCTAAGTAATTCTCCTGTCTCTATCACCTCACAGCCAAGTGCTAGAATTGTGTCAGACTTTATGTCGGTTCTAATGATGTAAACTCAGGTCTTCGGGTTCACAAAGGAAGCCCATTGAGCCCCCTCCATAGCTTTGTTTTATGTTTTTAGGAAAGACCTTGACAGTTGTATATTCTTTGGGCCTTTTGTTTTGATTTCCAAGAATAACTTGCCTAGGAATAAAAGTTTGCTTTGTATTTCTTTCCTTCATAAATTTGTACATGCTAGCAACTCCACCTAAAGACCACATTCTTCCTCACTAGTTCTTCACTCCATCTCTCAAGCCCCCATTCTCTACCAATCACTGTATTGGCTAGATTCCAGCATTGAGTGGATTTTCATAAGTGTCCTCAGAGATGTGATACTGAAATTCTCTTTGTTCTAGATGATGAACAATCAGACATTTCATGATATTCCTGAATTCTGATTTCATTTGAAACTTGTATGGGAGATTCCATCAACTCTGAGTGGACTCTGTGGGAATTTCAGGCTCATTAAGTATTCCTAGGTTTTGCTTGCTTTTGCATTTCCACCAAGGGGCAATTGGAGGAACTCTTCATATCAGAGACCCATTGGAGAACTAGTGAATTTCCTATTCAAGAGATTTCTTTGCAACTCTCACTTGGCCTTTGCTGTGCTGTGCCCTCAAAGTGCTTATAACAGAGAGAAAGGAATTCATGATGGAAGAGAGTTATTTTTATATAAAAATTTATTTTCATTTTACATTACCATCCCCAGTTCTCCCTCCCTCCCCTCCTTTCCGACCACAATCCAGTCTTCAGCAGGATAAGGACTTCCTTTGGGATTCAACAGTCTGGAAGTTTCTGATGTGAAAATACCAAAGACTGTCAAAGGGGTATGAAAACAGAACTAATCCCAATAAGCATGAGTTCCTGTAACAGGGAATTCAAGGTCCTATTTTATTACATGTAGATATTAGCTATCCAAAGCTATAAACTGTCTGAAAAAAAAACATAAAATTAATGAGCAACACGTAGCTAATGAAGCCTGTGTCTTGTCCTGAGCTTGTACTACAGAACATTACACTGGTCATGGTTAATGAGTGGCCAGTGAATAAGTAAAAGGGACAAAATGCCCATTAACTCACAAATTGTGTTTGGCAACCACAATATGTACCTCAAAAAATGATAAAAGATAACATGTTATAAGGTATACATAGTAATGTGATCTGTTTAGATTTAATAATGCATAAAAACTTTCCAAGTTAAGAATTTAGAAGTTGACATAAACAAATGTTCGGTCTTAACTAAAAGCACAGTTATAAAGGGTAGGAAATCCTATCCTGAGATGAATGAGCATAAGTTTCCCTAATTGGACCAGGCAACATTCAGTGAGGGCAACGTGAACACTGTGCCAATGCCAGTGAATGAAGAGCTTCTGCCTTTGAGAAGCTCATATCATCAAGGGTAGAAGATGGCTACACCTGCAATTCTACAACTTAAATGGGATTAGTATATGTGAGACACAAAATGCAGATTGGTCACTTTCCTGAATATAGGAATTGGCATTTCTGAAACACTTCCAACTGGTGGTAATATTACCAGTCTCTGGATCCTAGGAGAAGCCCTGGTAGACCCCTTACAAACATACAAATCCAAATGGGCTCTCTTTCCTCAAGTACATACAGTCACTGAAATGTACAAACATTCAATCCAAAGACCATGTCATCCTCACAAAATACCAAACCAATGCTTTTCTTATCATTTAAAATGAATCGCCTATTTCTTTACTAGATATACTAACATGGTGAACATGAATGATAAAAGTAAACACTTATTATTCTTACAATTTCCCTTCTAAAGCTTGTCACATAATTTTATTTGCATGTACAAAGGTTAGTTTTTCTAAGGAATAAGGAAATAACCTAGATGCATATATAAGTTCCATTTCATAATTTCTCCATAATTATAACCTAAGATATATAACAAATAATTCAAGTTCTGAGCAAAATATCATAGACTTGAAATTAGTATTCAAAGGCAACCTGGATCATGCCATTATATTTCTTGTGCACAAGATATTTTTCTTAAATATATGTTCCTTTTGATTGAGACATAGATTTGTTTTGTTTACATAAAAATTTCCTATGTCATATAACTTTCCATTATAAGAAATATATTAGTAATCTACTAAATAGGTATTGTTTAGTGTATAGGCCCAAACTATTTGCAAACATTAAAGATAAACTATATTTGCAAAAAACATGAAAATAGAATCATATCACAAAAATATTTAAGTATGACTATCTCTGAATACCATATGTATTATGCACAGGTAAATGTGTGCTCACGTGTGCATGCACATGTATGTGCATAGATGCGAGGTCCAGAGGATAATCTCAGGTATAATTTCTTAGGTACTATCTACTTTTTAAAAGGCAATGTCTCTTACTAGCCCAGACTTGCTAAGCAGCCTAGGCTTATGGTCAGCAAGCTCCAGGGATGGTCCTGTCTTTACCTCTCCAATATTGGGACTGCAAGCACATAGCACCATACTCAAGTTTATTTACATGACTTCTGGGAAACTAGCTTTAACCCTTTAACCTTGGTGCCTGCAAAGCAAGCCCTTTTTACTGACTGATTTATCTCCCCAGCCCTCAGGGTATTTTTAAAGCAGGAATTTTTTTTAACAGTATAAGACTGGTAGACTCAATAGAAAATATTAATGCATATTTTGAAGGCTTTACATGCAGCATACAAATCTACTTCCCCTGACTGCTGGTTCATTTTCCTGAGCTTATTCCTCCATCACAGCTTCTCTGGTCCTCATAGAAAGCTGAGTACCACCAATTACTTCACTATTGCTAACTCACTTCAGCTAATTTCTGCATGTCTTAACTTCCACCCTCCATTCTCTTCTCTTATGAATACAGTCCTTTTTCTTGTTATGAAATCAGTTAGAACTTCTTAAGTGTCTTCAGTGTTTTAAACTCTTTACAACTCTTCACATGATTGATGGATGCCCAGCGGCTACTTACTTATCTATAGAAATATATCTATCTGGCTGATGTCCAGGCAAAGAGATATTCAAGAAGTTTGCTTCAACATAGTTCTATCATCATTAACCATAATGATTTATGTGAATCCCACTATATATACAAAACTGTGTAAGGGACCTGTGAGAAGAGATGGCGAAGGCACTGCGTATAATTATAGCACAAGCAGGAAATGCAGAATGACACCACAGTTAGTGAGTCTGTGCAGACGTCTCAGGACTAGAAAGCTGAAGCTGGCTCCATGGGGACAGTGAGAAGATACCAAGCTCTAAAACAAAATCAGTGAGCACACTGGCACAGAGGAAAAGTGAAAACCACGTTAACTTCAAGGCACAAATAAGACAACATGCTGGAACATGAAAACAATATATTTTTGACAGAGATGTTCAGTACAGATTGGTGGAGGTGGCGCTTAAATGCCCAGCCACAGCTTGGGGACTTTGACTTACAAGTCACTACAGATGCAGACTGTCAATGTAACAAAGAAAAAGCACATGGACAAGTTCTCATAGTGGGCCTCTGAAACAAATTTTAAGGCAATAAAATGCCATGGATAATTTATTCATAAGTTCAAATGGGGTATTTTGTTTTACTTATTGTAGAACCACCATACCTGGAATCATAATTTAGCTAGAGCCACCAGGATAACAGAATAACCTACCTTTTTTCACTTTAAAGTAGAACTATACCACAGCCAAACAGTTGAAATACATTTCCTAACTCAAGTATCAGATGAAGCAATAATCAATATACATGATATTTTTAAAAGTCATGTGCCTCTAACTGGAACACAACAATCAATCAAGATAGTAAAGTTATAGTAAGCACTAAAATTGCATCTTGCTTTAAAAAGCACAACTTCTCAATACATGCCCAGTCACTAAAATCAACTAAAGCCAGGCAGGTACACATGGGGTAATCTTGCAATTCAGAAGCTAAAACAGTCACCTTGCAAGTCTGAGGAAAGTATGTGCTATGTGATGGGTTCTACTGAGATACAAGTCAGGCTGTAGGTCAAGAAAATCAAAGAAAGGGGTTGGGTGAGAGGGCTCAGTGGGTAATATGCCTGCCACACAAAAATAAGAACCTCAATGCAGATCCCTAGCACACTCATAAAGAGAGAGTTATGGTGGTGACTGTATGTAATCCCATCAACAGGAGAGCGGGAATAGGGGAATCCTTGAAGCTTGCAGGCTAGTCAGTCTAGTTGAATCAGTGAGCTCCAGGTTTGGTGAAGGACACTACTTCCAAAACTAGGGTGAGAGGTTGAGGAAGATTCCCAACACCAATTTCTGGCCTTCATACACATGAGACTGCATGAATATCTGCACACATGGAGGAATATATATATATATAATGGAAACTGGAGGGATTATGTTAGGCGGGGTGAGGGGTGGAGGGAAAGAGTACTGGGAAAGAAGGCTAAAATTGGGGTGGGTATTTCAGGGTGAAGGTAGAAACCTAATGCAATGGAAACTCCTTGGATTCTACCAGGATGACCCTAGTGAAGTCCTAGTAATGGGGCATATGGAATTTGAATCAGCCGACTTCTGAGCTAGGTCCTCTGTGATTATGTTATGGTCGTGTAACTTGCTGTTCTCATGGAACTAAGAACAGTGGTTGCAGGAGAGGGCTGTCTCTGGCTCTCTTGTCTGCTCTTGGGACCATTTCCTCCTCCTGGGTTTCATTGTGCAGCCTTGATATGAGGGTCTGTGCTTAGCTTATTCTAACTTGTTATGTCATGTTCAGTAGAGCTCCCTGGGAGGCCCATCGTTTCCTGAAGGGAAACAGAAGAGTGGTGGATCTAGGGGAAAGGGGATTGAGAGTGGAAGGACTAGAAAGAGAGGAGGGTAGGGAAACTGCCATCAGGATGTAACCTATGAGAGAAGTTAGCAATCAAACGCAGCAAAGAGATAGTTTTATGGGTAAGAGGGTTGTTTTGATTCTGCAGGGCAGGGTACTGAATTCCGGCTTATGCATTCTAAGCAAGCAGTAGAGTGCTGCATTTTGACATCAGTCTAAGAAAACGATTGTTATAATGTCCAGTATGGACTTTTCTACAAGGACTACTTCCTGTATGTGTAAAACCAATTTACTGAATTAGAAGACCTGATTTCATGGTAACTCTGGCTATTCTACTGTTCCATTGTTCTGAATACTCAGTATTATATTTATCAGCACTTAGGAACATTGCTATCATTCCTATACAGACAAGGACAGAGAGAACATTTTTATAAATGATCTTCCTAAAAGAGCAAGGGTAATATGGGGGAGGGATTCCAGGGTGGAAAGGAAAGGAATAATTTGCAATTATATTATAATCACAAAATAAAATAATATAATCTGGAAAAACACAAAGAAGTTTTTAAAACAGAGAAACATAGCAAGTGACATTAAGAAATTACCCTAGCTCTCTCATTAATAATGTTCTAACACCACGACAACAAATTATAGCAATAAACAAATTTCATTAAATATGGTATGAATGCAATTGATAGCAGCATGAAATACATATACTCCACTACATTTGGGCTTTCTTTTTCCCCTCTAGTACTTATTTGAAAATCTAGCTAATGTTCAAGTAAACCTAATGTATTTAGCAGAATGATTTGCAGGTAGTTTCTAGTCTGGCACACTACAAAAACATGTACGCACATACACATACATGCATACACACACCCATGTCCTGAATGAGCCTTGCTTCTGTTCAGAGTGGACCCAGAAGAATAACTAACTTTAGAGTGCCTTTCACTATTAACTGTGTTCAGCATCTGTGGTTATTTGAAAAAAAAAAATGGCCCCATAGAAAGTGGCCTCGTTAAAGGACCTGTATCATTGTTGGGTGGGCTTCAAGGTATCCTGTGCTCAAGCTTCACCCAGTGTGACACACAGTTTACTTCCTGATGCCTGTTTATCAGATATAGAACTCTAAAATACCTCTCCAGTACCATGTCTACCTGCATGCCATCATGCTTCCCTTCGTCATGATAATGGACTAAACCTCTGAAACTGTCAGCCAGCCCCAATTAAATATTTTCTTTTATTAGAGTTGCCATGGTCATGGTGTTTCTTCACAGCAATATAAACCCTAAGATAGCATCCAAAAACAAATGTCTATTATCATCAGATTAAAATGTTTCTGTGTGTATCAAAATAACCATAAAATCACTTTATTTTTGCTAAATGGATCTGCAATTGCTCTACTTCATTTCTGCCTTTCTTACTGCTTCTTTTGGTAATCTTGATGTTTTGTTTACCTAGTGTCACACACTGAGGTTTGTAAGGACTGTAACAAAAGATGCAGATCTTCACATTGTGACAAAGGGCGCAAGTCTTCACACTAACAAAATGCACAGCTTTGCACACTGTAACAAGGTAGAGATCTGCACAACCTTCAGGCCATCAGGAAAAAGAAATCAGGCATTAGAGAAGCACTCCAACAAAACAAGATCCTGCCTTATACCCAGAAAACAAATGATTTTCAGTTAAACATAGCTTGTCATTTGTGGTTATAGAAAACAATAATTAAATTCTGTGCTCCGGGAAACAGGAAATGGTGAATGAGCCAAATACATAAAAGCTTGAACAGTGCCTGATCGTTTAGGGTGTAGGTCAGCATTCCTTATGACAGTCATCTCTTTTGTTACAGGAATGCAAACTGAACTGAATGTACTTGTGTGTTTTAGGGGTAATGAGAAATAAAAAAAAAAAAAAGTCTTAACTCCACAGATTTTCCTGTGTGAAGCAAGTCAGCAGCAGCCAGCATGAACGTTCTTTAAAGAGGACTGGAAGGACTTCTCCAGCTCAGTTCCTGTTCACATTATTTTTATGTGAACCGAAATATAATCAAGGCAGCAAGGGAAGAAAACAGCACAGCCTGCAAGGCTGGCAGCAAGAGCAGGAAAGTGAACACAGCCTGCAAGACTGTCTCTGGCTCTGTCCCTACCTCTACTCTCATCCCCCACCGTTCCATCTCCACTGGGACCATTCAACCCTGATTTATTCTCCTTGCATGAGGCTCTTCATGTACCTTTCACAGCGTGGCTCCTTTAAGTCTGACCTTTCATTAAGTAACTCCTGATTCCCTATTAGCTTTAACTAAATTGCATGACTGTAGAGAGAGTGAACTTAGTGACTTTCACTCCTAAAAAACTGCCATGATTCTCTTAATTAAGCAGAGATTATTTTTGTTCCCACATCAAGGACCCTGATGGTTCAGATCCATGGGAACTAGCAAAGCTTTCCTCGAAGGAAGGCTCAGGGAGTGGTGAAACCTTCCTCTGGTCCAAGTATGAGAATTTACAGAAGATTGACCAGTGTGTACAAAAACTAGCAACTGTAGCTTCCTTCTCTTGGGTGGCTACAACTTGAGATGACTCCTCTACTGATACTCCCTAACTCCTCCTTTTGGTGTTGAACATAATAAACATGCTGAGGTTCCAAGCTGTTGTGCTTAGTTCATCCTGATCCACCAGAGAGAGCACAGCCCACCAGATCCCAGACTTTCTGTACCTTTATCTGCTCATCACCCCATACTGATTTCCAGGACCAACGAATTCAGAACATGGCTGCATCCTTTAGGGTTTGTATTTACTATTATATACTGCTATTATTATCCAATTTGACAGTAAGCACCTTAATAATCACACCTGCATAGCCAATGGTTGAGTTGTAGTGGGCATTGACTATCTTGTAAACCAATGAATTAAGTAATTAATGAAAGACTAATCACATCTCTTACTATTTTTAGAACAGAATACATATTTTCAGCATTTTCTGAGCTAGAAAGAAATGACTGAGGACTGGTATTAGTGAATTTCCTTCTAATTGGGAAAGGATACCTGAGAAAAACCTTAAGGGTACAGGATTTATTTTGGCTCATCTGTCAAGGTACACTGCCCATGGTGGTGGGAAAAACATGATGGCAAAACAAGTGGTAGCTGGCTAAACAGTCTCAGCAGTCAGGAAGCCACAAGTAGCACTAACCAAAAAACTCTCCACCAATCGGTCACCTACTTCCCCCAGATTCTCAAAACAGTGATACAACCTAGGAAGCAAGCACTCAAAGATATGAGACTGTAGGGAACATATGTCATTCAAACCATAATATTCCATCTTTGCTCCCAATACATCCATGGCCATCTCATTATTAACAAATGCACTCAGTGCAACTTCAAATTCCTAACCGTTTCAAAAGTCCAAAGTCTCTTTGGAGACTCAAGACTGTCCACACATTTCCCTTCATTTTCATGCACTTCCAGAATTCTAGAATTCACTCCAACACAGATCCACATTCATTCAGACCCTTCCTGAAGTCCAGTTGCAAAAGCCTACAGGCTACTCTAGTGTAGCCACCATCACAGGAGCAACCCCACACCACAGTATTTCTTTCCTCTATTGTAACAGAATAGCTGACATAAGCAACCTTAGAAAGGAGGGATTGCTTTTGTCCCCTGTCTGAGCAGATACAGTGCATCCCTGCTGAAGACACAGGGGAGTATAGGACAGCTTCTGCTTGTAGTAGTAGAAACTTGAGGCTGCTTGCTTCATCTCTACCAATCAGAAAACAGAGCTTAGACCAAAGTGCAGCCAGACTATGACTCACAACCCTGTGATCAGTACTTGCTACAAGGCCTCACCTCTTGCAAGTTCCAAAGACATCAAAACCACCACCAGTGGAGTACCAAGTGTTCAACCACATCAACCTAATGGGGGCATTTCACATTCCAACCTGCACAGGCCCCATGCATCAGTATCTACATCCCTAATGCACCTCCGGAAAGCTCTTTCTCTGAAATTCAAGGCCCAGAAAAAAAAAGGAAATCAAATGATGACAGTGAGATTGATACTGAAGTCCTACAATTTTAGCATCAATGACATGTGCATTCATATGAGTGAGGGGTAGGTAATGTATCTCTCAACAAGTAGGCTTTTCCATTTAACTTAAAGCCACCTCATACTTGAATTTGGGGTTTTCTATTATGTTACAGTCAGACATTTGGGTTATCCCAAGTGTATGTTGCAAAATTCTTCCCAGGCAATTAGCATAAGCATACCCAATCTCTTCCTTCAGTTTCAATGGAAAACATTTCTCCTATTGACATCACTAAAACAATGGCCCCATTGTGCGAGGAACAGCTCCACACCCACAGCGATCTGCCCTGCAGATTTCAGTGTGTGACTTCATCATTTTATATGCTCTTTTCAAAGACAGACAAAAGCAATAGGCAGTAAAAAGTCATAATATTCACCACTTTGTGCTTTTCTGTAAATTACAGAGTGAAAAATACAATGCCACAAGATAAATCTGCTTTCATTATAATAGAGAAGTCTACATAAAATCAGATAAATCCCATTCCAAGGGAACAATTTCTTTCAGACTTAACTATAATCCTGTCAAACTTAAAAATGCCATACTGATTTTTTTCTCTCATTTCTGCTTGAAATATTAATTAACAAAAAGCATTTATGTTTTCTGGGATTTTGTTTTTTTATTTTTTTAATGGAGTATGCTGGATGCCTCTACAATTTTGTTTAAATTATTGCAGATTCTGGAAAAGCTGTTGCTGCTATTGATGCAAAACATAATTTGAATGTTTTGGAAACGTTAGCTGTGCTGTCAACTTTGGAAAAAAGTTTACATCCCAGTTTACTATGTTGAGTTGGCATTGTACAGAAATTAATAGCCATATTGGTCTAGAAATGTTGAACTTAATTTTTTTCCATTTATACAGGGGTAACATACTGTATTAAATATGTAAGGTCTTAAAAGTATTCTCTAAATAAAAAAAACAAAAAGCATTTAACACCAACTAACACCTACATCCATGCACTGATCACATAGCATTGCACAAATGAAAGGCAAGAAGACGTTTTTAATTGTAAAATGAAGGAGGAAATCATTGGGTCATTTTGAAGAAAAACACATATAGTGTTGTGCCGATGTACAGAAAGCTACAAGAAGTTGTTAGGCCCCAACTATTAAAGAGGATAACATCCTGGTGAGTATCTGTAGTTTAATAATTAGCAATGCTAGAAGTCAGATAGCTCAGCAGGAATGATAGCTCCTTCCAACATCTACCTTCCAACACCTTCCTTAAGATATCCAAATGTCAGGTGTAGAAAAACTAGGTTGACAACATGAGGAAACATGAAAGTTCTCACTTGCTAGGTTTGCTGTAGTTCTGCAGACACAGAACACCCAAAACTGTAGGCTAAGACACTCTTGTGGGGCAGTTTCAGCACACAGGTCTAGACTAATTAAAAGAATTAGACCATGAATAAATAAGAGGGACAGCAAAGGCAGAGGTCCCATAGAGAACATGGCTGCAGTGTCTCTCCTGAAAACAACTCTAGGAGGAGTGTTTGACATTAAGCTGAAAACCATTTGACAAGCCTGAACTTCCCCTTAAAAGTAGATAAAATTATCTGTCTTAAAAAGGAATTCCAGAAGGATCTCAAAGAAGTATAAGAAATGAAGGAATAAAAAAAAAAGAAATGAAGGAATAAAGAGTAAAATGATGTTCCCATAAGTAGTGATATACCCTGGGAAGACCTATCTACAAAAGATTCGAACTAACTTAGTGTTTAATATGCTAAATGAAATTATAAACAATCAGCCTTTGAATACTTAGAAACAACAGGAAAAACCCCCACTCATTGCAGAAATAAAGAGGAAAGAAAATTAACAGATCTTCTCATGCTTGGAAAGAAATACAAAGTAGAAAGTAAACAAAAAAGTGAAAGTAATAATTAAACATGTACATCCATCTAAAAGGGAGGAACCTCTAAAGAGAAAAATTAAAGTAACAGAAAATACTAATATGGATAACACAAGATTAAATAATAAAAAAGCACTTTAAATACATCAGAATACTCACCAGAAGTAGCCACTATGAACTGATCTTTAATAAATCAGTTGGCCCATGGTTCTCCAACTGTGGGTCACCACCCCTCTGGCTATCCAATGACCTTTTCACAAGGATCACATATCAGATATACTACATATCAGAAATTCACATTACAATTCTTAACTGCAGCAAAATTACAGTTGAAGTGGCAAAGAAATCATTTTGTGGTAGGAAAATAATTTTATGGTTATGAGGGGCTGTGTTAAGGGTGACAGCATTAGGAAGGTTGAGAACCACTGCCCAAGAGGAATGGATGGGAAGGAGCATACTTCAATCATGGTATTGGGAGAATGAAGGATCTTGGGGAAGAGGAAACAGCAACATTAGGTTTGAATGGTTTGTGGGCTTTTCAAGGAAGACATTTTTACATCACAAAAATTTGTGGCAGCTAATCCTACTGAATCTGTGAGTACTTACATTTAATTCATTTCTTAGCACTTCCTTGAGAAGATACCCTACAGATTCTTCATCTTTTGTGTTCTCAATCACACAAATCTCTTGTGAAATTTTCTCTGAAATTAAAAATAGAAAAACTTTTTAAACTTTATCATTCAAAGAAAACATAGAACAAAGCCTTAGTTTCCAAAAACTTGTGCTTGCTTTAGTTTCATCACCCTTGAGTAAGACAAGGGACAATCTAGCTCCAGAACATGACCTACATGCCAAGACATCCTTGATTCTGTGTACCAGGTACGCCAATGCATCCATACATTAAACACTATGTAGTGAACAACCATCAAGCATATACATGAGAAGTGAGAAATCTTGGTTTACATCTTACAGGGAGTAACTAGAAGTGACAGTCATTTACATGACCACTGCCATCTTTCCTTGTTCATGAGGAGTCTCCCTGATTCTCAGACATTCCCACTTACAGACAGATATTTTCTAAATCATGCCCAGATTTTCCTTGGCATGCATCTAGATTATCAATTCAATACGGTTCGGTTCCTGTTTGGACTCTTACCACAGCAAATGAAAATGGTTGAACTTTCCTCAAGTTAGCTTATTTAAGATAGCTTAAAAGTTACAATGCAAACCATGTGTCATGGTGGTATTCACCTTTGAACTTTCTGTGCATTCTCCCAAGAGATATGAAGTCCTCTATAAGCAATCCTAGGTACTAAAGAGCATCACTACAGCTGCCAAGCACCACATCTTGAACTGGGACAAAAAAAAATTCCAATTTGAAATAGTATTTCCCAATCAAAACTGGGTTGGTCAACATTTGACCTTGCTGTATCACACATCAGTGGCTTGTGTAATATATTTTCTACAAGAATTAATCAATTATTAATCTTTTCAAGCAAAGCTAGAAAAGACAGTTAAAATAATATCTGTTAACAATACTCCAGTTACTAATTCCCAGTTTACCAAGAACCCTGTTGTTCAAAAAGCTATACTAATATAGAGAACATGGTGGCCATGGAGGAAAGCATTATTATGAATATGTACAGTGAAGTCAGAGGCCCTCAATGCAGAGAAGGGGATTGACATTCATAAGATCCCAGGGTTCTTATGAAATCCAGGGTTCCAGTAGAAAAGGGACACAAAACCAAAAATACTATATTTAGAGACCTGTAGGTACCCAAGATAGCCTAAGTGGGGATAGAGGGAAGAGCATCGAACACTTAGTGAACCTTTTAACATTCCCATGTTCTTTCATTGTCACTGTTGTATTTAATGCCTCAATGTATGTCTGTATTAATGTCTAAGTGTTGTTATTGCTGTTTTCACTTCAGGATATTTAAATAAAGGTCTTCTTAAAGATCACACCTTCCTAGAGTGATACCACCCTTGCAATAGATGCTAGAAAAGGCTGTTCACACCCTCTTTGCTCAGACCCTTCAGTCGAGAAAACTAAGCATATGTAAACAAAGTAATTCCAATAGAATGAGATCAAGAGAGTCCCTCTTCTGAATATGGATCGGCCTCACTAAATTATCCTATCTTGATATCACCTCATCTCTAGGGAATTTGTTGGCTTACTTGCTAAGGGTCTGTAGATACACAACCCTAATAAAATCTAGTGTGGTGAAGAATGGAGACAGAGGAGCCAGCCTGTAAGTGGTGTGGAATATCACCAAGTTATGAAACACAGTCTGCTGACAAAATACATGATTCTGTACAATTAAATGGGATTAGAACTTACCCTAGGAAGGCAAGTAGGTTTTTCTTAGGAGTGGAAGCAAGGAATTTGAAGAATTCACAGAGATAAAAGTGGAAATTGAAAGATTCAGGCTTTGACGCTGATCGGCTCTACCTCTTTAAGAGACAGACACCACCCCCTGACAATACTCAGGGCATTCGCAAGAAAATGTGCTACGTCATCACCACGTCACCCACCACCGGCATGCGTGGAACCTCAGTGTGCATGTCCAGTCTTCCTTTTAAAAGTGCCAACTTTCCTGCTTCTCTCGCTCTCTGCTTCCTCTCTCTACCCTCTTTCTCTGTTTCTTCTTGGCTCTCTCTCATCTATGTACTCTCTCTGCCTCTATGGCGACTGGCCATGGCGGTCAGCCATTACCCCTGTTCCTCGTCTCTCTTAGTCTCCCTACTCTGCCGGCCCGTATAATAAACTAGTCAATATGTCTCATCTTGCAGCTTTCTCTTTTCCTCTTTTTAAATAAAAACATAACATTGGCGCCCCCAGTCCCAAATTCCCTTCCCTCACCTTGGGACACCTCGGGAACCCCTCCCTCGCCTTACAATCTTCCCTCAAATACCAGGACCTAAGAAAAAATTTTTTCTAAACTTAACCTTGTCCTCTGCTCTGCGAAAATCTTGCCAGGTCTAAATGGCACCACGAAGTACCATACGGCCTGGACTGCAATGAAATAGCAATCAACCCCAGGACATGGCAGCACCCCAAACCCCCAAAGACAGTCAATGCCCCAGGTCACCAGAAAGCAGCCTTGAGATTTCTTCGCCCCTACTTCCCTAACCTGCCATGTCCAATTCGCCAACTTTTATAATAAACAACAGCCAGGATTGTAAGAACAATACACCTCAATGACCTCACCCCCTAACAATGGGGCACGCCCTAAGACTTGCTAAGTCACCACCATGTCACCCACCATGCATTTCGGCCTGTGTGAGGACTGTGCAGGTGCAAAACCCCAGTGCGAATATGCAACCTTCCCTTTAAAAGGTCCTGCCTCCCATCTCTCCTTCTTTCTTTTGGCTCCTCTCGGGTTGGCTGACAACCCAGCCCCACCCTTCAGGTAAATAAACTCCACATGGGTTGTTCATCCGTTGTTCCTTTCTTTATATCAGCAGCTGCAGCTTAAACAAAAGAATAACAGAAATAAGATAAAAATAGATTGAGGTAAGAAAAGGGCCCATTGTTCTCCCCCTCTGTCTCTCTCCCCACTCAGTCTTATGGGGTTAGGGAGAAACCCGGTGCTAGAGAAATTCTCCTGAATTCACAAAGATGACCCCAGCTAAGACTCCTAGCAATAATGAAAAGGGTGTCTGAATAGACCTTCCCCTTTAATCAGATTAGTGACTACCCTAATTGTCATCATAGAGTCTATATCCAGTAACTGATAGAAACAGCTACAGAGATCCACAGCCAAGCACGGGATGACCTCCTGGAGTTCAGCTGAAGAGATCAAGGAGGGATCATATGAAAAAGGGAGTCAAGACCATGATGGGAAAAACCTCAGAGACAGCTGACCTGAGCTAGTGGAGGTTCATGGACAATGGACTGGCAGCTGCGGAGCCTGCGTGGAATGAACTAGATCCAATGAATGTGGGACAGTTATGTAGGGGAAACTATAGCCACGCCTACTTAGGGGCTGGCTACAGGTGTGCCTGACCATGCTTTCGAGGGCATGGTCAGAGTGATGTAGAGTGACTGCCTTTTCTCTTTTGGTTTCACTTTGGGACTTGCGGGACAGACTGCTGCCACACAGGCTGGCTAGGTCGCTCTGTAAGTAAGGCTTTTCCCTATTAAATACTCTTATATTTCCACTTGGCTCCATATTGGTAATTTCCCACTATACAGTTATGTGACTTGATCTGTGTGGGAACCCCTGAGAGTGGCACCAGGACCTATCCTAGGTGCATGAGCTGGCTTTTTGGAGCTCATTCCCTATGATGGGTGTCAGTGACCAAATAGTTCCATTATGGAATGTCTTAAGGTCCAGCCTCCAGTTTCACTAAACAGGAGCACCTGGGAGCTCTGGCCCACTATTGTATTGCTAATTCGAGCAAGTCTGCTATCCTTTAGCATAGCCTCAGTGTGGAATATCTCCTAGTTTGCATCTCTACAGAACTAAGTATTTGAATAACCTGCACCTGGGCAGAGGTGCTAGATGTGTAAGTAACAAATAAGGACAGAGAGTTAGGAGCCATCTAGCCAAGAGGAGTCAACAGAAGGACAGAAATGGCCTCCTGGTAGCCATAGAAGCATGGTTAAGAAACAGCCAAGAAAGAAGATGCTAAATAAACAAGAAACTCTGGTTTTACAGCATGGAACTGAGAGCTCTCAAAAGATGACAAGATGCCTCTGTTTGGTCTTTATCGCTATTGAGTTGCTAGGAGTTTCCAAGCCCACGCTCCAGCACTCAGGCCCAACCTCATGGCTGTCGTGGCTTGGAGCCCAGACCGGCCAGGCTATGACAGATGGGTACCTTGCTCAGCCTTCATACAGGGGGAAGGGCTTATTCCTCCTTCAACTTGGTTTGCCAGACTTTGTTGAGTCCCCAAGGAACGCCTTATCCCCTATGAGGAGTGTATGGGGATGGGAAGGGGGAAGGCAGGGGTGGGAAAGGGGGAATGAGTGGAAACTGGGGTTGGTATGTAAAATGAAAAATAATTTTTTTAAATAAATAAAGGAAAGGACCCATAAGTGTAGTGTGACCAATAGGCAGCAAAATTAGTAGAAAGTGTTAGACAGGAAAGGCTATGGCAGGATATCTAGCAAGGCCAAGTCATTTGATCCTCCAACCAAAGTCTTTGAAATGAAGCCAACACAATTAATATATATAAACTTAAAATATTTACAAGGAAATATGGCTCTCCAGAATCCTTACAAATGCCTAGAAATATTTCTGAATGTTTCTAATGCACAAAAGGTTGAATGTGTGACAACAAAGTAGCCTACCAAAATCAATGTGTCAGCACTACAATCATTTTTGACAAATTGATAAACTACAGATAATTAAGAATTGTTTCACGCCGGGCGTTGGTGGCGCATGCCTTTAATCCCAGCACTCAGGAGGCAGAGGCAGGCAGATCTCTGTGAGTTCGAGACTAGCCTGGTCTACAAGAGCTAGTTCCAGGACACAGCTACCTCCAAAGCCACAGAGAAACCCTGTCTTGAAAAACAAAACAAAACAAAAAAGAATTGTTTCAAATAAAAAAGTAACATAAATTATTCCTTGTTTGATTACATATTCCTATGCAAGTATACCCCCTCTGCTCAAGGTAGATGACTAGTACCAAAACAAGTAACTTACTTTCTAGCAGTCTTCCATCACTTTAAAACAAATGTAGACTAAATATGAATTTTACTACATTAGGCATTTATCTTAGACTGTATTTCAGCTATTCTAAATGTAGAACTATTACTAAGGAATGTTTCATTGCCTTGTAAATTTTCCAATCAGTTTTCATAAAATACCAAATCTTTCCATGATCATGATTCAGTCCACAGTTTCTTGATATCTCCCTTAATTATTCCTACCTAATAGTGGTTTATAGCATCTAGCAGAGTTGTTTTACTGTTTGTTTTCAATTGTTCATTGTTAATACTGTCAATTGACATTCTAATTTTATTTTCTATTTCAGTGAAACATTATTTTTATATTTTAGATGACCATACAGTAGTTTTGTTAAGTTTATTTATAAGCTATCATCTTATATACACACATATATAAATATTAGTATGGTTAAAGTCTTTTCTCCTTACAAAATTATAATTGTCTGATAAATTTAAATAGAATTTTATATTCTCACTATGTCCTGTTGTATTTATAATAAAGAGCTAAATTATTTAGAGGTGAGAGTGTCTTTTACTACTCTCTAGAAAACTATAAAACTGATATCACTTCTGTAATTTTTAGAGTTCATGAGTACAGTTGCTATCTTTTTTTTTTTTTTTTTTTTTTTTTTTTTTTTTTGGTTTTTCGAGACAGGGTTTCTCTGTGGCTTTGGAGGCTGTCCTGGAACTAGCTCTTGTAGACCAGGCTGGTCTCAAACTCACAGAGATCCACCTGCCTCTGTCTCTCGAGTGCTGGGATTAAAGGCGTGCGCCACCAACACCCAGCTGTACAGTTGCTATCTTAAATTATGAGTGTTCATACGCTCTATTCTGTATCACTTTAATATGTTATAATTGCTTAAAACTGTGTGTCTAAATTCTTATGACTGTTAACAAAGTATTCATAACAACTTCAGTGTTCACAGGAATTTAATGTTCTTTTTCATTTGGTGATAATTACTTAAGCCTTTAGTATTTGTTGTGATTACCCTTGCCTTGCCAAAGCACTAACAATTGTATTAGCATTTTCCCAGAACAATATAAATGCATATGCCTAATCCATTACCCACTTAGCACACAGGTGGATGGGAATGAATGACTCATATGGAAATAATAAAGTAAATGAAGCAAAAAGTTATCTTGTCAAGGATCTGTGAAACCAGTTATAAGATGCATGGGAGTTATCTGTGAGGCTCTAGCACCCCTTAAGATTGAAAATATTTTAGAATAAAAGTGTCCTCACTTTACAAAACAAATTAAGATACAAAAAAACACATTAAAGTATATTAATAGCAAAAGAAACTAAAATTCCCATCATTACCCATTAAAGGTCATGAGAACAAAACCTAACAGGATAATCTAGACTTGAGACCAAGGGACAATGATGAATGGTAATGCTTCTGTGTGATCAGCTCATATAATAAAGTTCCCACCATGTGTATATCACACAATGGTCTGAGATACACCAGCTGTCTTCTTATACTTTCTATGGACCATACGTATATATCCTCTACTAAAAATGGCCATGCTGCAATCCATTCCTCCTTCAAGACAAGACTATTACAAATAATAGTGGTTGACTATTAGAAGTCACTAGTAGTGCTCTTTTCCACCTCCATACTCTTCAAAGGCACAGATTCGGTTGCTACTCAAGAGTTACTAGCCTGAATTTTGTGAAGTTCCCAAGTGACCCAATATACATACAGTTCAGAATCCCTGCTTAGCTGACACTAACTTGGGATAACTGGGCAATTATAAAAGCTTCCCCTCTTTAAAAATATGCAGATTGCCTGCCATTACTGATTATACCCCTCAAGCAGTATGATCTTCTGAGGTAATATTTCAGCTTTCTTTAATCTTCCTGCGTGGTGCAGCAAATGGAGAATGCTGAGTTTAGAAAGGCAGGGGGAGCCACCCATGCACTGAGTCTTTCCATTTCTGATGGAAAACTAAGGAAGGAAACTAACCCCAAGCAACCAGTACTTTTATCTGCAAGTCTCACCAATAAGTTTCTCCCAATACTCAAAAGATAACATAATAAACAACACATTTAATGATTATAGATATCAGGAACTGGAAAAGCATTTAATAACAAGATTTTATAAAAGTTCAATTATCTGAGATGCTTCTGGAAGCCATTAGGTCATATCCCAGTACTGTATTCAAGTATGAACTGAAAAAACGACAGTATTTTAAGATAAGTCAAACCAATGTTCTACTGAGCTACAACATCAAACCCACTTTATAGCATCAACATAAATACAGGCTAAAAGTAAGAATTATGAAAATAAGTGAGAGTATACATAAAACTTCATCTATTATTGAAATGTTGGCATTATTAGCATTTACGTCCCGAGATGATAAAGTATGTATCATTAAATAAAACCAGTGAATAACTGTGGGCCATTCTAGTTCTATTTCCCCTTTGTCTCAGAATAAGAGTTACAATGAAATAGGGAGATGGCTCAGTTAGTAAATAAAACCATAAACTGTAAAAGCATGAGGACCCGAGGTTGATTTCCCATCACTCACATTAAAATCCAAGAATGGAATCTCAGAAACAGGCCAATCGGCCAGGCGGTGGTGCTGCACACTTTTAATCCCAGCAGTCGGGAGGCAGAGGCAGGTGAATCTCTGTGAGTTTGAGGCCAGCCTGGTCTACAGAGTGAGTTCCAGGCCCGGCTCAAAAGCTACACAGAGAAACCCTGTCTCGGAGAAAAACAAAATAAAACAAAACAAAACAAACAAAAAAGGGGGGGGGAGAAAGAGAAGAAACTGGCCAATCATTCCAACTTTAGTGAAAGACCCTGTGTCAAAGGAATAAGGCAAAGATGATAAAGGAGGACACTGTAGGACTTTTTCTGGCCTCTACATATACATGGGCACAGGAACACACACAAACACACACACATATACGCACACACACAACACACACACATATACATACAAAATACACACATACACATATACACTATACATATAAACACACAGATGTACACATACACACAACACATAACATACACATTACACACAAGTATGTACATATACACCACACACATGTATACATACACACAACACACATACACACATGTATATACAACACACACCATACACACATAGATGTCCATACACACATTTTAACTTTTTTTTTTTGTATGAAAGTCTCCGACTTCTGACCTATGTGCATGCATGGGCACGCGCGCGCACATGCGCGCGCGCACATACACACACACACACACACACACACACACACACACACACACACACATTTTTAAATTCTGCATGAATGTATCTAATGCATGAAAACCAATCAATACAATTAAAATGTTATGTTTCCCACCTTATCCAGAACAGGTACATGTCAGTGTCAGAGGTTGTGGTTAGAAGAACCTCTAACTACTTTTGCCTTCTCTTGTCTTAGGGAAAACATAACTGTAAATCTGATCAAGCTCCAGGATCCAGTTATTATATTATGGAAGACAAAGAAACTCACAGCACTGAGCCACACAGGACTAGATAGGCATCAATATGCAGATCAATTGCAGGCCAAAACAAAAGGCAAAGCCTTTTTAAAAGTGTATACATTAACTAAACTGAAAATGTCTTTGTTCTAAAAACAGCACACAAAATATGATAGGTAAACTGGGCGTGGTAGTACATAATTATAATTCCAGTTCTTGGAAAGCCGAGGTAAAAGAGTACCATGAATTCAAGGATATCTGGGCTACATACATAGTTAAGTAGCAGATCAGCCTGGGCTACTTGGCAAGAAACCATCTCAAACAAAAACTGATAAAAAAAAAAAAAGCAGGCAGGCACCTGCCTGTATTCTCAGCACTTGAAAGGATTGCAAGCTCAAGTTTACAAAATGAGACCATTCACACATATGTAGATATCGTGAAGGGGGTAGTGAAGGGTTCCTTTTCTACTGGATTCTCCTGTTATATCAAAGCTATGGGGTCCACAGGTAAAAATGAACTGTATTTAGTCCACACATAGTTATTTCTGAAATACGTTTGGCATCTGAAGCACTAATCCATTCCAACTAGGATAGCATCTCCATCTCCTGATGAGGTCTGGGAATCAGAACCCAATTTCAGGTTCTACTTGCTATCCCTCAAAGATTCACAGTGGCATTAAACAGACTCACAAGTTTGGAACAGTGAGTGGCACTTGAGGGGCTAAGGCAGCAGCACCATCAGGTCAAAGCCAACCTGGGCTCCATATGGAGACCCTGTACCAAGAGAAAAGAAGGAAAGTAAAAGCAGCACTGCTACTGAGCCTGAGCACAGCATGTCAGCTACATATTAAAGTTTCTCCTCATCAGGATGGTGAAGGGCACTGGCAGGCAGCAAACTAAGGCAAATAATCAATGAGCCATCACCACAAGAAACCAGTAAGTACAGGGGTGAAAAAACATTAAATACACACAGAGAGAGATGTTGGCATAGCCATCTGTAGAGAAAGCTACCCTGATCTGTGCACATTGAAACTGAAGCTCAAACACACTGAGGCAAATTTTTAAAAAGATGTTGAATATGTCAGATCTTGACCACATTTGAAAGTAAGTCACAAGGTGCCAAAATGACATTTTCTCCCTTAGAACTGAGCGTAAACAGTGGGTGTGTGACATCTCGTCTTGGCACATACTTAAGTGGAAGCCACACACGTTTTACTATTTTCTGGTAGCATGTTATTTTCCCTTTTAAGCATATAATTCATTCCCAATTCAGGAAAGTAACTTTGAAAGAAATATTCTCTTCTAAGGTCCATGTGCTTTAAAAATGCATCATTACTGTGAATGTACATGTCTTACCTGGGTTTGGGGCTTTTTGTAATACCTACCCTAGAGTGAAGCAAAGGTGCCTTGCTTCCATATGTTACCATCTTACTCAATGCTTAATAGCTCACTGAGACCTTTGACATTTTTGAAAATGACAGATTTCCTTGCCTGTCCTTGAACTGGTACTTCACTGGTGATGAATTAAGAAAATTATAATACTAAGCATACAAGAAAACTCCGTTTTCTCTAATCTTGACCCAAATATTTAACTTTCTAATTTACATCTTTCTTAACAATAAAACGCTGAAGAAACCAAGTTCCTTTTAAATTATGTTACAGCCTTCCTATTCTTATTAATGAAAGTTTGACGCAAAAGTTCTTGACGCAAATGTTCTCACATATTCATACAAGATACCATCACAGAACTGTTTTCAAGACAGTAAAGAACAAAAACTATTATGTACAAAGAAGACTTGGTATTAATGGGGGAAATGTGGAAAATTAAGTATCAGTCAAAAGCCAGAAACATCAAAAAGCAAGGTTTCTGAGTAAATCTTAGCTGTCACTTTGCATTGTCCAAAGAAACATGGTTAATATGAACGGTGCCCTCACTGAGACTTCAATAAGGGAACCCTGACAGGACATACCACAGATGGACAGAGGTCCAGCTGTAGCTGTTGGAAACCTGACTGCCCCTTGCTCATCTTTTCAACGTCACTCAAAGGTTTCAAAAGAGTTTTGTACTTAAAATAACAATACTAAGTAAACGTTAAAGGAACCTTACAAAATTAAACCATCCATTTTCCATGTGCGTAAGACACCAAAGCCAACACAATGAGTCCTAAGTTTCCATAATGCTGATCCAAATTTGTTCATATGTAATTTATCTTATTCTTCCAGTCAAAGCCTATTTACAAGCATGACTGCATCCTTTCATGTGTGTGCACATGCTTTTCTATCAGCAGAGTTTTGAAACAATGAGAGGGAGAAACAAGAGTGAGAATACATAAACAGTTTTCATAATATTGTGAAAGAAATTTACCTGTACATTAATGTTCAAAAATGGGAGTGGACACTGTATTTTCCAAATAAAATGTAAAATTATTAGCCAGTAAAAGAAGTCACATTTCAGACAAATCACTTCTTCTTAAAAAATAAAATAAAGGAAAAACAATAAATGATGACCAGGAAAAAGACACAGATTTTTATATGAATTGATATTAACCAATTCTAACTAAAATCAGCTAAAAATGAATTTCAATTTTAACTTCTCTTTTTGTATTTTTATATAAAGCATCATAGGAAAAGAGGCACCATGAGCCATTTTTATAGCATAAGTTTACTCAAGTTTGTACAATTATAACCAGGAGAGAATAAAATGAATTTTTATAACACCCTTTAGTCACAAAATTAAATTATTAGATTTGCTGAAGGGCAATATTGAAAAAAAAATATGCTCTTTTAATGAAGCAATTCCATAGGGATCCTTTTCTTAGAAAAATTTTAGAATATTGACCCTTTTGCCAAGATACGGTCAGCATATTAAATCAAGTGTGGTTTGAGACTGTTTGTTGCACTTGTGTACATCTAGATAAAATATGCTACCACTGGCATCTGTTACCACTTTAACATCATTGGGGTTTGTCTGAACATGCAGAGCAGGCTTGGGTGGGCTCAGCCAGTTTGTGGAAGGGGTGAGAAATACAGCCTGCTTCTTTGTTCAGTGGGTGTTTACAAACGTATCAGTCAGCCCAGGGTTTTGTTGTAGTAATTAATCACACAGCTCTGAAAAGATTGTTTTCATTTTCCCTCAGAATAAAAGCTGGAAAGAGTTAAACATTAAATAACATGGACTAAATTTAATGCACTACCTTAGGAAATGCTGGGGTTGCATTGCTTTGTATAAGTGTAACAGTAATTTGTAATTAACTGCATTTTAGCACAAACTCTTAGACAGCCATGAGAATACCACCCTCCATACATCTTTCCTATTAACCATGGCACTCCATAAGTAGAAAACCATGTAGGCAATGATTCTAAGTTAAATCAAGTTAAAAATTAGCAGACGATGAAAATTAGATTAGGAACTTTATTCCTTTTTGGAGATATGAGTCACATGCTTGCCTGAAATTAAAGATCTAAGTCAAATATTAATGAAATGAGATTTTGTTTTCCTACCAATGAAATTTCCATACTAAACCAAAGATGTTGACTTGATTGTAAATTACGATGGACCAAATACCCATTATTCCAGTAAGTAGTAAATTTGCTACTAGAACATGCCCTTGCATGTGAAATAAGATTTTTTTTTATTAATCATAGCAAAGGTTTTTTGGGTATTTTTGTTTGTTTGGGTTTTTTGTTTTTTGGTTTTTCAAGACAGGGTTTCTCTGTGTAGCTTTGGAGCCTATCCTGGCAATCACTCTGGAGACCAGGCTGACCTTGAACTCACAGAGATCCTCCTGCCTCTGCCTCTGCCTCCCGAGTGCTGGGATTAAAGGCGTGTGCCACCAACACCCAGCAATAGCAAAGTTTTATAGTGTGAAAAAACTTAAGTAAACAAGAAAGTCGTCACATCAAAGTACTTGCTGTTCATCAATCATTAGTATTCAAGAAGGAAATAGCTGAAATATTTCAAATTACAGAATATTCAGCAAACATATTACAGCATGGAAAAAGTTACAAGTTCTACCCTAAATTAGGAAGGTGTTGTTGTCTACACAGACCAGATTTATAAAAAATAAAGATTTAAAAATATAAGCATTACACAACTAATCATTTTTAAACTATTATTCTGTCATGTAACTTTTATTTCTATTCTCTCAGTGTGCATGTCTAGAAAGTTAACCTTTAGTTATCATCCACTTTTCTGAACAGCTTTGATGTAAGCAGCACCAGGTACTTTCTAGAAAAACACTTGGAGGCAAGATCTTTATTCTCCAGAAAATTAGCTAAAGACACAGTCCTAATCGAAAGGCATGAAAGCTGGATAGGTTGAATTTAGAGAGATCCCTTCACACCTGTTATTGAAAGTATGTGTGTATTTTACCTACATGGTCTGCTACATTAAGAGCTCTACTGAGATTCTTGAATTCCATATTTCACCAGAAATTGCATTGGAACTGTTGATGGTTGGGAACTTCATAGATTGTTAAATAAAACCAATTATTTTTTAAAAGTTCATTGCTTGGGAAGTCATAGGCCCTAATGGAAAATCTACTAGTATTATTTAGTCAAACTGACAAGTTGTCAAATTATCTTCTAGATATTTCTGTTAATTACCATATATTAGTTCAGCTTTCAATCTTGGTCAGAGAAGCCTCTTTCTGAAATGGATAGAATGCAATACAGAGAATCATTACTCACCAAAGATCATATTCAGTGTCAAATTAGTGCTCACCCTAAATAGAATATTCATATCAATTCCTCTACCTCAGGCTCAGGGAACATCTTGGATTATAAAGAGAAGAATGTGAGAGCCAAAAGATGAAATGTTATCACTAGACAGAAGATGGACATTGCACTCAAGAACTCAGTGTAACTATAATTACCTGTATAAGCCCTGCACAAAGTCAAATACAGAGCCCAATAGGCTAGGAATTGGTGCACATAAGCACATTATGAAGACAGCCTATGAACCCCTACACTCAAGAGGCTAACACAGGAGGACTGCAAGCTAAAGAACAGCCTTGGAAACTGAGAGAAACCCAAGGTCAGAATAAAAAGTAAAAAGACGACTGGGCGCACAGGCCACTTGCCCAGCATGTTCAAGGCCATCATTTCTTGGATGCAATCCCAAGCACAAATAAACTAAAATATATAAACTACAAAACAACTTGGACCATTTATTAAATGTGATTGTTAATTTTATTCAGCAATTTAACTGAGAAAGGGCTGCTCAAACAGCTGTTAAGCTGTGATTGTATCTGTGTGGGAGCTAGAGTTTCTGGAAGGGGTGAACAAAAATGGTCAGACTAAACAAAAACATGGCCTCATCAACATGGAGACAGTAGCGTACAGTCCATCCAAGGTCTCATGGGAACAGGAAGACAGAAAGGCTGGAAGGGAGAATTCTCCCTCTTTGAAGCTGGATCACCCATTGTCTATATTTGTTCTCAGTTTCAGTGCAAACTATCCTGGCTCTCTGAACTTTGGGTTTTGATGGAAACAATATCACAGACTTGCTTGGCCCTCTAGCTAGCAGGTAACAAGTCATGGACGGACAGCTAAGAAAGACAGGGAAGACTAAAGGACAGGGAAAACTAGAGGAGTCTCTACTTCATGGATCTGGATGAAGACTCAAAGCAGTTGGGAATCAATAATTCCAGCACAGCTAATGATATGTATTCTGAAGTTTGTTAATGTAGAGATAATATTCATTTATATACAGATACTTAAGAAAGTAAAATAGCAATGAAATATGCCTCAGGCATACATATACCTCAAAATATTCTCTTATTCCTTTCTGAGATATTATCTGGGAGTCTCACAAGGAGGACTATTAACTTCTGTTGACAGTGGAAACATCTTAAACTAACTTCCCATGAAATTCTTGAGATCTTTGGTTTTACCATACCAAATGCAACTCATCCTTCTATCCTTTTGTCTGCATATCTCAGGAACCACCCAATGATCTCATTTAAGTTCCTTAGCAACTTTGGGAAGATAGAACTTCAAAACCCATTGACATCAAATACATGAGAAGCCCACACCCCTTCCCGGAGTCCTTTGCTACTAACTCATGACCCAAAAACCTCTTATAAACTCCAATTTTGTGTAATACTGACTTATTCAAAAATTCTTTTTGCAGCAAAATGAAGAATATAAACTTGACCTTAGAGGAGACTGCTGAAAGGAAGTCTTGGGGTGATAGCAGGCAGTTCCATGGATCTGTGTCTCTGGTATATCTTCCTACCACTAGTAGCTGAAGCTCTTCCTGCAATCTACACCTGTGTGTATTATATTGCTTTAAGCCCTAGAAATGTGAGGGCTAAAGTTATGTTTTACGTTTCAATTACTGTGCCTAAGAAACTGACGTGTAAGCCCCTGCCCAAGAATAGATTCTTTCTGAAATATTGGCGGTTATTGCTTATGTAAGATAACGAGCCACATGTTTTCTCTCTGCTAAACAACTATGTTTGACCCAACTGCACAGGTTGTGCTTAATCACATGGGAGGGACACAGGCAGGAAATATGTCAGGATATATGCTTTTCCTGATTGGGTGTAAGCAGAAAGTACACCGGGATACAAGCTTTCCCCTGACTGGATGTAGGTGGCAGGCAAGAAACACATCATGATACATGTTTTCCGCTGTTTGGACCTGAAAGGAAATACTTATCCTTATTGGTCTGCTTTTATAAGTCTCTGCAAAATGTGACTTATGGACATTTTGTGGGAACCCCAGAATGGACCTGGCCAGAGTCCATCATCCTGGCCCGTATTTAATTAAAGCCTGCTTAAATTAATTGTGCTTAAAAGTGTGGTCATGGTCTTATTCTAGACCAGTTGGATTAACAGATAACCCTACTTGATATAGTTGGAAAAGGTAAGGCTGAGAATAGTTTTTAACAGACTTCTGCTAACCACATTATTTGTAATGATTTTTATGTATGTGTGCCAAGACTGCATGAGGAAGTGCAGGTGTGTATGGGCCAGATCCCTGGGTGTCAGGATCAGTTGTTCTCCACCTGACTTTTTGAGGCAAGATCTCTCACTAAACCTGAGCTCACCAAGGCTGACTTTCCTGTCTATCATGCAAGCACTGGGATTAGAAGTGTACAATGCCATATACTGCTACATCTCACAACTACAAAAATCCACAAGTAAAACTCTAAAAGTTTTCCTTCTCCTGTTTCTAAAGGTACTTTAACTATGAAAGTTGGCATTTAGTACAAGTCCCAAAGAAGGCAGTAATCTTGGGTTATTTGGAGTTGGAATACTATATATAGCAAGATTCCAAGCATGTACTGCAGTAAAAATAGCTTCGATAGACATGACCTACAGGAAGAAAGCCTCTTGAATTTGATTTACAGCGCAAGAACCTGGGGCTCTTTTAAAAATAGATTCAGAGGGTGGTACTGAAGACTAAAACCTCAGGGTATGAGGAAATCACATGACTGCTGGCCTGGCTACATACAGAGTATGTGTTAGGACATACACCTGGCTGACCCTGCCCCCTAACGATGGGCAGGGCACACACAGGAAACGTGCTATGTCATCACCACATCACCTGCCATGCATTACGGCCTGTGTAAGGAATCTGTGCATGCATGAAACCTCAGTGCACATGTGTGGTCTTCCCTTTAAAAGGTCCAGCCTCCCCCACTGCCTCTACTTGGGTTGGCAGACAATCCAACCCTATCCCTCCCCTTGTCAATAAACTCCACGTGGGTTGTTCATTCGTAGGTTCCCATTTTTTTCTATCAATAGCTGCAGCAGAAATCTAACAGTATGAAGGCCCCAGAGATATAGACCTATGAAGGCCAAAAACATTAGAATCTCCATTGAGGTCTTAGAAAAACAAGCCTTAAAGAATATGGAAACTCTTAAGTTTCCAACTAAATCAACAGCTTACACCTAACCAGAGCAGATCTCTCTCTAAGAATAAAATAAAACACTTTGAAAATACAATGGTAGAAACCATTACCTGAATAAGAAAACAATTAGCTTAAACTACTTGTTTTTGCATATGTGCTTGCTATGATAGGATATAGAGAAAGTATTACAACATGGAGAATTGGCAGTTGAGACACTTAACTACTACTTACTGCTCACATCATACCACTATTCTGCTTAAGCAATGCAGAACTCACTTGGAAATAAAATCAAATTTAAGTTTTCTATTTCTTTGAGTTCAAGGCACAAACAATCACAGTATAGCTTAGCCAGCCATTCACAAAGAAATATTTACACATTGCCTGGCTGATATTGTAAATATAAGTTAGCTTTTTGATTTGTGGTTATAGATTAACTGTTTGCAAACACAGAAACATAACAGAAATTATACAACATTAATGGTTTGAAAGAAAATACTCTTGAAGAGAAACAAATCTGAGGGTGACTGCAAACAGCCTCACAATTAGAGGAGAGTGAGCTCCACTTTCCACGTGTGAGGCCAACTGACGGCCAGCTGCTCTCCTAAAACTCTAAACAAAAACTATGCATCTAGGTCTTTGCTCTTCCCCACCCAGCAAAAGACTGAATTTACGAGTTTACTTCTCAGCCAAAACTGGAGCATATCATTTTAATTTTGGTGAAAATAGTCAGCAGCTTCCTGTTGTCTCAGAGCCAGGGTGAGCATCACTGGTGTTTTAAGACTGTGGGTTAAGACTGGGTGTTTAACATGGGGATTCTCAGGCAGGAGCAACATTATTCCTTGTCATATTTGACAACTTCAGGAGATACTTTTCATGGTCCCAGTCAAGGTGTAAAGGAGAGGGGACAGTGTTGCTGGCATCTATGTGGTGTGACTTGGGTACTACTAAACAAAGCCCAAAAGCCTGAAATGCAAGGATCAGCTGACCTGAACTGCCAGTGTGGTACTGAGCTTGAGAACTCTGATTTAAACCATAGAGTCAGCAGAATACAGAATTAATGGCCTTTCTGTGTGCTGGTTACATTCCCAGCACAGGAATAAACACTTTATGGTTATTAAATATACTACAGGGGATCTTAAAGGGTATAGTGATGAAAGGAAGCAGGTGTTGACACACACATGATCACTAAAGCTGAAAAAAACATTGGAGTCATTGTTAGGAAAAGTAAGTTTTCTTTTCTGTTTTGTTTCGCCAATTATCTTGCCAATTTTCCTAAGTTGTGTAAACAGTCATATGGAGGGCACTCCCAAGTACTCTGACAAGACAGAGGTGACGGTCTTGGATAGTTTTCTAAACAGTAAACAGAGGGACCTTCACCCTTTTTTTATTAAAATATCAGTTTCTACTGTTGTCCTTCTGATAGCATTGATGCCACATACTTAATAAACTAAAGTCTTTTATAAAAATTAAAATCAGTGCAGCCTAATAAGTGGTATTTCACAAGCAGGAAACAAAATAAAATGCAATTATTTTCAAAATACAAATCAGAGACCTCAGTGGCCTCCAGGCATCTGTCCTCCTAAATGGCTGAGATTTAACTGTCCTGCAAAATCCTTAGCTAGCTCACATTTCCTGAAACACAGGAGCTGACAGTCACAAGGTCGAACATACCCTTAATCATTGATTCAGCTGCATACAGATCTTGTTTGTAGGTCACCTAAAGGACAGATAGACCTCATTAGACTCAACAGAGCAGGCAGGAATGTGAAAGCAATAAAACAATGCCCCCAAGGAAATTCTTCCTTCTGGAGAAACTCTACACACACAACACAGGCAATTTCCAAATGAAATAGCATTAGACATTCACATTAAACCAAATTCAATTTCAACAAATTACGAAGACTCGAATCTTATACCTTTTTAAATTATGATAGCATATAAATGGTTACTGAAATATATATGATTAGTATATCTAGGTATTTATAATCAAAGAAAATGTGTTAAGTGTTCAAACAAAAGTGTTCACGCTACTGTTTTACAAGGTTTTCTATTGGAGAGGAAGGAGGTGGGGAAGAAGAGAGAAAGGGAAGGAAAGGAGGGGAGGAGGGCTGAGAAGGAGTCTCCATATAACAAAAGTCGCCAGCTCCATGCTAGGCTGACATTCTCAAAGACTAACTTATGTTTAAAGAGACTGCTTCTAAATGGGGAAAGTCCTTTTGAAACAGGTTAGTTGAACCTTGTGAGGTTTTCCTTAAGACACAGCTTCTGTAAAAATAATCTATGGGGTACCACAGTGTGTGTGTCAATCTTCCGTTAATAGCCAACAACTTGCTCATAATTGCACCCTGCTCATCTGAAAGTATCCTCCCATGGTATGTAGTCTAGTCTATGGCAGATCCTTCCCAGAGGCCATCCAATGAGTTAAGATACAGAACATCTGCAAAACTGATCTCCTTTACTATGGAACAAGAGCACAGAGTGAATAATAAAACATTATTAAGTATCAAGGTACAATAGGCTCATCAATGAAATACTCAGATGACTAATGATGCCAATGATCTAAGCCTCATTTTGACAAATGCTCTCATAACTAGTACCTTCCCAGACTATTAAGTTGGATTTTCTTCTCCTAAATCTTCTCATACATGGTTTTGTATAGCTGTCTTGTTTAGCTCAGGTAGACCTGGGCACTTCTATGAATTAGATTCATCTACCCTAGAGTAAGTTTGATTATGCCATAATCTTCAGAGCTGCAGTACCAGGAAACTCAGAAGGAAGATGAAAGTCTATTGGACCATTTAACAAACTGATTAAAATCAAAGGTGACATTACTATTAGGAATCAGGCATTATGCTGGCCTGCCCCCTGTCACCTGGAAAGACACACTCAGGCAGTACCCTGGCAAGCCCAGGGTCCTGTGGGTGCTATGTCACACAGGTGCAAAGGTCCCTGTAAGAGGCAAACTCCACCCACTTCTGCTCCCTCTTTCCTGCTGTTATTCTGAAAGGGGAGGCAAAACTTTCCCTGTCTCTTCCTCTTCTCCTGTCTCTCTCCCTTCCCCCACTCCCTTCTCTTCTGATAAAACTTCCTTCCCACATAAGTTCTGCTTGATGGCATGTTTGTCCCCACCATGAGATCTGCCACCATTGCATCTCCTGTGACCATTCCTAACAATCACTATACTGTCTCTAAAGAAAGTACAATCCACTGACAGCCATGACTCTCAGTATTGCAGTTACTATTCGCGGTGCAGTTCTGCATTCTAGAAAACAAGAACAAGCTCACTCTATAAGATTTGTCCTCTCTGAAGGCTACCTTAAATGCCCTTCCCCAATAATGAGATTGATGATTGCCTTATATGCCATGCTAGAGCCTTCATCCAGTGGCTGATGGAAGCAGAGGCAGACACCCACAGCTAATCACTGCACTGAACTCTGGATCCCAGTTGCAGAGAGGGAGGAGTGATGAGCAAAGAGGTCAAGACCCAGCTGCTGAAACCCACAGAAACAGCTGACCTGAACAAAGGGGAGCTCAGGGACCCCAGACTGACGACTGAGAGGTCAGCATGGGACTGATCCAGATCCCCCGAATGTGGGTGTCAATGAGGAGGCCTCAGCAATCTATGGAGCCTCGGATAGTAGATTAGTATTTATCCCAGGCACAAGAATGGACTTTGGGAGCCCATTCCACATGGAGGAATGCTCTCTCAGCGTGGACACAAGGGGGAGGGCCTAGGCCCTGCCCAGGATGATATAACAGACTCTGGGGATCCCCCACTGAGGGTCTCACCCTCCCTGGGGAGCTGAGGAGGGCAGGGTGGGGGGCTGGTGAGGGGCAGGGGAGAAGGGGAGGGAGAGGGAGCTGAGATTGGCAGTTTCTAATTTAAATAAAAATAAATTTAAAAAAAGATTTGTCAAATGTAACATATCTGGTTCCAATAAATGTTTATAAAAATGTTCAAGATGCTGCTTGAGATAGGGGTAGAGCAATGAAAGGAGCCAGCTGACCCTGTCATCTGTGGGGATGCCACTTCAGTCAAGGACTTTCTGTGAAACTCAATAAACCTAGTTTTAAACTTTCTTAGGCTAAGGGTCACTAGATATCTGAATTGCAAACTAATACTTGTAATTTAAATAAAAAATAATTTGTGTACTCATTATCTGTTGTACAGCTTAAACTCCAGACAGAAATCAAGAATATTCTTAGCTAAGTATTCATTTTTTTAATCTTCTCCTGCTTTGAAAGGTAAACTACATTCTAAGTTCAAATTAATACTAAGAGTGGATTTTTAAACTTACGTAAGTTTATCACCAAATACTAAAATTTCTTTTAGAATTCCTAAAACTTAAAACACTGCAACTACTTACAAATAAAAAATTGTTTTTTTCCTTAAAGTTAATATCCACAAACTAAATTTTAAAGTTTCTTAAGTTTATTTCTCCTGCCTCCAGATATTATAGGTTATAGATGCCAACACAAAGATTACTGATTTTATTTACTCAAATTAAAATACAGTCTGCTTCGAAGAACAACTTTAAAGCCAGTCATACTGGCACTAATCTACCATCTCAGCATTTGGAGACTGAGGCAGGAGGAGAGTGAATTAAGGCCAAATTAGTTTATATAGTGATTTGAGGTTTGCCTGGGCTATGAGCTACACAGCCAGATACTAGCTTGAGGGAAAATATGTTTTTTCCTAAATAAAACAGCTAATGTACTTCAAAGGAATATTACTGGAAAATGTCATAATTTTAAAATGATGTGTTATTCACTTCTCTAACATTTTTTTAATGACTTGTCCTTTCCTTATTTTTAAGGAAACAAAACATTACAAAAGCATCCTACCAATCAGTTTTGAAGTTGATTTTCAGCACTTCTGGCATTTTGGGTAAGATTAAGTGTTGAAATTGATTTTGTTCTGTCAGAATGATCTGTACTTTTCCTCTGACCTTGCACAAGAACCAACTACTGAAAATAATTAGGTTTAAAAACTCTTGTAGTAATGGACTAACATGTTGATGTTTTTCTCACTGACTGGTTTTCGAATTCTGTCCACTGAAGCCTCTGCAGCCCCTTGAAGATCAGTGAGGGCAGTCTACACAGGGAAAGTCTGGCTAGCCCACACCTGCCCCTCACCATTACATCTCAGTGGTGTCTTCTCTGCACGCTTGTCTGTGCAGTGATTCCTCCGAATCATGGATTTAACTGAGAAAGTCCACAGACGAGAAACCTGAAGGCTAAACAAACAGACCCTGTTTCCCTCAGCTCTCAGCACGCACCTGGGAATACCAGACATATCTTCTTCATTTTATGTGCCACACCATAGAAGAGACCTTTCTGGGCCAAAATGAGCCAAGGTGGCCTCCACTTTCCTTGAGAAAGAAGAGTACACTGCACTTGAAGCCCCCACACACCAACCTCATAGGATAATGGAGACATCACTCCAATACTTGGCCAAAAAAAAAAAATACCTATTACTTCTTACACTTGAAAGCTATAGAGTATTTACCAGACATAGGCGTCAGGTCCAAAGGGAACCCAAAATGACAGACAGTCTTGGCTTAGCTCTCGAAGGACTATGGAAAGACTGCTGCTGCTGACTCTCATCATTCCTTAGGTTTTCACCTGCCAGGAAGAGTCATTTGGTATGCACCACAGGCATGCCGGCCTGCTCCTCTACTCTTCAGCTAAGGGCCTTCCTTTACAGCCCAAGGGGTTTTTCCCTGGGCCCAAGCTTCTCTGATTGCAGAGAAACAGCACAGGCTGTTAGCCAGTCTATCCCTCTCCTCCCTGCCCCAGACAAGTAGCCATGACTGCTTTGAACTTTCCCAAAGGCCTCTGGCTATTATCTCTTTCATATCTACAATAAAAAAAATTTCACACTCATAGACTGCTCATTTCAGAGGTTTCTCTGTACCTTTCCTTACAATGGGAATTTTTTAATTTCATTTCCTAGATTGAGAAAACTGTATGAAAACCTCAACAATAACAAATTATATTGCAAACTGTTATGAGCAAAGCAGAAATGCTTCCACTTTTTGGTGTTTTTGTTTTTCTATTTTTTTATTTTTAAATTTCATTTTACATTCCAACCACAGTTCTCCCTCCCAGACCTCCTCCCAAAACCCCTCACTTCTCACCTCACCTCCACCACAGCCCACCCCAAGTCCACTCCTCCTCATGGGTAAGAGCTCCCACGAAGAGTCAACTTAGTCTAGCACAATAGGTTGGGGCAGGACCAGGCCCCTCTCCTATGCATTAAGGCTGAGCATGGAATCCCACCATAGAGAGTGGGCTCCAACAAGCTAGCTCATGAACCAGGTTTGTATCTTGATCCTGCTGCCAGTGGCCCCTGGCTAGTCTAAGCTTCACAACTGCCTCCCAAGTACTGAGGGCCTAGTTCAGTCTCCTGGAGTCTCCAAAGTTGTAGGTCTAGAGTCCACAAGTTTCCACAAGGTTGGTTCAGTAGTCTCTATAGATTTCTCCATCATGGACTTGACCTGTTTGCTCATATGTTCCCTCCTCCCTCTCTTTGACTGGATTCCCAGAGTCCAGCCTGGTTCTTGGTTGTGAACCTCTGCATCTGGTTGCATCAATTACTGGATGAAGGCTCTACGATGATAGTTGGGGTATGCACCAATCTGGTTACAGAAGAAGGCCAGTTCAGGCACCCTCTCCACTATTGCTAAGAGTTTTAGCTGGGATCCTCTTTGTGGATTTTGAGAATTATCTTAGCACCAGGTTTTTCCCTGAGCCCATAGTTGCTCTATTAAGATATCTCTTTCATTGTTCTTCCACAGCACCCCTCCCCCACATTGGCCATCCCATACCCTCATATTCTCATTCAACTCCCTCTCCCTTAACTGCCTCACAACCCCAGCATACACCATCTAATTTCCCTTCCCAGTGAGATCAATGAGTGACAACTCTTAGGGACTTCCTTGTTACCTAGCTTTTCTGGAGCTTTGGAAGGCAGTCTGGTTATACCTAATATCTGCATAAGAGTGAATACATACCATGTTTGTCTGAGTCTGGGTTAACTCAAGATGATTTTTTCTAGTTCCATCCATTTGCCTGAAAATTTGATGAGGTCATCATTTTTAACAGCTGAGTTGTACTCTATTGTATAAATGTACCACATTTTCTTTGTTCATTCTTTGGTTGAGGGCATCTAGGTTTTTCTAAGTTTTGGGCTATTATGAATAATGCTGCTATGAACACAGTTGAGCAAGTATCTTTGTGGTATGATTGAGCATCCTTTGGGTAAATGCCCAAGATTAGTATCGCTAGGTCTTGAGGTAGATTGATTCCCAGTTTTCTGAGAAACCACCATACTGATTTCCAAATAGCTGTTCAACTCTGCACTACCACCAACAGTGGAGGAGTGTTCCCCTCACACCACAGCTTCTCCAGCATAAGCTGTCCTCAGTATTGTTGACTTAGCCATTCTGACAGGTGGAAGATGGCATCTCAAAGTCATTTTGATTTGCATTTCCCTGATGATTAAGGACATTGAACACTTCCTTAAATTTCTTTTGAACATTTGAGATTCTTCTGGTGACAATTCTGTTTAGCTCTGTAACCCATTTTTCATTTGGATTATTTGGTATTTTGATGTCCAGTTTCTTGAGTTCTTTATAAATTTTAAAGATCAGCCCTTGGTCAGATGTGGGGTTGGTGAAGGTCTTTTCCCATTCTGTAGACTGTCATTTTGTCTTATTGACAGTGTCCTTTGCCTTACAGAAGCTTCTCAGTTTCAGGAGGTCCCATTTATTGTTGCTTTCCGTGTCTGTGATACTGGTGTTATATTTAGGAAGTAGTCTCCTGTACCAATGCATTCAAGGCTAGTTCCCACTTTCTCTTCTTTCAGGTTCAGTGTGGCTGGATTTATATTGAGGTCCTTGGTCCACTTGGATGCATTTGAGTTTTGTGTGTGGCAATAGATATGGATCTATTTGCAGTCTTCTACATATTGACATCCAGTTATGCCAGCACCATTTGTTAAAGAGGTTTTTCATTTTCCATTGTAACATTTTGGCTTCTTCATCAAAAGTCAGGTGTTCATAGTTGTGTAGATTAATGTCAAGGTCTTTGATTCAATTCCATTGATCTACCTGTCTGTTTTCATATCAATACCAAGCTCTTTTTATTACTATAGCTCTATAGTAGAGTTTGGAATCAGGGATGGTCGTGCCTCCAGGAGTTCCTTTATTGTGCAGGATTGTTTTAGTTATTTGGGTTTTTTGGTTTTGGTTTTGTCATTCTACATGAAGTTGAGATTATTCTTTCAAGGTCTGTGAAGAACTGTGTTGAGATTTTGATGTGTAGTTTTGTTTTTTGTTTTTTTTTTTGTAAGATTGCCATTTTTACTCTGTTGACCCTACCCATCCAAGACCATGGGAATTCTTTCCATTTTCTGATATGCTCTTCAATTTCTCTCTTTAGTAACTTGAAGTTCTCATCAAATAAGTCTTCCACTTGTTTGGTTAGAGTTACCCCAAGATATTTTATGTTGTTTGTGGCTATTGTGAGGGGTAATATTTCTCTGATTTATTTCTCAGTTTATTTATCATCTATATTTATGAAGGCTACTGATTTTTTAGTTAATCTTGTATCCTGGCACATTACTGAAGGTGTTTATCAGCTGTAGGAGTTTCCAGGTAAAGTTTTAGGGATCTCTTATGTACACTATCATGTCCTCTGCCAATAATGATAGTTTGATTTCTTCCTTTCCAATTTGTACCCCTTGACTCCTTTTGCTGTCTTGTTGCTCTAGCTAGAATTTCAAGTACTATATTGAATAGATATGGAGACAGTGGACAGCCTTGTCTTGTTCCTGATTTTAAGGAATCACTTTGAGTTTCTCTCCATTTAATTTGATATTGGCTGTTGGCTTGGTGTATATTTGTTTTATTATGTTTAGGTGTTTTCCTTATATCCCTGATGTTTCCAATACCTTTATTGTGAAGGGCTGCTGGATTTTGTTGAAGGTTTTTTTCAGCATCTAATGAGATGGTCATGTGGGATTTTTTTTTTTACTTCAGTTTGTTTATTTGGTGGATTACATTGACATATTTCCATATTTTCAAACAACCCTGCATCTTTGGGAGGAAATCCACTTGGTCTTGGTGGATGATTTTTTGAATTGTTCTTGGATTATGCTTGTCAGTATTTTATTGAGTATTTTTGGATCAATTTTCATGAAGGAGATTTGTCTGTGGTTCTCTTTCTTTGTTATATCTTTGTGTGATTTGGGTATCAGGGTTACTGTAGCCTCATAAAAGGAGTTTGACAATGTTCCTTCTATTTCTATTGTGTGGAACAATTTGGGAAGTATTGGAGTTAGCTATTCTTTGAAATTCTAGTAGAATTCTGCACTGAAGCCATTGGGTCCTAGGCTTTCTTTCTTTCTTTCTTTCTTTCTTTCTTTCTTTTTCTTTCTTTCTTTCTTTCTTTCTTCTTTTTTTTCCTTTTGGTTGTGAGATTTTTAATGACTGCTTCTATTTCCTTAGGGGTTATAGGTTATTTGTTTATCTGGTCTTGATTTAATTTTGGTATGTGGCACCTATCCAGAAAACTGCCCATTTCTTTTAAATTTTCCAATTGTGTGGAGTATAGGTTTTTGAAGTATGATCTGATGATACTTTGAATTTCCTCAGTGTCTGTTTTATGTACCCCTTTTTATTTCTGATTTTGTTAATTTGTAATTTTGTAAATTTGCCTTCTGGTTAGTTTGGATAAAAGTTTGTCTATCTTGTTGATTTTCTCAAAGAACCAACACTTTGTTTCCTTGATTCTTTCTATTGTTCTCTTTGTTTCTATTTTATTGATTTCCACCCTCAACTTGATTATTTGCTGTCATCTACTCTTCCTGCATGGATTTTCTTCTTGTTTTAGAGCTTTTGGGTGTTTTGTCAATTTTCTAGTGTGTGATTTCTCCAACTTCTTTATGTAGGCAGTTACTGCTATGAACTTTACTTGTACCACTGATTTCACAGTGTTCCATAAGTTTGTGTGTGTTGTACATCCATTTTCATTAAATTCTAGGAAATCTTTAATTTCTTTATTTCTTCCTTGACCCAGGGGTGATTCAGTTGGGCATTATTAAGAATCCATGAGTTTTAGGCTTTCTAGAATTCATGTTGTTAATAACTTCTAACTTAAAGCCATGGTGGTCAGATAAAATACAGGGAGGTATTTCAATTTTTTGGATCTGTAGAGATTTACTTTGTGACCAAGTATGTGGTCAATTTTAGAGAAAGTTCCATGCGGAGCTGAGAAGAAGAAGGTGTATTCTTGTGTGTTTGGATGGAAAGTTCTATAGATGTCTGTTAAGCCCATTTGAGTCATAGCTTCTGTTGGATACCTTATTTCTCTGTAGTTTTCTGTCTTGAAGACCTGTCCACTACTGAGAGTGGGGTGTTGAATTCTTCCACTGTTAGTGTGTAGGGTTTGATGTGTGATTTAAACTTTAGTGATGTTTATTTTATGAATGTGGGTGCCCTTATAAATATAAGGTGCCCTTATAAATATAAGGAGCATTTATGTTCAGGACTGAGACTTCTTGATGGATTTTTTTCTGTGATGAATATGTAATGTCCTTCATCATCTCTTTTAATTACCTCAAATTTGAAGTCTATTTTGTTAGATAGTAGGATAGCTATACCAGCTTGCTTCTTAGGTCATTTGCTTGGAAAAGCTTTTCCCAACCCTTTACTCTGGGGAAATGTCTGTCTTTGAAGTTGAGGTGGGTTTCTTGTCTGAAGCAGAAGAATAGATCCTGTTATCATATCGATTCTGATTGCCTGTGTCTTTTTATAGGTGAGTTGAGTCCATTGATATTAAGGGATATCAATGACCAGTGACTGTTGATTCCTGTTAATTTTTGGTGGTGGTAGTGGTGGTGTATGTTTCCTTTCTTTAAAATTTTCCGGTGTGGAATTATTTATTACCTGTGTTTTCCTGGATACCTCTAACCTCTTTGGGTTGGAGTTTTCCTTCTACTGCTTTACATAGGGCTGGGTATGTGGATAGTCATTGTTTAAATCTGGTTTTGTCATGGAATACCTTTTTTTCTCCATCTACGTTAATTAAAAGTTTTCCTGGATATAGTAGTCTGAGCTGGCAATTACATTTTCTTAGAGTCTGCATAATGACTGTCCCAGGACCTTCTGGCTCTGAGAGTCTCCATTGAGAAGTCAGGTGTTATTCTGATGGTCTGCCTTTATAGGTTACTTGACATTTTTCTTTTCAGCTCTTAATATTCTTTCTTTATTCTGTATGGTTTGTGGCAAGGGGGCTTTTTTGTTTTTTGTTTTTTCTTTTCTTTTTGGTTGTTGTTCCAGACTATTTGGTGTTCTGTAAGCTTCTTGTATCTTCATGGGCATTTCCTTCTTTAGGTTTGGAAAAGTTTTCTTCTTTGGTTTTGTTGAATACATTTTCTGTGCCTTTGAGCTGGTATTCTTCTTATATCCCTATTATTCTTAGCTTTGGTCTTTTCATGGGAATCACAGAATTCCTGGGCATTTTGTTTTATAACTTTGTTGGCTTTAATGTTTTCTTTGACTGATGAATCTACTGTATCTTCAATGCCTGAGATTAGCTTTTCCACTTCTTGCATTATGTTGATTATGCTTGCATCTGTAGTTCTGTTATTTACCAGATTTTCCATTTCCAGAATTCCCTTTGTTTATGTTTTTTTATTGCCTCCATTTCGGTTTTCAAGTAGTGAACGCGTTTGTTTTTTCTTGCTCTTCTTGATTTTGTTTAAGCGATTTATTGATGTCTTCCAAATTATTGTTTGTCTTTTCCTCCAATTCTCTAACTCTTTATTTCTTCTTAAAGAGCCTCCCTCATCTTGATAAAGTTATTTTTGAGATAGTTTTCTTCTGAGTTGAGATGATCATGTCTTCCTGATGTAGTACCACTAGGTTCTGGTTTTGCCATATCGCTCTTTAGGTTGTTGAATGTATTGCATTGACCTCTACCCATCTCTTCTTCCTGTTGGCGCTGGCAGTGTCTTTGTCTCTGGATCAGATCCTGTCAGTCCTCTCTCTCTCTCGGTCCTCTCTGTAAATGTCTATGTCCCAGAGGTCCTGACGGATAGGTTGATTTTAGGGGGAGTAAGGGGACTATTTGTATAGCCCGCCTGCAGGAGTTTTTCCTGCTGACCTGCTAGTGTGGCTGAGATGAGCTGGGGGTGGGGGCAGTGGTTTTGAGAGGCTGTTTGATCCAGATGGGAAGCTGGTCACTCACCTCTCAGTCCTCTCTGTGCAGGAGATCCACTTGTTTGCTTTTAAACTAAGATACCAGAACAACGGGATTTGCAAGAGTTAGTGCCTATCAAAAGGAATCTTCTAGTCATTTTTCCCAGTAATGCTGTGATGGATGGCACAAATACTCCCAGCCTCCTCCTCAGGATGCGTTTGAAGACAATGAGGCAGTTGTTAAATTTCTCCAATAACTGGTTATAAATCTTATGGCTTGGAGACATTTTTTGACATTTAGGAACAAGAAGTCTGTTTAGCTAAGAGTGTTTGGGTACAAGTATGACCAGCTAATATTTAAAAGTATACTGGGGGAAAGCATGGGACAGATGTTCACTTAGGTTCTTCTTAAATAGGATCAAATCTCATTAAAACAAATGCTCACTGAAGCTACAAACTCACAGCCACTCAGTGGACCCATGAGCATGGACCCCTGTCTCAGGGTCCAGAGCAGGACTCTGCTATGCTTGGACATTTTGGGGGAAGAAGAAAACTGGTCACAAGGGGAGTATTCTCTACCCTGCATGATAAGGATTTTTAAAAGTAAATGAATAATGCATTCCTCAGACACCCAAGGACCTAGCAGAGGCAAGCTGGCACTAACCCTGAATGCCTCAGTTTTTCCACTTCACTTATACCAAAATATATATGTCAACTTTAAAATAATAACTTCCTCATGGAATTTCAGATGGCTTTAAAAGAGTCCTACAGGCTGTTATCAGGGATCTTGTGATGCTGCACATCACCAGGGCCTGACTTCCCAAAGCAAGGCAAGACAGACTGGTGCCTATTTCAGAGTCTTCTTCTACCAGGTTGTTATATGGCACTGAAGTGTCTCTCAGATATGTCCCTACAAATGCACTGGGTCCAATTACAATTTTAGCATCTTGGCAAAACTAAGATGATTCACAGCTAGTGGTTTGTATTTGTTTCCCAAATAGGATTATATTCTATAGTTTAGGCAAGCCTGGAATTCACTGTATAACCCTGGCTGGCTTCAAACTCATGGCAGTCCTCCTGCCTCAGCTGACTATAAACATGAGCCCATGTGCCAGGCTTCATAAACCTGTTCCGTTGATGTGGAATATTATTTTAAGATGTGTTACATTTGTGTATGCTGTGAAATATTTGTTTAATGATACAAAGATGTGTGTCATTCTTTTATGTTGCATTCGTTTAATTCCGTGAAGCTGTGTTACTTTGTCTGCCGAAAATACCTGATTGGTCCAAAAAAGAGCTGAACAGCCAATAGATAAACAGGAGAAAGGATAGGCAGGGCTGTCACGAAGAGAGAATAATTAGGAGGAGAAATTTGGGAAGAGAGTATAAGGGAGGGAAAGGAGGAGGAGAGGAGGATATGAGGGCTCAGCCACTCAGCTACACAGCAAGACACAGAGTAAGAAGTAAAGAAAGGTATAAAGAAATGGAAAAAGATAAAAGCCCAGAGGCAAAAGGTAAACAGGATAATTTAAGAAAAGCTGGCTAGAAACAAGCCAAGCTAAGGCCAGTCCAGTCATTCATAAGACAGAACAACTCGCTAACTCTTAGGATATGTATTTGTGACTAAACAGGGGCTAAGCAGCTGAGAAAATAGCAAAAAAAAAAAAAAAAAAGAAGACGACAGTACAGGACTTGGGAAGGACACCCAACCTGAAACAACAGCAGTATTACATTTTGAATATTTTCCCCTTATTCAGAAGGACTGTAGTCCTGAAAAAGCTCAACAGTGATGGAATAGGTATGTTGTCCAGCCCATTTGCCACAGGTGTTTTAGAGTCACTAACCCCCACCCCCCATGCTTATTGTTAGGGAAACCAAACTCACAGCTGAGAGACTCCAGCTTCTTCCTGTTGGGGAAATGATGCTACCATCCTGATACCCACCAGGTCTGGAAGACTGTGGCACTCCTGCAGCAGGTATGTGTTTGGAGGGTACAACGAAAGGCTGCACATAGTATGGCTTGGAAAAATAAGAACCCATTCTCTCATTTCTGGGGGCTACAAGTCTACAGTCTAAAGTTGGGCAGGTTCCAGTTCCCTCTGAGAATTTTGAAGGAATCCCTTCCAGGGCTCTCCCTAGCATCTAGTAACTGATAGCAAGACTTCAGTACCCTTTAGTTTGTAGATTCACCACTCCGTTCCCTGCATTTGTCATCACGCACTATTCTCCTCATATCCATGTCTCCTGTCATATAAGGACACCAGTCAGGGTGGATTTAGAGCCTACCCAACTACAGTTTGACTTTATCATAATTTGATTGCATTTGCAGACTCTTCCCAACTATGTAAGACACAGATGCCAGGACTCAGAACATGAACACGCATTTGTGTGAGACATAATTCGACCCATAAAATATTCAAAGTGACCCACCAGTGGAGCTAGTAAAAGCAGGGGAGAAAGATCAACATGGCACCAAACACATCTAAAGGAAGACTAACACTGTTGTTGCTATGAAACAATAATGAAACGTGTATATCACAAAAAAGAATAAATTTGAAAATGGGGTGAAAACTAAAAAGCAGTGTGTCTCTTATCTTTTATCCATAGACCTAAGTGTTTTACATGCTTGATAAAAGCTTAGACAGGAAGAAAACAGCCACACCTTCAAAGAGGTCAAAAGTGAAGCCAGCGAGTGCTGTCAAGGCCCTGGAGTTCTAGTGTGTTTTTCCCTGTGGACCTACTGTGTTTATCCCTGTGTGGATAGTACAATGAATTATACAAAGGTAGAGATCAAAATCCTTAGCAAAACACCTAACTCATAATTGACAAAGTCCTCATAGTACTGAAAGGGTTATGGTGAGAGTTCAAAAGGGTTCACAGATAGTTAACTGGGGAATGAGGAATTTATTTAAAAAGTTACCAATGGGATGAATAGATAAACAGATAGACAACAGCATGGCTAAGTCTTAGAGGAGAGTTCAGGGTTCCAGCATCAGAAATAGACAGAATATGTGGGGAGCTCACATGGAAGAAGTCAGGGTCTCTTCTTACACCTTTCTGAGTACAAACCTGGAACCAGACACTTCCGATTCACAGGACAAAGGGCAGGGATTGGGGTGTGGAGTAGGATGTGTGGTCATCAAAACTCCTTTGATACAAACTCACTTCCCAGGAGAGAGATCCCAGCATCTAGAAGTGTGACAGCTAGGGGACTCACAGACACCCTGCTTCAGGACTGTTCGAGTTCAACACACTTCTCCCTGATGAAGGAAAGGCAGGCATGCTGTATAGCACCTGCATGGGCACCAGACTACAGAGGGATGATCTCCACAACCTGAGAGAAAGGCACATACCATCAGAAGACATGGGCCTTGTCAGAGGAACCAGTGGTGGGCCCACCTACACCATGGGTCACAGATGTTGTATACATGCTTTCAACTTAATTTAACTGGAGCTAGAAGCCCAGGGCTGAGGAAAATGCCACTGGAATAGGCAACAGAATGGTGGCTTCAACACTGAGGAATCATCAAACAAGACTGCCAAGAGCGCAAAGAGAAAGCTGCAAGTAAACAAACTTAGGGGCTGAAATAAAATATGTCAAAAGGTGAAATGTTCTGGAAGCCAAGAAACAGAAACATCCTCACCATATGATGTTCACAAGCCCCAGTGAGACAATCTGACTTCTGAGTTCATTTTCTTATGACTGTAAGCACAAAACACACTACACACACACACACACACACACACACACACACACACACACACACACACACAGCAGAGGAACCCCACAGGATGAATCTCTCTTACCTTCCAGAGGTCAGGGGACCCTTCTAAAAGTTTTGCTTTTGTGTGACAGTACTTTAGGGCCAACTGCAAGCACTCTGTTCCAAATTCCAAGTCATAGTCACTACACTGGTTACAAAAGAAACAAGAAACAGACATAGAGGAATTAGCAAACTATAATACAATTGGTAAAAACAAAGCAAAGCTAAACAAAACAGTCTTTTATTTAACAAACAACTAAAATATAAAAGGAAGCACTCAGAGAATTAGCAAGCTGGTTAATTATCTGAATATGTTATAGAATAATCCTTCTTGTACCCTAAAAATGAAATAAAATGAGCAAATAAGGAAGTTTAAACCATCACAGGCATCTGGGCTCCCCCAGGTATCTCAGACCATAAAAATATTTATTCCTGTTGCTCATACTTGAAAGTAGGACTGAGGAATTATTATGTTAGAAATCTCCATTTAACAACATACATCTGTAAAATCCAAATCATAGTCTTCCATTTATAACATGACATTAAGCCATCACAGCTATTACTCATTTTAATATTTAGAATATAAATATATCATTCTTAAAACATTCATATCTTTGTTTTTGAACGCAGAAATGGTTCAGACTTTCATGATAAAGAAAAACAAAAACTTCTCAATACAGTAAAACATACCTAACTTTTATATCATGGAAACATCAAAATCACTAAGCAACAATATAATTCACTGAAGCTCTGAATAATGTACCATCTACATAAAGGTAAATAACACATGAATCATGTCCTCAGAGGGAGGCTGACTTCAGGACCGGGCAACATAACATTGTCTGCAGCACTGGAAGAGTATCCGCAGGAAACACACTAGGAAGTTACCTGATTGCTATGGGAGGGCATCAGGAAGGGTCTGTCAGAGGCAATGGTCTCTGGTCTCCAGCTTAACTGAAGATGAGTAACACCATCTAATCAAGCAAAGTCTTGTCAGGGTAAGACTTTTGGTTTTCCAAGTCTATGTTAAGGATGTACCTACGGATCTATGTGAGGATGCACCTATGTGTGAGGATGTACCCGTGTGTGAGGATGCATGGAATACAGGTGTACAGGTTGGTGCTAGGGATCCAAACTTGAATTCTTTTATTATTATTATTATTATTATTATCATCATCATCATCATCATCATCATCATCATCATCATCATTATTTGAATTACAAACAAGATTGAATTACATGACAATCCCAGTTCCCTTCTCCCTCCCTTCCTCCCCTACCACTCCCCCAACAAAAACCCTACCTATCACATATCCTTTTTTCTAATCTACACCTGACTCAACCTTTCTGCTCCCCATGACCTCTGCATTCTTCCTTTTCTTCCCTTCTCATTCTTGTAGCTCCCCAAACTTGAATTCTTATGTTTCTGTGACAAGTACTTTATCCACTGAGCCATCATGTATGGTGAACAGCAACAAGGCATAATAATGAATAAATTATTCAGCACAAATTCCAGAGTTACTTTATTGTACTGGAAGATTAAAAATTCCTCATGTACTCACTCTATCTGGATTTTAGACATAGAGTAAGGGATTACCAGCCTACAATCCACAGGAGGACCCTAAAGGAAACAAACATTGTCCCCTGGAGAAGGGGAAAGGGTAACGATCCCCTGAGTAAATTGAGAGCATGGGAAGAGGGGTTCGGGAGCTAAGAGAATGAGAAGGGAAGAAGGGTGAGTACATGAGGAATTTTTAATCACAGAAACATAAGAATTCAAGTTTGGGGAGCTATGAGAATAAGAAAGGAAGAAGAGGAAGGATGTAGAGGTCATGAGGGAGCAGAAAGGTTGAGTCAGGGGAAGAATAGAAGAAAGGATATGTGACAGGTAGGGTTTTAGTTGGGGGAGGTAGGGGAGGAAGGGAGGGAGAAGGGAACTGGGATTGTCATGTAATTCAATCTTGTTTGTAATTCAAATAAAAAATGATAAAAAAAAAATCCTCACTGCAGTAGCCCTTGAAATGAATGAAGAAAACAGCCAAATAATCAGGGTATCTATTTCACCCAAACAGTCATGACTCACATCTTCTATTTTTATATCCTCCAGCATAGAATTTGAAGGACTGTTTAAATGCAATATCCAGAGTTGCATTTGATAAGTTAAGGTGAATGTTGGTCGACCTCTGCTTTATACTTTCAACATTTTCACATTATCTGGTAGTATGTGACATGGGGGGGAAGAGCCACCCCATGGTTAAATTCAAACAATGACTAATAGAATCCTTGACTTTTCCCTGACTTATCACACTCCAAAAAAAGAGAGAGAGAGAGAGATCACCCCCTAGCCAACATTGCTGGTGCTCACAAAATGCATAATGAGAAGAGCCCATAGGATGAGTTCCTTCCTGCCCACCCTCACAGGGTGGTGTGGAACACACCGGATGCTATGCTGTTGGCTATGCCGTAGGTAAGTCTGTGGAAAACAGAGAAATATAGTGCAACTATATATGAAATTTACTAAGGAAAAACAGGCTGGGCTAGCTTAGAAACAAGCCTGGACTTATCACTATACAGATTAATATCATATCAGCAATGGGCTTGAAGACATTTAATAATAAAACTTTTCATTAAAAGTGAGTTCAGAAGTCTGTAATCAGTGAAAAAATCTGAATGTCTGCTGTTGAGAATATTAATGAATGCATTCTTTTTACTAAGACATGGAAAGTTACAGCTATGATACGTATTTTTGAGCAAAGGAAAAACAAATGAAGTACCAAATGGGAGCTTTGTTCTTCAGTCTGCCAGAGCTGTGGTCACAGGCTGGGGAAGGAGATTTTGACCTCAGAGAAGTTACACTTTCCTATGAGAACAAGATTGGATGCACTGGCACACTCATATCCATATGCAAAAGGAAGAGACAATGAGGAAACAAGTAAGACCTGGGTGTAAAGCTTGGTCCCAGTCCTGTGGTGACATTGGTGGAACTTTTAGGTTGTACTGCTAGTAGAAGATGTGTGTCCTTGAAGAAGATTTGAAGAAGATAGGGAACTATAACTTCTTCTCCATCTTCATTTCCAGACACCATGAGGGGAGCAGATCCCTCTGCCCTATGTCCTGGAGATTTAACCTCCTGTCCATAACCCCAGAGCAAAAGGGGCAAGAAGCCACAGACTGAAAGCCATGAAACCATTAGATAAATATTTGTTACAGGTAAGTCATTAATGTCATGCTTTTGTCACAATAGAAAATGGACTAACATGTCCCATGCTTGGCCGCTTAATCCTCCAACCACTAACCCAAATCATGACCAAATTAATTAAAACAAGTTTTATTAGTGTACTCAGGCTGTCTCTCCCTAAGGCAGAGCTCAAGAGATCGGCACTGGATGTGGGAAAGAAAGACTTTTATAGTTTAGCAGTAAGGGGTATCCAAATGGGGGATTGGCTGGCAAATAAGTGGGGTCACAGAAACAGAATATAAGCATAACAAGTTGGTCATAATAACAACCTCTTGAAACAAAGGTATGGTTGCCATTTCCTGGAGCAGGCAATACAGAATCATTTGTAGCTGTGGTTACAGGTGGGGCTAGCTTAACTATTGAAAAACAGAACAAACCTAGTTTGTCTTTATCAGATGATAGCTTTTCAATTAATATGGAGGCAGGCTGGTGCATGAGGACCTCCTCAGTAATCCGCTCCCCAGGAAGAAGCCCTCAAACACACCTAGCTTTCTCCCCATTTGTTCCTGTTGCTGTCCACTTTGGCCACTAGAACCAGGCCCCTATTAATCACAGACATTTTCCACTCCCAGAAGAGTAATTCCAGCACCCTTGCCATGTCCCACTTGGTTACATTTGCTCTCTGTCTTTGCTATTTCCTAACTTCCCAAGTATGCTCATATTCCCGTGCTATCAATAGTTACTGAGTAAAAGATAGATAGAACTTTGGATATGTTGTAGTTATGGGCGAAGGGGCAAGCAAATCTGGGGTTGTATGATGAGGCCTCTGTCCTTTCACAAGCCTGAGCCTCTGGACTATGCACTCATCAGCGGAGTCCTCAGAGCTCCAGGAGTTGGGCCAGAGTTGGTTATTTCACTCTCCCTTGTGTTGGCTGGACTTTCTCAGTGATGTCACCAAGTAAATACCTGGAAGAACAACTTAAAGGGATGAACTACTTTGCTCAGGTTCAGGTAGGAAGGGAGTAGCCGAGCATCTTACATTATGACAGACAGGAAGGACAGAGTTAGCCGGAAGGAGCCAGAGCACGATGTAGCACCACAGTATACACAACTTCCTTCAACAAGGGCCCACGTTCCACAGTTCTACCACTTCCTGATACTCTGTGCTGTCCAGTTGGGTCAAGGTGACAGTCAAGATAAACCATCAGAGTCACACTGCTCAGGCTCAGGCTCACTTGACACTTCTTAGCAAAATTTCTCCTTGGTCAGTTTTGGGTTGTTTCTCCAAATGAGGAGACCTATGACCTGAGATTTCTCAATGATAGGAGAAGGGATGTTCAGCGTTTATACATGCTGGAATGGAGTAATAGCTTGGAGGCTCCGTAAAGAGGACCACACATACTTTTCAGGAGGCTACAAGAGATGACGGTCTACAAAACTGGAAGAGAAAAATGAGACAAGAAAAGACATGCGAAATGGAAAGCATATCTACACAAAGGAGTGAGAGAAGGGATTCCAGAATAGGTGTCAAAGGAATCCCAGTGATTATTCTGCAGAGCAGAATGAGGGAACAGACAGGAGGCTCAGCATAAAGAGTATCTGTGGGAGGTCTCAAATAGAATTCTTGTAGACATGAAAATTAGGCATCAGGATAGGCATGAAGGCGTTTTATTTTTGTGGTATTTCCCATGTATGAACCTTCCTGTGACTACTTCTTCCCTCAAAGGATGTAACATTTATATAGTATATTATAAAAAGGGCTATATTTCCTAAAAACAAGTGCTTACTAGTAAGAAGTACAGTTTTATTTCAAATATAGATATCTAATACTTTCAGACCAACCTGATGTTCCAGTTATAAGTTGAAGAGAATATAAAATCTAATCACCTAAATCTAAAATCATATCTATGTATTGCTACTCTATCATAAAATTTTAAATCTGGCTAGCATTAGGAAAAACAGAGGATATTAATTTTCACATATATCAACCAACTTGTTCTTTATAATTACTTTTTCTAAAGTGATGTACCAACTGTGCACACCAAAACGTAAAGCACAACCCTTAATAGGTTTTATCTAATTAGCAGAAGTATGTCTTACTGTAGTGAATGTGAGGCACTGTGGCCAATGAAAAGCATAGAAATTGGAAACACACAGACCTGGCTTCCACCCTGAGAAAGGTTTCACACTGAGGTCAAACTACTTAATCTGTCTCTGAGTGTCTTTAGTTTGATGAAGAGTGACTATGAGCTAATACGCAGAAAACATTACAGTAACTATGAGGCATCTGTAGAGTGATTACTGGTGACAAGTTCTTTATGTGGTCTAATGAATTATCTATAATAAATTCAAGCCCATAATCTGGAGTTTGAAAAGCTGTCAGGACCTGATCAGTCCCCATCCCTAATTGTGTAGAGCTTTCTTGACTCTGCAGGGAGACTGGAGGTGAGCCTGACAATGGAGCTAGCAAGGCCACCCTTACCCTTTCCTTTATGCTCAGTGTCTGCTCAGAAAGAGATTTGTCTACTTTGTCACAGATGGCAAGATTTCCTTCTTTTTGTGGCTGAAAATATTCCAATGCTTGTGAATGAAATGTAATCATGTTTTCCTTATTCATTCATCCATCGATACATATTTCAATATTCCCTATCTCAGCTGCCATGAATATGGCTTCAAAGGAAATCAGTGCAGATATTTCCATCATATGATTCATACATTCTCCTTGGCCATGCAATCAGAGCAAGCCTGCCTGGCCCGAGGCTCTATTTTTAACCTTTAAGATTTTGAGGAAACCAGATTGTTTTCAGGAATGGTTTCTTGGCAATGGCTATCCTAGCACATGTGAAGTGATTTGTCTTCATACAAACAACTAATTTCTGTTACAAACCTGCAAACTTCACTTTTATCTCCAGGTCTTTTGGAATGTTCACTTCTAACAGCAATTTCAAATGTGAACATCTAATTCATTATCCCTCTTACTCCTCCATACACTGAATCTTCCTGTTTACCTCACTAAGGCTGCTTCAAGCCCATGAAACCTACATTTGTTCTTTGTTACAAACCTCACCATTTTCTTAGGGCGTCCTCATCGACCAGTAGACCATGGTTAAATGGATGAAGACATTTGTTACTGGGATCCAGCTTCCTTGCTCTGCTATCCTAATCGTAGATGGTCTTATAAACTCAGCCCACAAATTAACCATGTTATAATTAGCTTCCTTAGTTGGTGTATGTGTACATACTATTAGAAACCAAAAGTCTGCCAAACATAATGGTACATACTTTTAATCTTAGCAGTTAGGAGGCAGAGGCAAACAGATCTCTGTGAGTTTAGGGCCAACTTAATCTACATAGAGAGCCCTGGCCATCCAGGGGTTACATTAAGAGACCCGTTCAAAAAAACAATCTATGCTGTAAGGCTTGATGTGAAAGCAATCCACTCATCACCCTATAACTGCCTTTGTGTCTCATATAGGCAATCATCATAGGCTGTAAATGCTAGTCTAGTGCTTATTTCTCTGTGTTAACAGTCAACATTTGCCCAGTAACAAAAAACTGTGTGGTCAGTTACAATACCCTATGAACGGGGTAGGGCGGCAGAGGTTGATATCACCCTTCTAGCTGGAGGATGCAGGGCTCTGGTTCATCTGTTTGCTCTGATGGCTTAGACCAGCAAATGTAGACTGTCTTCCTATGGCTGTAAGAGGCTCAAGAGGACAAACCCAGGACTGCTGGCACATTGCCAGCCTCTACCTGTCACATCTAGCAAAATCCCTTTGCCCAATGCAAATCAGGCAGACAAATATAAAATTGAGAATGAGACACTTTGCCCAGAAGGGTTCATGGCTATGGTACAAAAGCAATGCACTGTTTCCACAGACGATGACTCTACTCTGGCTGCATGATTTACCTACCACACAATGCTTCTAATTAATATACCTGTGATGTGACCTTTTGGTTTTCCATTTTATTCATTCTCTTTTGAACAACAAGAAAAAACTTTATCTCTTTTCCTCACCACGATACACAGCCACACTTTCCCATCCCCATCATTTGATTTTTATAGTTTTGATTCTACCAACACTGAGCTTTTACAACAAAGATTATGCTAACTTTTCTCATAGCTAGAAGACGTAATGTTAAAAGTTACTTTCCTGAGTAAGTTTGCCTTCCCTGGAATTCCAGCTTGTCTTTTGTCTTATGTGGTTAGCTTTCTATATGCTAATAACTCATTCAATACTGCCCTCATGCCCCCAACTACTCTCAAGGTATGTTAAGACTCATGAGAAAGTCACCCTTGGAATCTTCCAGGGACCATTGTGCTTTCTGCCAATTCCATAAGTATTGCTGTCAGAATGACACATGCCATCTCAGGGACATTCACAATCTCTCTATCATTCACCCCGGCCCTATGTATGCTGTGCTCTTAGACTGGACAGATCGCACAAACAAAACCACTCCAAAGACAGAAAGAAAAGCCAAAAAGACACTGGCTGTTGAGACAGGGACCAGGGGCTTCTCAGTCAGCAGTCAGCATGCATGGGACTTCCTAGGTCAGCAGTCAGCATGACAAGCTCTGGAATCACTGTTTGGAAAGCACCTCAGCCCCACATTACAGCCTGTGTTCTCCTCTCCACACCCCTCCCAGGGCTGACATCTTTATAAACTTCTTTTAATAAATGTAGACTGTTTTGTCTTTCCTCAGATCCTAAACTTAGAGAATTTTTTGCTTGCCTCCAGTTGCTTGGAATTTTGCCCTCTTATTTCTACTGAGACTGCTATTAATTCACCTTTCCAGCTAATTTATTTGTTATCTGCACTCCTCCTGTTCTTTATCAGAAGGATTTATGACAGTTTTCATTCATTTCTATTCCTTCAAATGATGTTTAAGTAAATTGTAAGTAAAATGATATAAATGTCCGGTCCACTATCAGTACCTAGAACAGAAAGTGTGTACATAGTAATTACATACATATTCCAAATTGTCTTCTACAAAGATGGTCTCTAGTCACACACCTACAAATGGTATGTAATTGGAGCAGGTTTTTAAACATAAAATAAATATGACTCATAGGGATTCAAAATTTCAGAAAAAAAACATATTGTGTATAATGTTATTATATTTCTGGGAAAGGAAGGATTCCTTAATTTTCAGAGGTTTTACAACACACACACACACACACACACACACACACACACACACACACACACACAAAATATGGTAGGAACTATTGTTTTATAGTAATTGTGTAATGGCCATGGCTACAAATAATCTGATTATATATCCTTCCATCTGTGACAACATTCAAATTAGCATTGCAGTAGGGCAGCCCGGGAAGTTTGCCCAACAGGGAACAATATATACATTAGAGTAAAGCTAAATCAAAGGCATGCATGCACAGGTTTTTCACTCAGTCGTTGGAGGAGCATACTCACAATATTCAAGTATTAGCAAAATAGACCAATTTACAATTAGGTAAACAATGAACACCTGCATTCAATTTATCATCTCAAAATCAAACCCGAAGCATTTTGCATACATTTACATTGCTTGAATGATGCAATGCTCCTTAGAGTTGCATGAGACAGTTATCCAAGAAGCTTTGTTCTTATATCAGATCATCTGAGTAAACAACCTGAGACAGTCTCCATACGCGGCTGATACAGAAACACCCCTCACTGTAGAAGAAGAAAAAGTACAAATGATGTGGATAAGCACAAAATGTCTTTTGGGGTAGGAATTTTTAAATGAGTTTACACAAAATGCATTTGCAAAGGCCTTTAAATACTAAGTATGAAAAACAAATGAACCTATCAGATTATCCCAAACCTTGGCAAGCCTACATAGCCAATGTTCATTATGAATGGCAAGCCCATACATAGCTGTCAGTCCAGCAAGGGAAAGATTTTTAATTTTTTTAATGTATGGATCGAGATAATCAGTACAAAGTAGCAGTATGGGAAACAACTTCACTGGTAATAGATAATACTAAAATTGTACTTCTAGCCCTTTCTGTTGACTTCCAAAATCAAATATTGTCAAAAACAATAAAAGGCAAAGAAGTCAATGGATTATTTGACTCTCATTTATATTCTTGGGTAAACTACTCAAAAGTTAAACAGTAAAATCAGAAAATGAAATAGTGGCCTAAAATGCAAGTCATTAATCTTATGTGGCAATAGATTATCTAATGAGTGTAAACAACTTAAGGAAAATAAAACCCTTCTCTGACCACAAAGATAAGAAAGATTAAAATCCTGGCAAGTACTGTCAGAGGCTTTTGCCATAAGTACACCAGAGAAGTGTAAAGAGTTGAAATGAGCCCAAGCCATTCAGAAAAGGCAGAGCCCATGTCTAGAATCAGTTTCCATAGCAGCAGGATACTGGAGAGGCTGGTGGTCAACAGGCAGCTGAAAACTTATCCCTCAGGTTTTAAGTGAGAAATATAAAACAGAAAGATTGGAGGCAATGGATAACATCTGCTCACTAATGAAGCCAATATTCATGGGAAATTTTCCAAGCAATATGCTGAGAATAAGTAAGGCTGAGAGGGTGAGATGGGGTAGGAACCACACAGACATATATAAAATGAGGAGCTCACTGTCTTAGTGGCAACATGCCACTCTCTGTTTGGAGCAGCCAGAGACGCCAATAATCTTGTTAGACATCTTTCTTCCATTCAGCTGATACATCATAAATCACAACAAACTGAAGTTTAGTGCAATCAGAACTACAACAGTCTGCATTCACCCCAGTAGATATTATCCTGTCTTTTATTAAACACAACTATGGCTATAAAATTACTTTCTACTTTCTACACAGCTTGACCAGGAAGCATCTTGGTGATCTACTCCTTTCAGTAACATTTGCTATGTTCATCCTGCTCCCTAGCTTTCATCTAATAGGGTATCTTTAGAACCATCCTGCCAGTCTTTCATACTGCAGGCCAAGTCCCTCAGCATCTACTCTTCACTAAGATGTGACCCCTGAAACTCAGCGTCTACCAAATGCTGTGGCTCCTCTGCTTAACAGCAACTTCTCTTTATCCTGTAAGCTCTCTGTTCTTCTGACAAGACAGATGCCATAAGAGGAAAAATTAAATCTGCCTAAACACTAGGCAATCAGGCATAACACTAATAAAATAAATAAAATCTTCCAACAATAGAACAGAAAAAAGGGCCTGTCTTTCTGTGCCCTGCTGGGAGCCTCATGAGGCTTGGGGACTGCAAACAGGGGAACCCTTCCTGTTGGACCAGCCCATCCAGAGTCTGCCAAAGTATCAGTACTAGTCCCATCTACACCCACTGGAGGAGGTAAAATGTGGGACTATTTCTGGCCCTCCTTCCAGTGCCCTGCTCAGAGCTTTGTGAGGTCTGGGTACTGCAAGAGGGGAAACCCATTGCTGTGAAACAGCCCATCCAGACTTGGCTAACATCATGGTATTAGTCCCGCCTCTACCCAGTGGAAGAGGAGAGCCATCAGAGTATTGGACCTGCATGCACCCACCAGAAAAGAGCCTTGGTTCCATACCCTCCATACCTATGCTGGTTTCCCAGTTTTCAGTCTGGGGTCCATGAGCTCCCCCTTGATCAGGTCAGCTGTTTCTGTGGGGTTCTCCAGCCTAGTCTTGACACCTTTGCTCATCACTCCTCCCTCTCTGCAACTGGATTCCAGAGTTCACCTCAGTGTTTAGCTGTGGGTGTCTTGAAATTCACAGGCAAATGGATGGAACTAGAAGAAACCAACCTGAATAAGGTGACCTAGTCACAAAAAGACAAAAATGATATATACTCACTCATATATAGATTTTAGATATAGAGCAACGATGTAGCAGCCTACAATCCACAACACCAGAGAAGCTAGGACAAGAAGGACCCTAAGAGAGACTTACATGGTCCCCTGGAGAAGGGGAAAGGAACAAGATCTCCTAAGCTAATTGGGAGCATGGGGAAGGGGAGAGTGAGTTAAAATAAAGAGAAGGGGAGAAGAAGAGAGGAGAGGAGGACATGAGGGATCAAGAAAAGTCAGGGGAAGAATAGAGGAGAGCAAAAAAAGAGATACCATAATAGAGCTAGCCATTATAGATTGAAAGAGAATTCTGGCACTAAGGAAAGGTCGAGAGATCTACAAAGTTGACCCCAACTAACAATCTAAGCAATAGTCGAGAGGCTACCTTAAATGCCCTTCTCCAATAATGAGATTGATAACTACCTTATATGCCATCCTAGAACCTTCATCCAGTAGCTGATGGAAGCAGAAGCAGACACCCTCAGCTAAACACTGAGTAAAACTCCTGGAATCCAGTTGCAGAGAGAGAGGATTGATGAACAAAGGGGTCAAGACCAGGCTGGGGAGAACCCCACAGAAACAGCTGACCTGAACAAGGGGGAGCTCATGGACCCCAGACTGATAGCTGGGAAACCAACATAGGACTGATCCAGAATCCCTGAAGTTGATTGTGAGTTAGAAGGCCTAGGCAATGTATGGGGCCTCTGGTAGCGGATCAGTATTTATCCCTATTATACAAATGGACTTTGAAAGCCCATTTCACATAGAGGAATAGTCTCTCAGCCTAGACACAGAGTGGAGGGCCTAGGTCCTTCTCCAAATGATATGACAGACTTTGAAGATTCCCACACTGAAGTCCTCACCCTCCATGGGAGGGGAAAGAGAATGGGATAGGGGTTTGTGGGGGCAGGGTTGAGGGGAGGGAGAGAGAACCGGGATTGACATGTAAAACAAGCTTGTTTCTAATTTAAATTTAAAAAATGGGAAAAATTAAAAATACTACCAAACATTAAAAAAAAAAAAGAGGAGGAGAAGGAGGAGGGAGGCGTACATGTGGGTCTCTTTCGCCTGGCTGAGCTGACTGGGAAGTATTTCTGGGTCTGTCCTGCTCAGGTGCAAACCTGGTCACTGGCTCCCTTACATGAGTACTTTTCCCCAATAAACTACATGTTATCAACTTACTTCTGACTCCACATTGTAATTATCAATTAAGGGGCACAAAGGGCATGAAGCTATTTGTCAGGTGCATTGTTGTAAGGTTTTCAGGTTATATACTTTGTTAACTCTTAATAAGAAATTTGAGTCTTACTTTCACATAAATTATGTCCCTAAAACAATATCATTCATAATAACAACCATAAGAACAAGCTACCTAGTAATAAATTTAACAAAAGAATTTAAAGACTTTTAGAGAGAAAGCTGAGTTTAGTATATTTAGTGTATTTTAGTATTTTTAATTTCAATATCATAGTTCATCCTCAAATCACCCTCAGATGAATTACAAATAAAAATAAATAATCCTAACATATTCTTAAAAATTATAAAACCTAACCCTAAACTTTATATAAGAAATAATCCAATTAAAAAGTGGGGTACAGAACTAAATAGACAATTCTCAATAGAGGAATCTAAAACAGCTGAAAGACACATAAGAAAGTCTTCAACATTCTTAGCCATCCGGGAAATGCAAATCAAAACAACTCTGAGATACCATCTTACTCTTGTCAAAATGGCCAAAATCAAAAACACCAATGACAGTTCATGTTGGAGAGGATGTGGAGAAAGGGGAACACTTCTCCACTGCTGGTGGGAGTGCCAACTTGTACAGACACTTTGGAAATCAGTATGGTGACTCCCCCCAAAAAATGGGAATCAGTCTACCACAAGATCCAGCAATTCCACTCTTAGGTATATACCCAAAAGAAGCACATTCATACAACAAGGACATCTGTTCAACGATGTTCATAGCAGCACTATTTGTAATAGTCAGAAACTGGAAGCAACCTTGATGCCCTTCAACCGAAGAATGGATAGAGAAAATGTGGTACATTTACACACTGGAGTACTACTCAGTGGGAAAAAAAAAAAAAAAACAATGGAATTTTGAAATTTTCAGGAAAATGGATGGAACTAGAAGAAACCATTCTGAGCAAGGTAACCCAGTCACAAAAAGACAAGCATAATATGTACTCACTCATAAGTGGATTTTAGACATAGAGTAAAGGATTACCAACCTACAATCCACACTGCCAGAGAAACTAGTAAACAAGGAGGACCCTAAGAGAGACATACATGGTCCCCTGGAAAAGGGGAAAGGGTCAAGATCCCCTGAGCAAATTGAGAGCACTGGAAGAGGGGGGAGGGAGCAAAGAGAATGAGAAGGGAAGAAGAGGAAGGATGCAGAGGTCATGAGGGAGCAGGAAGTTTGAGTCAGGGGAAGATTAGAAGAAAGGATATGTGATAGGTAGGGTTTTAGTTGGGGGGGTTGGTAGAGGAGGATGGGAGGGAGAAGGGACCTGGGATTGTCATGTAAAACAATCTTGTTTCTAATTCAAATAAAAAATCTGAAAAGAAATATAATCCTAAAATCCCATATTGCTATTAAATAAGAATCAGTCAAAAAACTTCCAAAATACTTTATTGCCAATCAGTTATAAATTACAATAGACATATTCTTTATCTTGCCCTTATTGACATAAAAGTATCATGTTATAGCAACTAGGATACCTGGCTAAAAAGGACAAATATCCAAGGGAACTTGATAACAGAAAAGAATACATGTAGTTATAAATATATGAGAGCTGGGTTTATAAGTAAGTGTGAAATTAATAAGGAATCATTCTGCAAATTGTCCTGGACAAATTGGTTATTACTTTTCTCTGTACTCAAATCAAGGACAGAAGTTTAGAAGAAAAAAGAAAAATATATAGGAGAGTATTTTTGTGCCCTCAAAGTAGAATGTCTCAAACACAACAACTATTAAAAATCCACAACATCAAAAAAGCCAAAGGGAGGTAAATTATTTGTACCACTAATAACAAATGATTTGTGCAGAGTATAAAAAGGACTCTAAAGAGTCCATTAAGAATAAATCATCCTAAAACTAACAAAAAGAGCAGGGATGGCTCAGCAGATAAAGGCCCTTGCCAGGAAGTCTGATGACCTGGTTTGCTTCCTAGGACCCACAGAAGGAGAGAACTGACTAGCACACACTGTCTCCTGATTGCCACACACATGCCATAGTGCACAGATCCCACATGCATACAGATACATAAACAAACAAACAAACAAATATAGTTATTTTAAACAAGTATGGAGGTGCATGCCTTTAATCCTACCACTTGGAAGACAGAAGCAAATGGGTGTCTATGAGTTTAAGGCCATATTGGTCTACAGAATAAGTTACAAGACACACAAAGCTACATAGTAATACCTTGTCTAAATAATAAGCAAGGAAATAAACAAAAATGCAAATTGTCCTCTTATATCTAAATCTAAAGTAATAATCAAACATGAAACAAAAAGAAACAAAACTCAAACATGAAATGCTATTTACCATATACTAGAATAGAAAGTTTGTGGACCACACTGACATTGACACCGCCACTTGGAAAACTCCTCTGCCTCTCTAATAAATTTAGATGCATACACATTATAGACAAAATTCTCTCATAGGTATATCTATGTGTATATGCCTCATAAAAACCCAGGAGCCATACATATAGAAATCTGGTAGATCATATTCACATCAACGACTCTGATTTGTGGCTGTCATCCTACGAAGTAGGGGCACTTTCACTGACCTTTAACTTAATGTATGGCCAAAGAATTAAAAAAAAATGAATGCTGATGCACACCTGGTCATTGTCTAATATGTAAGGGTCCTATCTCATGCTTGCACATACCTTCTTGTGTCTCTACTGTCTCTATCACATCACATTCTCTCTATAAAGGCGTGACCTAGGATAATGTTCCCATTTGCAGAGAAAAGCATGCAGATTTTCTTTTATGAATACTGATGCGAACATCAGTACGTAGAAATCCTCTGTGGATTTCATAACAATGACCCACTTATGGGCTATACTGTATCTGCTCCATTTGAAATTCTCATTTCTGGTAACCTAAGAATAGGACCTTTCTTAGAAACAATGCTTTCACAAAGGCAATAAGTTAAAGTGAAGTCACTAGGATGGTCCCTAGTCAAAACACTGTGTTCTTTTAATGTGGTAAATTTTAGACAGATACAAACACACCAAGAAGAAAGATACATACTTGGTGACAAAAGTGTTATATCCATGAACCAGAAAAGGCAAGACTGCTGGCAAAAGCTGAGAGCTAGTTGAGACAAGCACAGCTTCTATCCTGGTGCCATCACTGAGAGCAAGCCTATACCAGCACCACAAGGTTAGACTCTCAGGCTCCAAAACACAGTAAATTTCTGTTTTCACAAAGCAACTCTGAGGATTTTTTGAAAACAGAAACAGAAACACCAATAAGTGTACTATGAAGCAAAACAAAACACTAATGAGAACACTAAAAACTAAAATTCAGTTTGAGAACCTGGCATTAGGAGGTAATGAAATTGAAAGAAAAAAAGTATGTCATGTAGTTGCACAATTAAGAATTCACCACATAACATGACAGGTTGAAAATATTTCTAATAAATGTGGACATGATGGCTTCCAGGTGATCCCTATATCTATACCCTTAATCACATAACTTTACATCTTTTCACACGAAGGTAGGTATGAAACCTATGTCTCTATATACTAATGGTAAGGGCAGTAGAAAAAGGCAGAAATGCAGTGTTCCAATCACAAAGTTAGCATTAGCAAGCTTACATATTTCTCCTGTCCACACCTGTACCATATCCTTAAGAACAATCCTAAACAGCCCACTGGTCAAAGAAAGATGATACAATGGGTCAGAAATGTCCACACTAGCATTTTATAAAAGCTAACTGTACCAAAGGGCAACTGTCTTCAAAGTGGCAAGGACCAAGATAGCTAACAACCATTTGTATAACAAAAGAATCTGACATTCTGCTTCTTGGAAAAAAATGTTTTCAATTAGGCTAAAGTATACAGAACTTAATAAACAATCACATATTACAACCAGGCAAAAGTAATAACCTACAAATATATGCAATAGAAATAACAAGAACAAGTCACGGGAAAATAATACCAGTGTAATTCTATTCATAAAAACATCACAAGTAAGGAACTTTTCAAATAAAGAGAGGAAGGCAAAGAAAGACAGAACAGAAGGCATGTGGGGAAAGAAGGTACTAGAAACCAGAACAAGAATACAAACAGGCAAGCACATACAGCACACTCCATGAGCATGAACTCAAAGTGGGTGTGCTTATCTTTACAACAATTTACCAAATGTACAAAATTTGGCTAAGAAGTATATCATGAACATTTGTGAACAAAAGCCTTCATGGCTGGAGCAGGTTTTGGTCTTCATGTCCTTCTCTTACATAACGCATGGTGGTGCAGACTGGTGTGGAAGTTGTTAATGGTTACAAGCTGGAATTGTTTTGACAACACTGGAGCATATGGCTTCTTCATGCAATTCTTCTCTAATGTTTATCAATACATATTTAATAATGCAACTTAAAAAGAATTAATGTGTTAGTAAATATGATCTAGATATTATTAATTATTCATCTGAGATTTAATATTTATCTTCTCTCAGTGTTGACTGAGAGAGTTCTTACGTGTCTTTAGTGTCAGTGAGTTGAGGTTATTCTATTTGCTCAGTTGTGGTAAAGTAGAAGGAGCATACATACAAATAAGGACTTCTCTGTACACTGTGTGTATTCCATGATGGAAGAGAAAAGCACACCAACTACAATCCATTATGTTTGATTCTGGGCACTCACCTTGGTGTACTTTAACATCAACAAGACCCTTGTGTTAAAGAAGCTGCCTTATTCCTTGTCACTTTCAAGGCAGTTGCCCATTGATACAGTTAACTTTTATAAAGTGCAATCATATTTAACAAGACCAAGACACTAAGCATTTTCTAGATACAAAGTCACCAATTGCATTATTCTTATGCAGTCTGCCCATGACTGAACAGTGCAATATAAAATATAACAATTCTATTGTCATTTACCATTTCTAGTCTTAAAGAATGTCCTTGAATCTATGTTTTATTTTTTTCTGAAACTGAGGTACTGAAATAAGGTTCCATACTTAAAATGTTTGACATGAAGTATCCCTTCTTCTCTAATTCTAAGAGAAATGCTGAGTCACAGTCCCTGTATGTTTTTAAGTGCAAAACTTAAAACCCCAAGACCCTGTCAGGAGCTCAGAGTCTGCTCAAAGTAACAACATAGACACACCGGATATCCAACCTATAAGCTGTTATTAATGCCTAGAGTAAGTAACCACAGGACACAGACTTCTTCCTTTTACCCTATAACAAATACATTTAATGGGGGAGTTCAGTGGGCCAATATATGGGCTCTTGAATCCCAGAACACAAAATTGGACAATAGATAGCAGCAGAAGCTTTTCAAGAGCTGAAGTGGGCCAAGATAGGAGACAGGTTCAGCTCGGTGACAGGCTCTGTATAGAGGATAGGTCTTCCATATCTTGGCATGGGGCTGTCTGTGAGTCTGTTACATGTGGGCCTTACCAGGGAAGGGAAAGATTTGGACCTCTTTCTCTGTTATCACGATTTGTCACATGTTACTTCACAGCATTTGTGTGAATCCCAGATCTTTCACCTTACTTTCCTGCTTCAAGATGGCTGCTTTAAAAACAAAAGAAATAATAAGGGGTGTTTGTAAAAACTGGAATAATTATTAAGTATGCTTCAGTTCCTTTAGCTAAAAGGCAAATTATTACTAAAGCTTTGCACACAAAGCCGATATTGTGTCATTGGTATTCCAAACAGGAAATCTCTCTGGAGGCAAATGTTTCTTCTCCAACAGAATGTAGATTATCTTCACAATGATTCATCTGGCACTCATTCATATATAGGTATTAGACATAGAGCAAAGGATTACCAACTTATAATCCACACCTCCAGAGAAACTAGTAAACAAGGAGGACCCTAAGAGAGAGATACATGCTCCCCTGGAAAAGGGGAAAGGGACAAGATCTCCCGAGCAAATTGGGAGCAAGGGAGGATGGGGAGGGAGATAGGAGACAGGTAAAGGGGGGAGAGAACATGAGGGATCAGGAAGATGGAGTCAAGGGAAGAATAGTGAAGGAGAGCAAGAAAAGAGCTGTCTTCATAGAGGGAACCATTATAGGTTTAAAAAGAAATCTGGCACTAAGGAAATGTCCAGAGCATCACAATGATGGCACCAACTAAGAATCTAACCAATAGTAGAGAGACTACCTTAAATGCCCTCCCCTTATAATGACAATGATGACTACCTTAAATGCTAGCCTAGAGCCTTCACCATTTGCTGATGGAAGCAGAAGTAGAGATCCACAGCTAACCACTGAGTTGAACTCCTGGAATCCAGTTGGAGAGAGAAATGAGTGATGAGCAAAGGGGTTAAGATCATACTGGGGAAATCAACAGAAACAGATGACCTGAGCAAGTGGAAGATCACAGACCCCAGTCTGACAGCTGGGCAACCAGCATAGGACCCAACCAGGCCTCTGAACATTGGTGTCATTTGGGTGGCCAGGGCGGTCTATGGAGCCTCTGACAATGGAATCAGTATTTATCCCTAGTGCAGAAATGGAATTTGGGAGCCCAGTCCCTAGGGAGGGATACTCTCTAAGTCTAGATACATGGGGGATGGCCTGGGTCCTGCCCCAACTGATGTGACAGACTTTGATGATCCCTCATGGGAGGCCTTACCCTCCCAGGGAGGGGATTGGGGGTGGGATGGGGGCATGGGAGGATGAAGGAGAGGGAACTGAGATTTATATGTAAAATAACTTTGTTTTTAATTCAAATAAAAATTTTAAAAAAGAAAAACAAAGGAGAAACACCATGTAGTTACTTGGAAGGTAAGACACCTGGGCACTCTCTGGTAAGCCAAGACCACATGGGGATACACAGATTAATATTTATGGGTTAATAATTAAGAGAAAGCTAGTCAGTAAGTCACCTAAGCCATTGGCCAAACAGATTATAAACGGCTGCCTGATCTAGCAGAACAGAAACTTCAGTCTACAAAATTGTAAACTCTGAGTGCTTGGTGAAGCCAGAGTTGGCTTAAGTTCATCAAGTCAAGAGTAAAGTATCAGAATCAACAGACAAGGGAATTATAGCCTGGGAACTCTACTGCAATGACCAAGGAGACTGATTGATGAGCCTGCAGATGCTACCAACAACCCCAAAGTATACTGGTGCAACACCACCAAACTGAAGATGGCAAGCACACAACTGCAGACAAACATGACAAGCAGGCAAACAACAGGAACTCAGGGAAGCTGCAAACCCCTGCTAGACAATTAACCACTGAGTTGTGCGCTCACACTAGTGGTAGCTGTGCATCAGGAAAAAAATATACACAAACCAGAGTTGAAAAGAGAAGCCTCTCCATACCATTTTTAAATGACCTGGCAATGGAGGTATTTACAGAGCCCACCAAGACAGTAAACATCAACTTAGCACTGAGGAACAATGTATTAAGTGACATGTCATATAAATTCCAATCAGTTAAAATCCCTCTCAGAGATTCAATATGGCCAAATTTTTGCATGATTTTAGTCATGCTTCATTGTCTTTATATAAGTTTATACATCAGAACTGCCACAACACATTACTACCTACAAGCACACAAGCTTTATCCACCAGGGTTGGTCATATAGGTTATTCTGTCATAACCAGGAGCCAAAAGCCTTGGAGGTGATTTGATCCAATCCAAAGGACATGGTACATACTTTTATGTTTCATACTAACATAATAAAATGTATATAGATAGATAGGTATTCAACAATGCATATATATTTTAATAACAAAGCCTTGTTCTAATGACTGAAATGAAATAAAATTTATTTTACTGGTCAATAAAAATCTTTAAAAATTAGTTTACTTAAAATCTTGTGAAAATGAGTAATTATCCAGAAAATGACAACACAGAACTAGCTCACAGCTAGAAATATGAATTATTTTATCAAAATATAATAATATCCATAAAACAATGACATTAAATTTGAAATCATATAAAATTACATTATTAAAAGTCTGTGACACTGGTGTTGAGGTCATGGCCCAGTGACAGAATACTTGAATAGCAGGCAACAGGTCCTATGTTCATTCTCCAACACCATAAAAATAAAAAATAAGATGAACAAAAATGTGAAATAAGTAATATATATTAATGTAGTTCAGCAGAATGTAACTTTGCAGGGTATGGGTCACATGAAATATTTCAGAGCTGGGTAATTTCTATGACATAGGTGAATTCATAAACAGGATAGCTTTAACATTTGTAGACAAACATATTTTAGAAATCAAACAGACTTTGTAGTGCACTAGGAGGCATACCAATAAACCAAACCCTTTCCAAAATCACTTAAAAGCACAGCTTTTCCTTCTAGGTCTTTTGGCTAGTCCTTTGTGGTACACCCAAGAAGAAGCTGACATTAAAACCAAAAACAACATTGACATCAAACATCTCAGAAAAAGACTACCTTATATGAGACATGCATATCTTTTAAAAGTATATGCATTTTGAAACACAGAAAGAAAATAATTTAGCAATTAAAATTCAAACAGTAAGAGTTGCTTGTATACATTGCAGTGGACTAGAGACAGTCTGCCCTCCATGCTTGAAATGAATGAAGCAGCATGGGAAATGGACCACCATAAGTAGCATGTGCTAAAAGATCAGAAAAAGTCAAACCTCACAAAGCTGGGAAGGTCGGGACACAAGGGAACCAAATGGTAGATAGAATATTGAAGGAAGAATCCCTGAGCGCCGAGTCTGCCAGGTCAGGCTCACCAGCCACTGAAGGGGGCAGAGGGAATTCACAAGTCTAAAGAAAATAGGCCTATGTCTGGCCATACTGCCAATGGTCAGCAGTGCAAGCAGGGAGAAAACATGTTTGATGATGAACCTCAATGGCAAGCATAGCCTGAAACTCTCAAGGACCTCTGCGTCTGTTGTTCATCCTGCCTGAGAGGAGGACAGGGGCCTTTGGAGAAAATGATCAACCAAAACCAAAAAAGTAATTCCAGTTTGAGCAAAATGACACAGTGACAGCAGATGATGATGTGACAAAGCAATGACCATGTGAGCTACAGGTGTGGGTTCTATGGACAGGGTGAAGCATTATAGCACCTGCCAAGATATGTGGCTTGTTGCATTTCTGAGGTGACTTAGTGATACAAGCAGGGATTGACAAATCAGGTTGTCTCTGTAGGACTGAAGCTAAGTAAGAGGCAGATGAATCCTGTCACTTTGGACTGCCAACTCAGAGGAGCATTCAGACCTTCTGATCGCCCTATCTGTGAGACGAAGAGACAAGCTAAGGGTGCTCCTACAGCAGCGGACAGATTCGTGATATGTCTTCTTGTATCAGCAATTAAGTTTTGCCTAAGGCTTGAATTCCTGGGTAGCCTCTGCCAAAAAGATATTTTTTAAGTAATAAAGAAAATTAAAATGAAGTGGCCTCACTGAAATCATCAAATAATGAACCCCAAGTACTCAACATAGAGACATAACAGAGATTAGCAACACAAAGGAGTCACGGATCACTAAGAATGATGATGAATAAATGGTGTCAAAAAAGTTAAGGAGGGAGAGGAGAAGGTAGGAGCCCTGCATTACAGAATATGCATTAAAGACTTACTTAATTGTGAAGTGAGAAGGTAATGCCAGGAGAAGAAAATATAACACCATAAAAGGAAATTTGTAAAGACCTAATACTGACAGTAAAATCAGGAAAGGAGTGATATCTAGGCTATAAAAGAAACTACACAAAATCAATATAAAGTTACAGAGGATAAAAATGAATAAGAAATATTAATTATAAGTATTAATGAGATTTCAACAAGTCTGGCTATTTAGATTGCTATAATAAGCCAAATAGGATAATTTATGAACAATGACAATTACCACAATTCTAGAGGCTGTGAAGTCCAAAATCAAGTCAGCAGCTTCTGTTATATAGATGGGGCAGGCTCTATATAGATAGTATAACTACATAGATGGGCCTCCTGCTGTCTCCTTATACAATGAGTATTCCAGTCGCACTCTGTGGTATGGAGTCTAATGACCAAGCCACCTCCTGAAAGGCTCACTTTGAATATCATCATTGTGGAGCTTAGATTTTAGTATATGAAGTTCAGCAGGACACCGACATTCAGAGTCTGGGGATAAGCAACAAGCAAAGGGGAGATAGTGCATAGAAAGCTGGATCTTCACTAAGCAAAATCAACTAAAATTAGACAGTGGACTCAAAAAGATTAAAAAGCTAAACATTCAAATGGAGAGGAGATATTGTGGGCCTAGAACTACTGGTAAACTTAGGTAATTAAGTTTAAACTGATCATTATAAATGTATCTTGATGCACTGAAACTGAACCAAAAGGGGAAAAATTATGGTTTTAGTCTAATGACCACAAGTTTCTCTAGACAAGGACTGTTGTGCTTGAAGATCCTGCCAAAGGCCATAGAATCTTGATCTGCACTCCAGAATTTCCCCACAAGAGGACCAGAAAAATAACATGGTTAAGTTAGTGTACCTTGTGCAATAGTTGTTAGGAGAAAAATTAAAGTAGGAAGAGAAAATGACAAGCAGAGAAAACCATGACTTGGATAGTGTTCAATTCCAACTTATTATGGAAATGGAGTCTGGTGCTAACTAAGAGACAACAGAGCAAGCCCTGTTTGCAGTCCCAGCAAAGATGCACCAATTGCTATAATAGTTGACAAATGACGTTTATGCAGAAAGAAATGATGGTATGTAGATACATTCACATGAAAAAATCTGCCCCTTTCTGATTCAGAATGCTTCATCTTTTAATCCCTAGCCATTTCACTTTCATTTTTCTTGGTCTTTCTTTTCATTTACCTGCACATGCATGTGTGAGTACATGAGTGTACACACACACACACACACACACACACACACACACACACTCACCCCAAAACCTTGTCATTCCCTGTCCCTTTCCTCATATCATTGCTGACAAACAACTTATGCCTTCTATTTCTCCTTAATGCCTCTGTCGGTCCCTAGTGATATCATCAGGTTCATTCTTAGGCTCATTTTTCTGAGACTGAAAATACCAATAACCTCAAACTATAAGCCAAGCCCCACTGCACACTCAGTACTGTCCTATTCCATCTTTGCTGAAAGATCCACAATGGAAGAGAAGTGTACAAGGGACGACTCTTTAAAAAGAAATGAAATTTGAGTAATCACACTGCTCAGAGGACAAAAGCAAGACACTTTTTATCCATCCTTCTCAGTGGTTTCCTATTAACTCAGCAGCAGAATCCCAGATATCTTGACCAAACAAGACACGGACTTTACGCATTTCAATCCATGTGAGGTATGGGTAATATATGTGTTATGAATCAAATTCCTGTTACATTCCTCTATTTTCTCATAGTTCACTGCACAGGGACATAGCAAGAATCAGTGAAAACTGAGAAAGACATTGCATTCAAAGTTCAGTAGGGCAATGTATTGTAAAAAGAAGATCTTCTCAAACTCTACTGTAGAATAAGATGTAAATACTATATGAACCCACACAAAACTCTAGAACAGCAAGTCAAAATTTTAATCAATTAACATCCCATACAACAGTTCTATCACTGGTAAATTATTGTGGAATATCTGTACACTGTGTGAAGATGTATTTCTGTGATTGCTGTAATAAAAAGCTGAATGACCAATAGCTAGACAGGGCTTCTGGGCTGAGAGATAACTCTGGGAAGAAGACGGAGTCACCAGTCAGACTCAGAGGAAGCAGGATGAGCAGTATGGAAATGAGGTAACACAACGTGGAAGAACATAGATTAGTATAGATTGGTCAATTTAAGTTATAAGAGCTAGTGATGCAAGCCTGAGCTAAGGCTGAGCTTTCATAATTAATACTAGTTCTCATGTCATCAATTGTGAGCTGGAGGCCCAAAGAAAATTTTCTACATATGGTATCTAACATGGAGACTCAAATATCCATACAGAGCCTGAAAGGTAGTCTCTGCGGTAGGCTTGCTATACAGAGGCACAGCTCTTTGAAGAGGCCTTGTTATGCAGCAGATCACTTAAGCCAACAGGCGTGCTAGGTAAAATTGCCTGCCGCATCTTAGACACAGCAGCTGCCCAAACCTGGGCCAGTAAATGTTCAGGCATGAAGCTAGGCTCTCAGGAACCAAAGTGGGTGGAGCCAGAAGCCAGAGACATGCAGTGGCTAATGTGCCCCATTTAAGGTTTGTCTCACTAAAATAGGGTAGATGATGGAGTATTTTCTCTGAATTTACCAAATAATAATGGGCCGGATATTGTGAATATAATTCTTACATGATAATTATTCTTATTGTATTTAGTTTTACTGTGTTAGGATTAAAACATTACCTTTTATTTAGACAAAAGGGGGAAATGTTGTGAGATATTTGTACACTTCATGAAGATGTATGGCTGTGACTAGTATAAAAGCTGAACAGCCAACAGCTAGGCAGGAGGTATAGGCCAGACTTCCGAGCAGATAGAGAACTCTGGATAGCAGAAGATGGAGTCACCAGCCAGACTTAGAGGAAGCAGGATGAGGTAATGCCACATGGCAGAAGGTAGAGTAGTATAAATGAGTTCATTTAATTTGTAAGAACTAGTGGAACAAGGCTAAGCATTAACAAGTCTCCAAGTCATTATTTGTGAGCTGGCAGCCCAGAGCTAATCTGTATACAGTACGTCTCATTGTATCTTTTATGCATGTGCATTCTCAAAGTCTAATTAACAAACCAGCCATTCTAAACATCATAAACTTGGAAACGTATGTGCAAGAAATGAGGGGAGCTTCCCCCAACAAGGAAGCCTGGGATAGGATCTGTGACCACCACAACTTTCTCTGGAAACAGACTTGTGTAATTGTGAACATTTTGTGTAATAGTCTATCATTTGCCTTAAAACTGCAAGGGTACAATGACAATGTATCTGACCAGTCAGTAGGAATCCAAGGACCACTCTCTGGGTTTTAGTTCACAATTATAACTATACATTTGGTTTGCTGTTCTTTAATTCTGGCTATTTTTTCTAGGAACCTTTTCCTTAAGCAACTTCTTACTATATTTTTTAAAAATTGCCAAAGGGTAATCTTGTTTTACAAATGATCTTTAAAAAACAAAACAAAACCAGTGATTATCTAGTGACACAAGAATAAAGGGAAAGACATTATTAAATACTTTTATTATAATCTTGAGTAACCTGAGTATCAAACACATGGGTTTTAATGACTTTTAAATTATCTGCATTCCCAGCACAACATGAACATTTAAGGGTTCACAGGTGTACCCCATCTTCCTGCATTGTGTGTCTAACTCATGTATGCTTTAGATAACCAGAGAGGCCATTTTATACATTAGTGTAGTGCCAAACATGCCAATGTTACTGTGACAGTTGTCATGAGTAGTATGAAACAGTTATGCAAAACAATGTTAATGAACTTTTTCAATGTCTAATAACAAGAATGATACATTTTAACTGGGTGCCTCTGAGAGAGAGAGAGAGAGAGGAGGTGGGAGGGGGGAGCTGAGTGGAAGAAGAGGGAGGGAAACTGCAGTCAGGGTGTAAGAAAATATGAGAGAAGAACAAATTAAAAGATTATATTTTCTAATTTTAAGAAAAAAAACAGATATCTCATTGTTTCTGTATCTTGAAATGAAAATGCCAGCCCTCTCTTTTCCAAAGGTTTCCATCCTATGAACACTTCTATAGCAGTACCTGCTTTGTTTTGCTCTTATTGTCTTCTGCCTGCCTCATGGCTCTTGGGGACACAGAAAGGATATCACTTCATATTCTGGAATACTTTTTGGTTTAGTTTTTGTTATTCTGTGGCACCCCAGTAGTGTTATGTGAAACTAATTCTGTGCCAAGCATAAGGAATGCAATAAAAAGAAGTTCCTTTTCTGGGTTCAAAGAATACAATAAGCTCTGTGGAGTCTTCATCATCTCCCTGTGTTGTTCTAACAACACAGAAAAATGATCAGCTCAGTTGGAGCCACAGGCAATGACAATAAAGAACAGAGCAGATCTAAGAGGGAGAGGAAGGTTTGAGGCAACCAGAAGCAATGCTGCAAAACAATAGTTTCTATTCAAATCCAGATATTCATCTTCTGAGCTCTATTTTCCTTCAAATGTAAGAGACTTGTCTACATGTAGAGACATTTTTAAAAGGAAAAGAATTATAATCTGACCAACAAAAGTTGGTGTTTTCAGTATAGCCTTTCCTTATCTGTTGCCTATTCAAAATCACTTTTAGAAATGTATGTATGTCAGTAAATTTATATTAAATTTCTATTTACTAGATATGATTTATATAGAACACAATCCATGCATACAATGTGAATCCTTCTAAAGTAGGAATTTTAGTGTCTAGATAATATTGATGTAACATGCCATTATTGATCATTCCTCAATGGCAGCCACTCTGTTTCTTAAATTGCCCCCCTCATCTTTTCTATTTGTAAAACAACAAGAATGACAAAAATCAACATGAAAAAGAACTATTGTAGCATCTGCTCATGTAAATAATTTAACATAACAAAAAACAATACAAAAGAAAACCTTAACTCAAAATAAATAGTTTCAGTGGAAGAAAAGAAAAGAAAAGGAAACCCTAACTAGGACACCTACCTTCATGGGCTCACCACCTATCTGGAGTTACACATTTCACAGTTGAAATACTAAGTCACTGTGAAAAGGAATTAAAAACATGTAATGGCTTGGCCTAACCTCATCTGCCTAGAGCTGGAAAAGCTTCCCTAAGTGTCTTCTTGGTATCTGAAGAGCAACACAAAAAAGAAATGCAAATCTCTCCCCCCCCACACACACACAGAAGGAAATATGTGAAGGAACTAAAAGGAGCAGAGACTATGGTCAGATCCCAGTTGAGAGAAGTGGGAAACAGAAAGGCAACTAAGAACAGCATGCTGCACAGAACAGAAGTGTGGTCTCTATGCCTTCCATAGTCACCTACAACATCCAACAGAGTCGCCTACAACATCCAACAGAGTCACCTACAACATCCAACAGAGTCGCCTACAACATCCAACAGAGTCGCCTACAACATCCAACAGAGTCACCTACAACATCCAACAGAGTCGCCTACAACATCCAACAGAGTCGCCTACAACATCCAACAGAGTCGCCTACAACATCCAACAGAGTCGCCTACAACATCCAACAGAGTCGCCTACAACATCCAACAGAGTCACCTACAATACCCAACAGAGTCACCTACAACATCCAACAGAGTCATCTACAACATCCAACAGAGTCACCTACAATACCCAATAGAGTCACCTACAATACCCAATAGAGTCACCTACAACATCCAACAGAGTCACCTACAACATCCAACAGAGTCATCTACAACATCCAACAGAGTCACCTACAATACCCAATAGAGTCACCTACAATACCCAATAGAGTCACCTACAACATCCAACAGAGTCACCTACAACATCCAACAGAGTCACCTACAATACCCAACAATCACCCACAACCACAACATCCAATTACATGCCTCATTTACTCAACTTCAGACAACCTTGGCTACAGTTAGCATATTTCTACTCAAATATCAGAAAATGGTGAACTCCAGGATGCATGTCTTACCTGAGTGCCACAAAGAGAATCTCTGTTCTGATAAGCAGGCCACACAAATTACTGAACCGCTCAATTGCTTTTTAGATATTTCAATCAAAAGTTTTTCTTAGTTTGCTATGAATAACCCCAAAATGGACCCATTATTTTTAGCATCAGAAATGTTTTATATATGTTTTAGACCAAATATGGGATTGAAAAGTTGACAAGTTCCTGGCTTCAATCTCCAGCACAAAAGGAAGGTTGGGAACGAAGAAAAGAATGACATCACAGTATTGACAATTCAAAAGTCCATAATATGTAACTCCAAGCCATTGCCAGTATAAAAGACCTGCTCCCTAGAACATAGAAAACAGAGAAAGAGAACAAATTTCAAATCCCCCCATCACATACACGATTCCATCTGTACTTACCGGCTTTATATGGCTCCTACCCCTGTGCTATCTATATTCCCAACCAAGGTCAGCTATATCTAACACCCCTGCTACAAAGTTCCATCTCTCACTCCAACACTGTCTTCCACTGAAGCATTTCCATCAATGAGCTGTTAAGTCATCTACCTTGATCTAAAACTGCTTGTAGCTAACCACTTAATCTCCAGCCCAAATGTGTCAGACTGCTTTCTCAAACTTGTGGTGATACATTGTTTATGATTTATTAAAGCTTGCCTGATAATTCAGAAAGCTAAGTCAGCCACAAGCTATAGAGGTCAGACAGTGGGGATACACACCTTTAATCCCAGGACCCAGGACAAAGGCAGATGGATCTCTGAGTTCAAGGCCATCCAGGGCTACAAGAGATTGGAGCAATCTAAAAGAGTAACAGAGCTCAAGTCTTTAATCCCCGGGATTCATGAGAGGTATTTAAGACAGGAACAGGGTCTCTGAACTGCCTTTCATTATCTAGCCACATTGAGGATAGGAAGGCATTGGCTTCTCCAACCATGCTGAGGAGAGGCAGTAATCTGGGGCTTGGTGAGAGCTCATGGAGACAGGATCAGACTCTCAGCCTAGAGTACAGTTAAGAGCCAGTGGCTTGGCTGCTTTGCTTTTCTGATCTTCATCATGAACCTTGAACCCCAACATCTGTCTCTGGGTCTTTTATTTTTCATGTTACACAAACTGGTCCTCTATTCTCTTTGAAATTTAATTCAAACCAGATTCCCATATACATCATTATCCTCAATCACTAGTGATCTCAGCAATTTGCTAAGATTCATGGATACAATTTCCCATAAATACTTATCCATCACTCAAGAAATTCTGAATATCTCCTTTGCTATTTCCTTCCATGCTTCCCTCAATATTTCTGGGAAATGACCTGCTTAGTTATATGACCAATCATCTTTGTCATCAGTCAATTACTCCTCATCTTCTGTGGTCCGCTATACAGTGTTTCCCTGTACAATGATGCCCATGTCTTAATCCCTATAATCTGTTCACAGACGGCAAAGGATGATTACTTAACAATCACGAGATAAGAAAATTATCCTGAATTATCCAAGTAGATCCTAGAAATCACAAGGATCATTCTAGAGGCAGAAGACCAGAGTAATCCCAGGGCATGTGACAGTAATGGTGCAAGGAAAGGGCCAAGAGGCATGTAATGCAAGCAGCATGGAAGAAAAGAAAAAGCCAGGAAGTGTCTCCTCTCAAGCTGCTTCAGGAGTGGCAATACCCTGACAACATCTCCAGAACTGTTAGGTTGTTTTAATTCATGGAGTATCTGGCAATTTTTTAGAAACAGCCATATGAAGTAACAATCCCTCCACAGGATCGAAACTTTGGTGCAGTCTTTTGTTTTCTTCTTCTCTGTCTACAATCATTTGATGATCCTGGACCAACTCAAAGCATTAAATACCCACATGACGGCAGCTCTACGATTATCTGTCTAGCTGTACAGAAGTCTAAGTGTAGTAAAATTTCTCTGTTTCTAAAATCCCAGGCTACAGTGGACTCAACTTTTGCCAGTCCCAGCCAGTTATATCTAGACCCATGTCCTAAAAGCTAAGAGAAATGCAATGGTAAAAGAAAGGAACGATTTTTTTTACATGTGTCTGTGTACAGATAGATAAGAGATAGAGATAGATAAATAGATAGATAGATAGATAGATAGATAGATAGATAGATAGATAGATAGACAGACCAATAGATAGATGACAGACAGATAGAGTGTAGTATTAGCAGACACCACAGAAGATGGTAAGGTTCCCAGTTTCTAGAGCTGCTTCACTGACTTTGATTCACCCAAGTGTTCTGTACAGAAAATGGAATTACATGATTTACATCTCCATATAATGCTACCTTCAACCTCCACACCTAAATTCTGATTCATAACACACAGTCCTGGCAGTGTCTAGAATGGGTCAGTCAATCAGGTACCTGTATTCATGCTCTATTATAACTAATTCAGCAGGAGTAGCAGCCATGGGAAAATCCAGCTTACTTTGGCCATACTAGGTCACATTCTAACATTCCGGGACCACTGTCTGAGGGGAATGCAAAGGTGGACTCCCTTTTATCAATATGTCTTTTCCAAGGAACTAACAACCTAAAGGAAAAATCAGAATCCCATGTGTGATTTCATCAAAAACTGCTTCAGCATTGAAAATATGTTTAATGTCCTCCATGTGTAAAAACGAATATCAAGCCCCATCCCTCTTATGCTGTAACTCCCTGAGGATTATTGCCAAATCATATTTGACACATGTACGTTACTCATGTCCCTAGTTTTGGTAGGCTCAAATATGTCCACATCATTGTGGACACCTACTAATTGCTCTTTTTTGCTGTTCCCCTATCAGCAGAAGCAGTTAAGGGGGTTATTGCCTTTTTACTAAGCACTTTTACTATTTTAGACCCCTGTGAAACATTAAGAACTGACAATGCTCCTGCCAAGCCTTTTCCGGAATTTTGCCAACAGTATGCTGTAAGCCACATCACAGGCATTCCACATAACCCTCAAAGTCAACCTTTTGTGGAAAGAAATAATGGACAACTTAAACATTATTTACAATCAAGGAGGAGGGGAAGGGTAGTATGTCTTCTATTCTATACACTTTAATTTTTGTTTTTTAATTTGGGCAAGGCTTAGCTAACTAAATTTTAAATTTGGCATTACCTCTGTAGATCATTTTGGGCCCCTCCACAACAATTCAGGCTCAGGGTTCTTTGGAGAAATGGTACATCTGGTTAATGGAATGGCCCAGATCCAGCAATTCACTGGAGCTGTGGCTAGGCTTGTATGTTTCCTTGGGGTGTAGAAAAGCCAGTAGATACCTGAAAGACTGAGTCAATCTTTGGAAGGGGAATGGAAAGTGTCTAAGAGGCTTCACCTGAAGAAAACAACATGAATAGGGCAACTGAGTCATCAAGCCAAGAACAGAGTCTACCAACAATGACTCAGATGAGGAAACCAGTGACTGAGGGGAAAGGCCTGGTGAGGTCTCAGGGAGAGGTGTGAACAAAGAATTGCTGTTCCTTGATCCTTGTCTCTGGTGAAGGGGTTTGTTACAGCTAAGATACACCAGGCATAATGCCCCATCCTGTGTTTTACTTTGTTAACCAAGAAGAGAATAGCATTCCTGTTATATGTATATTTCTACTCTTGTTTAAGTACTGTGTTTATACAGGTCTTTTAAAAATGTAATGTACAATTAAATACAGATTATAGTCACCTATAGTAGCCAAAACTTATATTAGATTTTCTAGATATACAGAGACATATTTCAAAGACCAATGAAATACAGCATTTAAAATTGTTTAGTGTTTTTCATGGCAGTGAGACACAACTGTTCCTGGCAACACCAATTATTAAAGAGAGGAAGATGGGCATTGAAGAAACTCATTGTGGAGTTTGCCTTCGATGCAGCAAGACTAGCCATTTGGGCAAGAAACTGCTCTTGCCAGGACTCTTTGACGGTATGCTGTCCAAACTAGACATACAAGACCCACAGGAAAGTGACTATTGAATTTGCCAAAACAAGATGGGACTGTCCTTCAGGGTTCCTGCTTCATGGAAGAGTCTGCCAGATATTCTGCAGGACACAGAGAAAAATGACTGACAAACTGCCAATACAGGTGGGACAGTTTCAAATTTCCTGCTTCTCTGAGATGTCTGCCAGACACTCTAGGCCTGTAGGCTGAAGATGGATGCCCCAATGTTACAGAACTTTGCATCTCTGTCCAGGCAATGAAATGCCTCTGTCAATTGTAGAGTTTATATATTATCCTTCTGAGGTCTTTGATGGAGTTGAAGACAGATAGTTATGGTTATGGTATTCTTAGTTATGATAAAAAATAATTTATATGGAAAACTTTAGACACACAAAGATAGGATAGATGATAAAACATTTTCTTTAAATTTTGCTAAATGTTAATGGAGTAAATATTATTAACTATAGTTTTTGCTGGATAACTGTTTTGTTATATATAATTTTACTGTTAAAATTAAAACCTTCCTTTTTATTTAGACAGAAAAGAGATGATGGAGGATGTCCTTTTGAATATATGTTTCTCTTACTGGCTGATGAATAAAACACTGATTGGTCAGTAGCCAGGCAGAAGTATAGGCGGGCCTACAAGACAAGGAGGACTCTGGGGAGAGGACAGAAAAAGGAGCCACCAAAGAGATGCCATGAAGCTTCCGAGGAATAAAGGGGACCATGCAATACTGGTAAGCCCAAGACCATGTGGAAATACATAGATTAATAGATATGGGTTAATAATTAAGAGACAGATAGCCAGTAAGAAGCCTGGGCTATTGGCCAAACAGTTTATAACTAATATAAGCCTCTGTTTATTTGGGGCTAAACAGCTATGAGACCAAGTGGGACAGAAACTCCTTCTACATTAACCTTTCTAAATTTAACTGGAGTCAGATTTGTAATCACCTTACAGGAACACAGTCAGATGGCAATTTAAGCATTGACATTTAGGCCTTGAATGATAAAATATTAACCATTCAGCATTCAAAGTTAAATGAATCACCCTGATCCATTGCTGCACAAAACCTAGCAAAGATTTCTGGGCATCATTTTTGTGTCTCTAATTGAACATCTAAACTGTGATCCATAGGAAAGCCAAAAATTTACCATTATTAGTCTGAAAACAAGACAACCTGTCTATAAGGTGAGTATGGACCACTGTTTGGGAGGGCAGTACTGTGGGAGATTATCTGAATGCATAGCAATGTTTACACTGCACATCTGCATTCCTCCTTGTCAGGCTTAAAAAAGCTAGGATGCGAGGCCCAGTGTAATCTCCTGAGCCTGGCTAGAGTTTGGAGACCTGTCTCTGGCCTATAACCTACACATGGTAGTGACTCAGCTAGGCCTGATGTAAGACTGCCCCCTGCCTAGCCACCGGCCAGCTTGGTGGAATATTATTGGCCCTGACTCCTCATGTCACCTTACCCTATCCTAAGACTCCTATCCTAAGTTCCTACCTGTTGACATAAAGCGAGATCAGATCCTGCTTCTACAAGTCTCCCGACTCAGTATGTACCTCTCCCGGTTAATAGGAGCCAGGAGGGTCTGAATTGTCTGACACTCACCATCCAGCTCAGCCCTAGGAAGAGACTGGCTGGACTGGCCCTTCCCCAGCTCTACCTGTCGGAGAACTCAGCACCTCCTGAGAACATGGAATTTCTCTAAGTGCTAGCCAGAGGCCATCTATGTGACCAAGCCCCTCCCCCACTACCCCGGGGCTCTGAGTCTCTAATGGACTTCTAAGCATTACACACATGTTCCTGCATTTCCATTGCAGGAATTGCTTTCTGAGACCCATCAAAAAGAGGAGAGAGCTTAAGCAGCTTCCAAATGGATTCTTCCTGCCCTGCTTGAGTGTCTGTTCTAAGCCAATAGAGTACTCTATTACTCCACTGTATAAACTCTGCCATGCAGTACAGCTACATGCCGAATCTCACAGGTTTTTCTGGAAACTTGAATGTGGACACAGTTTTAAAAAGCACAACAGAACAGTGGCTTTTTGAAAGCCTAGAGTCTTACCTGTTGATATGCTTCATAAATCACATCAAAGAGAAAAGCCTGTGGCATTTCGCTTGCCCGGTGTTTAGCACGGTCCAGGGAATGGTCTAAGCAGCCATCAGCAGAGGGACTGATAACAGTGGACACCAGAGGTCTAATTGCTCCAGCTGCCTATAGGCCAAAAAATAAATAAACAAATGAATAAATCAAACACACATTCACTTTACCTACAGATCATTTGAAGGAAAACTCTAAACTCTATATCTCACTTCAAATACAGGTCTGCATATTTTCCAAAATCTCTCTCCAGAAAGTCTAAATAAATCCTCAATTCACAATTAACATCTAAAATTTAAAAATCACTTTCATGGAAAGGCAATTCTATGCACTCACTATAGTACGGAAATATGTTCATCACAATACATTCATATACAACTTCTTTCCCCATCAGAAAGCAAATAAATGTATTTGTTATCAATCTAGATGGCCTGACTTTGATCCCTGGGACCCTAGACGGAAGGAGAAAACAGACTCCCATGGATGGTTCTCTGACCTTCCCATGCACACTGTGACACAGGCACTGTCACACATCTCACACACGCAAATAAATGAAATAAAAAGTCTTTTCCATTATAAGTCACTGAGGTTAAACTCTATAAAAGAATGGTACAAGACAATTGGGTTTTCCCTGAAGATGGGAGGGAGACACAGACTATTGTGAAACAATTTAAATGAGTTTGAAATGAATGCTTAGAAATGTGTGCTTTCAGAAAATTTAATTTACACATTGGATCATTAAAGAAACAAACTCCCCAGTATCCCCCACTTTGAGACAAAACAACCTGAATAACGATGAATTTATGTCTTGCTCTAATTCATTTTACAAACAGTTCTTTTCAAATGTAATGTCCATGCAGCACTTCCTCAGGCAAGCCATCCATTCATTTCCATTTCCACAATGGAAGCTCTGTCTTATTAATGGCTGCAACTGAATTGCACATTAAGGATGACTCCTTCCCAGCCAACCCTCTGCCCTTGACTTTCAATAGGGTTTCACTTGTAACACAGTCTTGACTGTCCTTACAGACAGCTACCTCGATGAAGTAGTCAAGGCAAGCATCCATGGTGGACAGCCAACTAACCCTTTGTATCTTCACTCCAGCCTGCCATTCCATCCACAGAATTGCTACACGACAATCTCAGCTCATGAAGGCAGGACACAAATAGAAGAGTGTGCTCTGAAGACAACACCAGCTAAGCAAGATGGCCCACATGCTAGTTTACAGAAGCCACATGCTGGTTTACAGCCAGCTGAAGAAAACAGAGCTAATGTATGAACCAAGGAGTCAGTGTCTGATTGCAGCAGTGTTTCTCAGACGTCAAGTCAAAATGTGGAGCCTAAACACAAATGCAAAAGAGAGACAGACAAAGCTGAGGGGCAATAGTTCACAACAGCTGCCATAAGGGGTTAAGGGTCAAATGGGAAAGAAACACTTTCACCCTGATTTTTACATAAAATATTAAATTTCCCTGACAGCTACTAGAATTCCATTCCAGGCCATAAAGAACAAAGAAAGAAAAGAAGAGAAGAGAAGAGAAGAGAGAAGAGAAGAGAAGAGAAGAGAAGAGAAGAGAAGAGAAGAGAAGAGAAGAGAAAGGGAAAGGTAAAGGGAAAGAAAAGGAAAGGGGAAAACTAAGAGAGAATATGAGATATCCAAATTGGGAGTGCAAAGGGCTTCACAGACTTTTCCAGTGGAACAGGCAGTGAAAGGTATGAAAGGTATTTTTAAAGCAGCCACTAAAAGCCCTTCTCCCAAGGGCCTTCAGCAGATTAAAAACTCATTCAAGAAAATCTGAGTCTTGGTTGAAAAAGAAAAGTGTGTGTGGCACTTAGCAGTGACTTACTTCTTCTCCATCCTCAGCTCAATGTAACTTAAATGGGGAGGGAGGAGACCAAGGGGGGCCGGGAACTAAAACCAAAACATGCAAAAGCTCATACTGGAAAAAGTAGGGAGTCAGTGGTCCCCTCTGCACCTTGTACAGACACGGAAACCATGCAAATGTGGCTCAGGTGTTCTGCTCACAGGCAGAGCAAAGTTTCTATGCTCAGAAAAGAGAGGCAGGACAATAGCCCAACTCCTCTGGGCCCTCTCTTAGTGGCAGCACAATGAAGCGGGTGTCACTCCAAAAGAAACAGGACTCTATGCTCATCCACAGTTCCAGAGCAGTAATGGGAGAGAAGGAGTCTAAGATTAAAGATCTATAAACCCCCTCAAAAAAATAGAGAAATTCAGACTAAGCACATTCTTAGAAAAAGGAGATTATTATAATGAGCAATTAAGAGGATACTGGAATCCACGTGAGACCAAAAAAAGCTAAGTTGGAGGCTGGCTATTTACCAGAAGACACAGGAAGCATAGCTAGCAAAACTCCCACCCACTAGGATCAAAACAAACTTCAAACATTGGTCTTAAACCTACTCCTGCAGAAAGGCCAGCATTTAATTGTGTCAGATTGCAGAGGAAGTATGCCACCAGCATTACAAAAACTAGAGCTGAACAGTTAAAGGATGATGCTGAATGACTAGAGTGATACCAGCAGACTGCAGTGTGAGGAGAAGCCAAGGCAGTCAGAGCCAACCATGCCAAATCCTGTCATCTCAATGAATATACATGCTCAACTTTCTAACGTCTGAGAAAGTGGCATCAGAAGCTTTCTGTGCAAAAGGCTCAAGTCGAATGAATCAGCCAAGTCATAAGCAAGCAAATAATACCTTCTGAAAAGGTGGGCAGTAGGTGAAGGGACCAGCTCCCCATTTCAGCAGCCATGACAGTAGCACATGCTTGCCAAGACCTTGACTTGGTCACTAGGAGGTTAGGTGCCTGCCTCGTGGCAAGGAACCAATCAGAAGTTAGCTGGTGGTGCTATACTTTCTGGCTCTGGGTGTGCTTTACAGAGAAGTACACAGCAATGACGTGCAGAGCATAACAACCACCCTGGGAGGGCCTATGGGCCATAACAACCAGCTGACCAATCAACACAGGGCAAGCCCTCCAAGCCTAGAGGCACACCAATCCTGAGCCTGTGTGTACCCCGAGACACTCTCCTTACACTGCCCTATAAGATCTCTATGCAGACGATTTGAGCTGTCTTTCCTAGCCATCTACCATGACGGGTGGATGAAAGACCCGAGCTAACATGGGGTTAGCTCATTAAACAACTATAAATAATAAAGCCTCGTGCAGTTCACATCAAGTTTTTGACTCCACCTGGTGATTGGGGTGACCTCGGTCCTGGGCTGAGATCCTGGAGGCCTGAGCTTCCGGAGGGTCTTAACAGTAGGAACCAGTATGAATACAGATTTTCAAAAATATTTCATTTTCAATAAAGCATTGCATCCAAAGATAGCAATATGACTAGCACATGAAGGGCCTAAGGAAGCTACAGAAACTGCCCCCAGGCAAGCAAGCACAAGTAGGTTTCAAAGCAGCTCTTGGTACTGTTTTCAGAGAAATAAGGAATCATATCTGAAGTGAAGCAAGGTATTCAGACACTTTGTGTTTCCAATGGGAATTCTAGGATTGAAAACTAACAACACTCCACAGCAGCTCAACAGTTATTCCCCATCTGAAATGGGGACTGCTAGAAGGCAGTGGGGCAGCAGTCACTCAGAAAGAAAAAGAAAATCTAGTCTATAACAATAGGACCAACATCTCAAAAAGAAAATTAAAACCTCACACACACACACACAAAAAAAATAAATGCTTTGCTGGCCAATTCAGTCTACAGATTATATAAGATAGTCTTCAATGTAAACAAAATGAACTCCAACAGTGATTCTAAAGCACGGGACAAATACAACATTGAAGTAACAGCAAATTTAAAACCCTGGGGAAATGGTCATTTCCTCCCTTCTTTTATTAACTGATTAAAAAGCAACTGAGTCAAATAATAGATACATAATCCACACATTGAAATGCATTTAAAATAAAAATGAATAGAGATAAAGGTGTGCAGATATAAGGAGAGGACAGTGGATAGGAACATGAATATGTTGTCCACAAAGCAAAAATGGCTAGCAAGAAATATAAACCACATCTCCTTGTTCATCTTTCTCCTTCCGGCTCCTAGAAGGAGCTATAGGACTAATGTTGTAATAATGACTTCACTTTGTATCACTAAGGATATACACACATAATAATAACAACACAGAGAAGAAGAGAAGGAGAGAAGGAGAGAGTCATAAAAACATGTCTGTTGTAGAAACACTAGGTCAAGAACATATATGGGGATGTCTATGTCCGCCCACAATGTCTAATTTGCAGGAAATTCCTGCTTCACTTGATAGGCAAATACTGGTTCTTTTAATCCAATATTGACTGATATTAGCTAGTAACTAATATTAACCAACATCATGCATTGCATATCGCATGGCAAATATGCAGACATATACATGTTGGCATGTATATATGTAGATCACAAAGTGACTAAAGCATTAAAAAGGCAAGGAGTTTCCAAGAAACTGGGAAATCAATGCACATATAGAGGAGTCTTGGAGGTGAGACCACCTGTAGAGGCACTAGGGCTGCCGATGCAGAGTCGGATGGCAGGGTCAAAGCTACAGAGTCCAGCAACAGAGGTGAAAGGGATGAATTAGGTGTAGAAAACCAAGCAGATGGATGGACAGCAAGTCTGGACAGGTAAACAGAAGACAGACAGATAGCAATTAGAGTGGGCTACAGCAAAACCAAGGAATAAGCCAAACCAAAAAATCTGAGGCAGTCAATCTTGTGTCTGTTGGTCCCTGGATGCACATACGTAGTGGTCAAACAACAGAGCAATGGTGCTTTCACCACAGCATGGCTAGGTTTCCATCGCTTTATGGAGTCCAGATGAAGAAGTTGTAACCTCTCCTCTCTCGGGGGTGTATACTAAATTCTCAAGAATATTTTTTCCGAATATATCAATATGCTCATGTGTCCAATTGCCCAATACATTTGTGAATAGGAACCTTTCTACTCCTAGTAACAAGTTAATTATCTGCACTGCACAAATAGGGCTGGCCATTCATGCGTCAACCCAGATACAGAGCCATCTGCCATCTTCAAAATGGAGTCAAAAGATGCTTGTAAAATGGTCCACTCACAGGTAGGCAAAGTCTGAAAAAAACAACAGTTTATATAATAGTACAACAATTTAGGGTAGGGTACAGCCTACTCTCAACAATGCCTCTTCAGCTCAGTGGAATGAGGTAGGAAAAATCTGACTTTTGCTAACATGTATATTGTAGGCCCAATAGACCAAGCTAATAAAATAACACTGTCCTAGTTAGGGTTACCCTTGCTATGATGAAACACCATGACCAAAGCAACTCAGGAAGGAAAGGTTTGTTTGGCTTATGTTTCCATGGCACTGTTCATCACAAAGGCAGTTAAAACAGAAACTCAAACAAGGAAGGAACCTGGAGGCAGGAGCTGATGGAGAGGCTATCCAGGGGAGCTGCTCACAGGGCTGCCCAGAATAGCTTTCTCAGCCTATTTTCTTATAGAACCCAGGACCACCAACCCAGGGATGGCACCACACATCACAAAGTAAGAAAGTGCTCTATAGGCTGTCTATAGCCTCAATCTCAATTGAGGTTCCTTCTTCTCCAATGACTCTAGCTTATGTCAAATTGAGTTGACATAAAACTAGCCAATAACGCTCTTTTTATATAAATATATATATGCTAATTGAAACTCAAGTATGTGATGAATCCAAGGTGTTTCAGTGAGTGTTCACCTGTGCATGCAAATTTGATTTCATCTTTAGTAAGTAGTAAAGTTATATGCTTGCCAAAAAAAAAAAAAGTGACACACTGGAAGACAAATGTCACACAATTCCAATTTTATGTGTAACCTAGAAATGATGAATTTATGGGAACAGGGAGCAGAATTGTGGCTATTAGACTTCAATGTGGATCTTTTAACAATGGGGAAACGATTGGTTTAAGGATATAAAACTGCAGTTGGACAAGAGGCATGGACTCTGTGAAGTCTTGAGGTCTACTGAGAGAATGATAAATATGGTTGATAACAATATGCTATATTTTAAAAGTTGTGAGATAGTATACTTTAAGTGTTCTCAAAACAAAAATGATGAATATGTGTGATATAACATGTTAATTGGTTTAATTTAGCCATGCCATTGTGAACATACTGTATTCTGTATCATAATTGTGCATGACTTTATTTGTGAGCTAAATAAATGAATGAAAAAAAAAGAAAAACACTGATGAAAAAACTAGCCAATAACACACACACACACACACACACACACACACACACAAACATACACACACATCCTCAGATAAAGAAACAGAAACATTCTGCAATGGAACCTTCTCCAAAATTGACCATACACTTAGTCACATAACAAGTCTCAACAGATACACTAAAATTGAAATTACCCCCTGTATCTTATCAGACAATCATAGATTAAAGCTGGATTTCAATAACAGATACAACAGAAAGCCTACAAACTCACAATAACTAAACAACTTTCTACTGAGTTACCACCAGGCCAAGGAAGAAATAAAGAAATAAGTTAAAGACTTCCTAGATTTCATTGAAAAGCAATGCATACCCAAACTTAGGGGACACAAAGAAAGTGTGCTAAGAGGAAAGTTCATAGCACTAAGTGCCTTCTGGAGAGATCTCATACTGACTACTTAACCGCACACCTGAAAGAAATCAAAATATTCCAAAGAAAAATATTCATTGAAGGCAGAGAAAGTATAAATATTGTTTAAAAATCAATAATACAGACAAACAAATGGGAATTGAGGAGAATCATGAATTCAGGTCTGGAATTCAGGTCTGGTTAGGCTACACAACTAAACTCTGACAAAACAAGAAAACGGGGGAAGAGGGAAAATTCAGTTGTTATGGTCAGCATCTGTACTCTCTCAGTCTACATAAGGCTGCACTCCAATCCTCAGTAAGTCCAAGAGAAAAATAGAGAAAAGAAAAAAAAAAGATGTGTTCATTGTGAAGGGGTATAAACAATATGTAGCAATTGCCAAGTCTGCCTCCCCCGAGTAAGATGAGTATAAGGTTTAAACAGCAAAATTAAGCAGTCCCTATGGATCTTATGGAACACCAATGCCTCTCAGGCAAGGCCATTGGACAAGTCATAAATCTTTCTCTAAGAAGCAAGTTCCTCCCTTGGCTGTCTCCAGGGCCTCAGTCTTTTCTTCACCCATCACGAGATTCCTAGAGAAATTCCAGTTTCTTAGAGCCCATTGTTTCAATAGTCTGATAACCAAATGGAGGGATACACATATGTCTCTTTAGAATATCTTCATTCCTGCCAGATTCATTTATATCCAACTATATGATGCACTAAATATGAGTGGATTAATAAACTAATCAAAAGACAAAAGCTGTCAAACCATGCTGTCTATAATGATGCATAATTAACACACAAAGATACAAAGAGTGAATTAAAAGATTTTGAAAAGTCTATACAAACTATGACTATAATAAAGCTAAACCAACAATATTATATATCATGTAAACAAAATACTAATAAAGATAAATAAGGGTATTTTATAATCAAAAGGATAACCTATCAATAAAGTACAAGAATTAAAGATATTCAGCTACCAATCCATGAAACCCTTTGATGAAAAACTTCTATAACTGAAAAACAGTGCTGAGAATTAGTTGGCAATGGCAATACTATGCTGACCAGTCTTACATCAACTTGACACAAGGTAGAGTTATCTGAAAGGAGGGAACCTCAATTGTGAAAAGGCCTCCATAAGATCCAGCTGTGAGGCATTTTCTTAATTAGTGATTGATGGCAAGGGAGGGTGGTGCCATCCCTAGGCTGGTGGTCCTGAGTTCTATTTATAAAAGCAGGCTGAGCAAGCCATGGGGAGCAAGCCAGTAAGCCTCTGCCATCCATGTCCTCTGCATCAGCTCCTGCCTCCAAGTTCCTGCCTTGATTTCTTTCTATGATTAACAGCAATATGGATGCATAAGCCAAATAACCATTTCCTTCCTTTTGGTCATGGTGTTTTGTTGCAGCAATAGAAACCCTAAGACAAAGGCACATCAATTAGGCAAATCAGCATGGAAATGGAAGTCTTGAAAAGTGTATTATGTCCCATAAGCCTTATTGAATGGGCCAACCAACAACAGCAAAACACATGTTCTTAGGGGGCATGGAAAGTTCTCCAAGGCAGAGCATAAATGTTGCCATAAAATAAGACTCACTAGAAAAAAAGATTGAAAATGGTGGTGGCTGCCAGCACACATAGGGCCACAGGCCCCTTGGAGGAGTCTGAGAGACCCAGGGAGGCTTCAAGGGAGACATAGTAGCAGAGGGTAAGCCTGCAGAGCACACAGTATCCCTAGCATAACTGAAAATTGGCAGGTCTTGTGGGAAGATGCTTTTAAAAATGGAGCAGCCCGTGCAGGAGAGAGCTGCAGGCAGCCACAGCAACAGGCCTGGGAGCACCGCTGACCACTGGACCTGCAATGGAGCCACTACTGTGGCTGTCACCCTTGCTGCTCTCCCAGCTGGAGCCACAGTGCTGTGCTCATGCCTCTGGTGCCAGCAGGACAGCCATCCTATTCCTGGGACACACCTCCTAACTGCACTGACTCTCAAAAAACCACAAGATACCTGAGATGAAGAATGGTTCATTTATGGAATAAGACTCCCCGAAAGACTCCCATGGCTGGTGCTGCCACCAGAGGTCAAGCTGGTGTCCATGGTCTGTGCTGACAATGGAGACCATGTTGATGTCCATTCCAGTGCTGCTGTTAGGGTCCAGGTTGATGTCTGTGGTCTGAGCTATCACAGGAACACTTATTGCTGGAAACTACATGGAAGTCCATTGCCTATGCTGCCGCTGAGCTGGTTGCCATGGTGGGGAGCTTCTTTTGCAGTGGCATTGATGACTGCAGACACACAACTGAGAAGGAGAGACACTGAAGGCTCCGGGGCCAACCCCTGCCCCAGCCAAGAATAAGAAACAGTCCAGACAGTATACTATTAAAGAGAGTCCTTTAAAACTGTGATGAAGATGCTGAAGTGTAGCTCTGCACAGTTAATGGCTTCTGGGGCAGGGGCAGGGGGCCTTGAGTTTTCTTTTAGGGTCTGGACACTGGGAGTCTGACAATGCTCCAGTGAGCACATGGGCAATACAATTTGACTTGATGGTTTTTCAGTTTGGTTTTGTTTTTATTTGGAGAGGGGGCACAAAGGGGAAAGTGTGGACCTGGAAGGAAAGGAAATGAGTGTGATGGGGTCCATTGTATGAAATTCCCAAATTAATAAAAAGATAATGTTGGGGGGGAAACTCACTATATTATGAAGGACTCAAATCACAGGAAGATCGTTCACTCTTTAAAACAGAAATTAGAGCAGAAAGTTAGAAATTTCAGAACTATGTAAAAATTGAAATATATCCTACTAAAAAAGAAACCAGTGAATCAAGAAAATCAGTAGGGAATGTGAAGATACTTTACAGTGAAAACATTGCGATATACAAATACTTAAGGGACTTGGCTAATGTATTACTGAAATATCAATGTGAGTCATTGTTCCTGTTGAACAATTTTTAAGCATCAGTTATAGAAATTACAGATTCTGGATAAATGATGTTTATGAGAGAAAGCATTCTGGTTTGAATATGTATATGTACACAATCTATCAAAACAAACTCAAAAATGGAAAACTGGAAATGACCTGTGTGACAAGGAAATTAACAACTTAAATTCCCACAATGAACAAAGCAAGTCCTGCATGGCTTTTTAAATCATGTAAAACTTTTAAGGAGAATGCCAATTCCTCAAAAGGTTTACATAAAGAACAGAGTAGATGAGGAAAGTCTTCCTCATTCACCCTGCACTATCAAGGGTTACCTCACTACCTAAACAAAACAAAGCCACCACAAGGAAGGTAACTGAAGAGCATAACCTCATGAACACATCACATATACACAAATCCCTAAACGCAACCATCCCTCTGTATCCACATGGATTTGTTGTAGAAGTAAATTTGCTTATGTGAGGGCCATGGGATTTACATAAAACTACCCATGACCTCTCAGATACTCTCAATCATTTCTAGATCACATACAATGTAAACATAATTTAAGTGGTTGTTACAGTATATTGTTTGGGGTCTCTGCACATTCAGTACAGATGTAGTGTTTTTCCCCAGTACTTTTATCCACAGTTGCTTGAGTCTCTAACACAGAACCTGAGGACATGTAAAAAGTATCATATACCATGACCAAAAAGGATTTATTCCAGGAATGCCAGATTGATTCATCATATGAAAACCCAATATAATAAATACATAGAACAAGGGATGAAGTACATGGTCATCTCAGGAGATGGAGAAGACATCACAAAATCAAATATTCCCCTCTTGACAGAAGCATACAAACTAGAAACACAAGGGGACTTGATTCACTAAAACACATCTTGAAAATCCTATAGCTAAGATCATACATAACATTAAAGACTAAAAGCTCTCTTTTTATGACCAGGAAAAGGGGATAAGGCAATTCACTGTTATACTTTCGTTGTTAGACAATATAGTGGGAGTTCTAACTGGGAGTTATAACTGGAAGAATCACTTACATAATGTAATTACAGTGATCAAAACTATCTCCGATTGAGGAAGGTGACACCATCTTGTTTATAGAGGCCCTTTATGAATTCATTAAGTAATTGTTAGGACAAACAAATCCTGCAAAGATGCAAGGAGAAAGTTCAAAACACAAATCACATGAGAAGTGAACAATTCAAAACTGGAGTTATGAAAATATCACATAACTGACTATTTTAAAGGAGCAAATTTAGTCAAAGTTGAAAACATTTCCTTGAAAAACAGAGAAAATTTCTAGCTCCTAAGGGTCCCACCTGCACATTGCATACTGGTACCTGTTTCCCTTGGTATACACCATAGTCATCGTTCTACATTGCCTCAGTTTCCAGTCCTTTATTAAGTGTCACTGTTAGCATGTAAATATGCTGTGTCAACTGCCACCACTCTTGATCACCAGTGGTTTGGATATGAAATAAACCCCAACACTCATGCGTTGAAATTTTGGTCCCTGATGCAATAATGTCCATAAGTGGAACCCTGAGAGGTAACTTGATCAAGAGGATTCTAGCATTGATCTATTAAGGAGTTCACATTTCAATGGACCACTAGGAGATAGAATCTACTTACAGGAAATGGGTCACATGCGGTCATGTACTTGAGAGCCACATCTCATACCTCAGACCCTCGTTCTCTGTCTCTTCATTCAGGCACTTGCACAAGTCAACAATTAAGAATCAAATTATGGGGCTCTATATCCCAGCCTATACTACCAGCTTCTTTCAGCTGCTTTACCGGAGGAAGGCCGGATCTAGGGACCCAAGGTTAGACCACCAACTGCCTGCTAACACTCTTAAAACCCAACAATCCCAGACTGTACCTCCCACCCCTGGGCTCCATATTCTGCCAAACAACTTTGCAAGAAGACTTCTGCCTTACTGGAGGCCAGGCCAGATCTAGGACCCAAAGTAAAACACTGCCCACAGCCAGCAAATACTCCCTATAGATGCAGACTAAGAAGATATTCAGAACCCCAGAAACCACACAGGTACTTGGAACTGCAGAGGCACCAAATATCAGAGGTTTTACAGGCCACAAAAATCCTACTGGTGACTGAATATTGGACCTGAAGACTTGCTAGTTAAAAAAAAAATCACCAAAATCAGCAAAAACAACAAATAATAATAATAATAATAACAGGAATTATAATCATTGTATCTCTCAATATCAATGGCCTCAAATACCCCAATAAAAAGACACATAACAGAATGAATATGAAACATGATCTATCCTTCTGCAGCATACAAGAAACACACCTCAACAACAACAAAGATAGGCATTACCTCAGAATAAAGGGTTGGAAAAAATTTTCCAAGCAAATGCACCTAAGAAGCCAGCATGTGTAACCATTCTAATATCTAACAAAATAGACTTCCACCAAAATTAATCAAAAAAGATGGGAAAAGGCATTTCATACTAATCAAAGGAAAAATCCACCAAGAGGACATTGCAATTCTTAGCATCTATGGCCCAAACACAGGGCATCCACATTTGTAAAAGAAACATTCCAAAGCTTAAATCACACATGAGCCTCACAAATTAATTGTGGGAGACTTCAATACCCACTCAACAATGAATAGGTCATCCAGACAAAAAAAAAAAAAAAAAAAAAAAAAAAAAAAAAAAAAAACAGAGAAATAATGGAGCAAACAAAAATTACCACTCAAATGGACCTACCATATCTACAGAACATTTCATCCAAACACAAAAGAATATTACCTTTTTCTCAGTACTTTGTAGAACAAAATTAACCTTATATTTGCTCAAAAGACAAGTCTCAACAAATTCAAGAAAATTGAAATAACCTCAGTATCCTATCAGACCACCATGGATTAAAGCTAGATTTCAACAACAACAGAAATAAAAGAAATCATACAAATTCATGGAAACTGAACAACACTTTACTGAATCAACACTGGGTCAAGGAAAAAAATAGAAAGATATTAAAGGCTTCTGAGAATTAAAGGAAATTCGTGGAAACTAAACAACTCACTAGTGAATCAACTCTGTGTCAAGGAAAAATTAAAGAAAGAAATTAAAGACTTCTAAGAACTAAAAGAAAATGAATGGACAACATATCCAAATTTATGGGACTCTATGAAAGCAGTGCTATGAAGAAAGTTCATAGCACTAAGCGCCTTCATAAGAATTTGAAGAAATCTCATACTAGAGACTTTACAACATACCTGAAAGATCTAGGAGAAAAAAAAGAAGCAAACAAACACAAGAGGAATAGACAGCAGGAAATAAACAAACTGAGGGCAGGAATCAATAAAATAGAAACAGAGCAATACAAAGATCAATGAAACAAAGAGTTGGTTCTATGAGAAAAATCAACAAAATAGACAAACCCTTATCCAAACTAACTAAAAGGCAGAAAAAGAATATTTAAATTAACAAAATCAGAAATGAAAAAGGGAACATAACAGAAACTGAGGAAATTCAAAGAACCATTAGGTCAAACTTCAAAAAACTGTACTCCACAAAACAGAAAAATCTAAAAAAATGAACACTTTTCTTCATAGATACCACTTACCAAAGTTAAATCAATATCAGATAAACAACTTAGACCTATTACCCCTAAGGAAATAGAAGCAGTCATTAAAAATTTTCCAACCAAAAAAAGGCCAAAGCCAAATAGTTTTAGCGCAGAATTCTAACAGACTTTCAAAGGCCACAGTCACCCTGATACCCAAACCACAAAACGACTCAACAAAGAAAGAGAAATAAGGATCAATTTCTCTCATAAACATTGATGCAAAAATACTCAGCAAAATACTCACAAAACAAATACAAGTGCTGATGTAATAAATAAAAAGGTTGGATATGTAGGAAGCTAAGGCCTACCAGGCCAAGATAAGCCAACCTGGAGTCTGCCTGGTGCTGTCAAATATCCTGATCTTGACTAGCCAATGAGGGGCAACCACTCCATGTCAATAGATCAGAATGCCTGGGTGCTGGGAGGGTTTCTAAGTTCCTCCCTATTGCTAAATAAATGAGTCTGCCATTTCCCTATTTCCCTTTCATGTGATTCCCAGTGTCTGTGCTGTTGACTCTGCACCTTCTCACCCCCCACAAGGGAGCAATTAGGACCCAGAAACAATATATATCAAGCCAATAACCAACATCAAATTGAATGGCAAGAAACTGAAAGCAATTGCACTAAAATCAGGAACAAGACAAAGTTGTCCACTCTTTCCATATCTATTCAATATAATACTTGAAGTTTTAGCTAGAGCAATAAGACAACTAAAGGATATCAAGGGGATACAAAGTGGAAAGGAATAAGTCAAGGCATCACTATTTGCAGATAATATGATAGCATGCATAAACAACCCCGAAAATTCTAGCAGAGAACTCCTAACGCTGATAAACACCTTCAGGGAAGTGAATGGACACAAAATTAACACAGAAAGTCAGTAGTCCTCCTACATACAAATGAAAAATCAACTGAGAGAGAAACTATGGAAACAACACCTTTCACAATAGCCACAAATAATATAAAATATTTTGGTGTAACTCTTAACCAACCAACCATAAAGACCTGTATGGCAAGAACTTCAAGTCTCTGAAGAAAGAAACTGAAGAAGATATTAGGAGATGGAAAGATCTCCCATGATTGTAGATCAGTAGAATTAACATAGTAAAAATAACCATCTTACCAAAGCAATCTACATATTAAACACAATTGTCATCAAAATTCCAACACGATTCTTTATAGCACTTGAAAGAACAATACTCAACTTCATATGGAAAAAAACAAAGAATAGTTAAAACAATCCTGTACAATAAAAGAACTTCTGGAGTTATTACCATCCCTGATTTCAAGCTGTACTACAGAGCTGTAGCAATAAAAACCACAGGGCATAGGCATAAAAACAGAGAGGCTGATCAATGCAAATGAATCAAAGACTCACCCTGCATCTGTAGTAGCAATGACTTAGAAACGTAAACCTCATTTGTAAAATAAATGACTTGTGATATTATAGTAATGGTTATGAATGAAGTTACAGCTGTACAGACTTACATCCTTAAACACAATGTTCAAAAAAAGTAAAATTAGATGCAAAACAGAAGTCATGCATATGTAACCAATAATTACTTTAGGCATGTATGTGTAATAACTAAAGAGAAAAGCCAGAGAATGAGAAGGTTCAGATTATGTTTATCCATTGGGTAGAATAGGAGCCTGGGTGAAATGGGGAAGAAACAATTTCAAAATCAATGGTAAGCTTGTCATACTAGATGTATCAGTGTCCAATGTACTCTACATAATGTCAACGTATACTGAACAATTTCAAAAATGAGTAGTGAGATCCCTTCTCTCTTGGCTATTGAATACTAGCTCCTTGGGAGCAGAATTCACCCACATTTTAAATACCACTAGAGTGGGATGAGTAAATTCAAAGAATTGCTAGGTCTTGTCTCTGCATGCCTCAAAAATCAGTAAGAATGTTAGTGCCTGGTGACAGCAGCTTCAAAGATCTCGCTCTGCAAGATTCTTAAAAAGGAATCCTGAATGAAGGCTTCTGCTGGCCCTTCTGCCATCACTCACGACTCATCTGACAACAGCAGATGCAGAATCAAGATGCTAATGCTACAGGTCTCCACTCAGGGCTGTGTCTGCTCACACACCTCTGTGCTGAGCCACATGTACAATGAATCCTTGTTTAAGTGATGTTTTCTGTTACAAAAATTGGCTAAGGATGGACACAGTCTGTTCCCTCTAAAACATTAGCTCTGTGGGAAGCTTGATAGATGAAGCATCATCCCCATGTTATCACGGAGTTAGCCTAATGAGCTCCAAATGGAACACAACAGTGTGGCCCTACTGTGGTGACCTGCCTCTCATCTGTCAAAGTATTTACATGTGTCCCTGCACGGTAAGTCATCAGTGACACAAATCACAAAAGTCAGAAAATCGAACACCACCTCTACCTACTATTTTCAATAACAATATTAAAGCTGGGCAAAGTAGTGAGTGCCTGTAATTCCAGCACCCAGGAGTTAGATAGATCACTGAGTTTGAAGCCTGCCTGAGTTATCCAGGAAGGCCCTATCCTTAATAAGCTAAAACACAAAACAAAAATGTATTTCCTTTATGAGCCATCTATATAGTATTGTGAACACATACTCCTCCTCAGGCATCTACATGGCCCTAGTTTGCTTTCTGTTGCTGTGACAAACACAAAGAGCAAAGGCAACTTTAAGAGGTTAAATATGTATTTATCTTACACTTTATAGTCTATCATGAAGAGACACCACAGCAGGAACTCAAGGCCAAAATCTGGAGACAAGAACTGAAACAGAAGCCATGGAGGAAATTGGCTTACTGGCTTGCACTGCATTAATTGCTTAGCATACTTATTTAATTATTTCTTAAAAGATAATATAATTACATCATTTCCTCCTTCCCTTCTGTCCCTCCAAACCCTCACTTGTACCCTCACCTTCTTGTGCCCTTTCAATTCATAACCTCTTTTGCTTTCATTGTTGGTAACATGCATGTGTATCTGTGCCTGTACACATTATTTTTACATATACCCCAGGATCACCTGCCTGGAGTTGGCACTCCCCTTAGTAGTCAGGGTCCTCCTATCTCTATCATCAATCAAGAAAAGCCTGAGAGACTTGTCTTCAGAATGAAAGTGAAAGGTTAATATCTAATTTCAGATGGAGACCAACTTGATAGAGGCATTTTCTTGTTTGAGATTCCCTCTTCTGAGATGACCCTCACTTATGACAAGTTAATCAGCATAAGCATTATTAGGTAATTAAACAATGCACAGTAGAAATACCTGTTCTTGATGGATATAAGCCTCCTGAGACTCATCTATCAAGAAAGCAACACTAGAAATGGTAAAAACACTGCATCACCAGCTGTTCCCTCTGAAACCACAGCACTGGTGGTCTTCAGGCTGAGAAGTGGCTGCAACCAGAATGTTACTGTAGTACTTAGAAGATGAAAGAAGAGGGTAGCACAGTACATCTATAAGACCACCTCTATCCCTCAAAGTGGCTGCAATGATCCACAGAAAGAATAAGTTTTGCAGCGGAGGAGGAGGAGGATGACTTTTAGAGGAGGACGTTGAAGGAAAAGCTCCAGTGAAGAAACCTGCATGAGCTATTTTTCTCAAAATGCACAAAGATCATGTTGTAATAGAAAAGGACACCCATCATACAAAAACAGGGGAAATCCTAAAACAAGATCCTAGAACCTTGTGATGGTTCACCTTCATTGTCAACTTGATAGAATTTAGAATCACCATGGAAACACACTTCTGCTGCATTACAGAAAGGATTAAGAGGTGTGTATGAGAGAAGACAGTGACAGAGACTAAACTAGATGTGCAACCAAAGTCATAAAAGGAACTCCGTGTCACTGGCTAAATGTAACCCCTGGAAAGAAAATATCCACCTTAATTCTAGCATTACCAAATATTGCATCGGTGTGTTAACAAACCTTATCTCACTGGATCACTAGATAGTATTGTCCATTCTCAACATAACTTCTCCAAACCTCATCGAAAGGCAAAGCATAGGACAGATATCCAAAGGTGGTTTAAAATCGAGCCATACAAAAGCTTTGGGAGCAGTAAGGATTTCCTGCAGCATGACCAACAGAGTTTCATCTGTTCAATGGAGAGACTCAGTTTTTAAAACTCACTATTTTACAAAAGAATCATTTCACTAGCTCTGTATTCAAGGCCATACAAAAGTTGTTCTTCTGCAACAATATGGAAACCCAGTCATCTAGGGAGGATCAGTATGCACTTACACACAAATTCACCCGGATCACAATCAAATACAAGCAATTAGTCACATTAATTCTGCTTAAAAAGTCAAATTTTCAAGTGTAGAATGAATCACTGTCGAGTGATTTTCTATCTCTGTCCCAAGCAAGTTACATGCCCAGAATCCATGGCTTTGGGTTAGAAAGCTGGACACCAACAAATGTTTTTCCAGATGGACACAAATGAAGCTAAGAGGATTGCCACAGTACCATTAATCACTGCTAAATATAGTCATATTGCATAAGCCCAAGATTACACAGATACAGCCCTACCAATGTCTCCAGTCACACAGATGTCACTGTCTCCAAAGACACAAGGTAAGTAACTCATTTGAAATTAGAAACTAGTTAAAAATGGAGAATGATAAAATATTTCTTCCTATACAAAGAATTATGTCTATGTAAAACTTTGGTGTCGAGTGTTTTTGTTTGTTTGTTTGTTTGTTTTTTCTTATAACAGTGTGAATCTACTTAAAGTAGTTTTCTTAACCTAATCAACAGCAAATTATCCAGAGCCACTTAAAAGTTCTCATTATTGTCAATCACTCATTAATTTAAGACAATTGATTCTTTTACTAAAGGTTAGTCATTTTGTTAAAGAGTAACAAAATGTTAAAGAATAACAAAACTAGTTATTTTGTTAAAGAATAAAGATAAACACATATTATAATACTTTGAATTATTATGTTCTCCATCACTTTGTGACTGCCATATTAGTGATCCTTAATCTAGGTTCCAAGAAGCAAACAGGGAGGCAGGTAACCATTCTATCGCTTATGAGCCCACTCCTATAGCAAAAAATGCCATTAGGTAGAAAGTCAGAGTTGAATACATTTATGCAACAGAATTTAAACAGTGAAAGAAACTAATGGCCTGCTCACAAGTGGAAAATTCCTGTTTTAAAATACTTCATACACAACCCAATATAGGCAATAAGTGCATGGAGTTTTGCTCTATGGGATTAAGAAGTAAGGTGACCTATGACCCAGTGTTAAAAAAGACCCAGACAGTAAAACCTCTCACATGAATACAATTTCCATGGATACACAGGCAAAAGTACACTGAGAGATCAGAATTCAAGCTCTACTCTCACAGAGACTTGGAAGTTTCTGGGAAGATGGAGGAGGGCAGAAACTCTGCAGAGAAGCAATGAGGCCCAGTGTCAGGGAAAGAACAACAAACAGTATATGTTTTATTACTCAGTAGCTCACACCACCAGACCAGTCAGCTCCAGACAATCCTCTAACTCCATCTCCACCTCAGTGGCTTAGAAAGGCCTTCATTATCTCTCATTTGGACTATTACAATAGTTTTCAAAGTGATTTCTAAAGTACCAACTACACCAGTGAAAAGTCATCTTCCTGACATCTACATGTGACTATTAATTAGCGTTGGAAGGAGCTGGGGCAAGAATCAATGCCCCAACCACCATTATCAACTTCAAGACCAACTCTAGGGAAAGGTAAATATTCCAACATGTATCGAAGGCCACAGTCAAGGAAGAAAACAAATCCAAGGCACTCCACTGGGCTGGATGCTGAGTACAGAAAATCTTGAATTCAGAGGGCCTGAGCATAGGAGATTTGTAAGAGCTCAGTATATTAGTGGGAGCCGATGTTTGCATACAAATGTGTTATGCACACAGAAGGCATAGTCTTTTTTCCAAAGATTAAGTGTGGCATGAGAAGAGGCAAAAAGTATAAGACCAGAGAATACATGTTTTCAATCTCCCTCAATTAGGGAAGGGCCTGAATATAAGGAGCAGTGTAAGTAATTTTCCTAGGTCTTCGTAACATCCTGTACTCTGTAGTGTTGCTTTCAAAGATCAGTGCATGGTTTGCTGAGAAATGTCTGCCCTGGCTCCATCTGTGGCAGACGCCATCAGTAAAGATGAGGACCCTGGCACTGGTGATCTTGTAGTAGTTCACAAGGGTGCCGTGACATCTATTTAGATGAATACAAGAACAGTAAATGAGGAGAGTAGAACACTCTAAGGCCAGCTCAGAACCCACTGACACTTCTAGTGCCCAGTCTGAATGTCAAATGGTAACACATGAATCTTGCTGCTATATGTTATTCTTATGGCCAGCTGCTGGGCACCTGAGAAGTCCTCAGAGGCCTTACAGAGCCCCAGAGAAGCAGTCACACTAACTGTCCTCAGCCTGACAGTTACAAGCCAGAAACTGGGGATCGCATCAGCCCCCTTCTCTCCAAAGGTGCAAGCCTTTCTCTTTGACCTTCCAAGGACAAAATAGTTTAGATTGTTGTGGTAGTTTGAACGAAAATGTTTCACATAGGCTCATAGGACTTGACACTATTAGGACGAGTGGCCTTGTAGGAATAGATATAGTCTTATTGAAGGAAGTGTGTCAGAGGGGGTTGGCTTTGAGGTTTCAAATGCTCAGGCCAGCCTGGAGTCATTCTCTCTGCCTACTGCCTGCAGGTAGTAGGCTCCTTCTCAGCTCCTTCACTAGCATCATGTCTGCTGGCATGCCACCATGCATCCCTCCAGGACAACAATGGACTAAACTTCTGAACCTGTAAGCCAGCCTCAATTAAATGCTTTCTTTATAAGAGTTTCCATGGTTATGGTGTCTCTTCACAACAATAAAATACAGACTAAGATAATTGTATATTCCTAGATGTGAAGTCAAGTTTTTCCACATATACCTCTGCCTTTATACATTTAAGGGAGCATCCAATACCAAACAAGCAAAAAAGAAATCATGATTATACCACAAAAATGTGAATTTTACTGTAAGTTTTATGAAGAAATCAATAATATAGGCATGATTTTAGGTTTCTCAGAGATCAGTAGATTATTGAAACAAATAAAATAGCGGAGCCACATAAAACATGAGAATATGGTTTGGAAAGAGCAGACAAAAGGAGAGAGGAAAGCAATTGCAGAAAATAGAGTTGTAGATACCAGAAGAGCCACTCAAGAAGGAAGATCCAGTTAAGATGCCAGGTGTGGAGACTATTCATTGTTTCAGCTCCCCCAGGCACACTTTGGTGTAATTCTCAGAGTACCTACCCATGTTAGTGTAGATGTCACAGATTGAAGCAATCCCTGACAATGCTCCTGCCTCAGACAACAGCCCCAGGTGAGTGCTCAGATCACCCACTAGCCACAAAACCAGAATGCCCCCATGCCCTTACACAGGTCACATAAACCAAATCTCAGGGTGGTGCCACACTTAACAATTCCAGGTTGATCACAACGTCAGACAAACTCCCAAATGTAGAGATCTTGGTTATAGTCTAAAAGAATACGGAATACAAAGTTTCCATGGATTCAGAACACACCACTCAGAACCTCAGTGTGTTCACAATAATCAGGTAGCTGTTCTGATTCTCAGGGTCTACAGATTTACTAGAGTTTCCTGACATACGAATGAGGCATTGAATTGATTCCCTGAGATTCAGTTTAATTTGTAGCCCCCTTCTCCTCTATGATAGTTGGCCAGGTCAAAGCATTAACCCTCTAATTGCATCATAGGCCTTTTCATTGACCAACTCCCATTCCAAATTACATCATCTCTTATGAGCATCAACTCAGGTGTGATCCCAGGATCAGAAATAGAAAAGAAAGAAGAAGAAGAAGAAGAAGAAGAAGAAGAAGAAGAAGAAGAAGAAGAAAGAGCCTATTAGAAAGTCCAAGTCTGTAGATTATTCAAGAACTTGAAAAGCATACTGAAAATACATTTAGTTTCTAAATCAGGAAGCCCCAAGATATTAGAACAATTCTAGAACAAGCCATATTGCTATGTCTTGGGAAATAAGCTGGGATATGGAAGTACAGACAGCAAATAGGATATACTTCTATAAGTTAATTAGGAAAACAATAATATATGCAAGAAAGTAAAGAAACATTAAACTTCACCTAAGGGAAAGAAGATGCACAAGCAGCTTCCCAAGTCTCTTCCAGGGGCAAGTCTGATGGGACATGTTATTCTGAATATGTTTCTCTTATTGGTTGATGAATAAAACACCGATTGGCCAGGCAGGAAGATAGGTGGAGCTACAAGACAAGGAGAATTCTGGGAGTGTAGGGAAAGAGGAATTGACATATGAGCCCAGGAAGAGAGGTCAGAGCTAGCCAATAAAAAGCCTAAGACACCAACCAACCAGTTTGATAATTAATATGGCATCTGTGTGTTTATTTGGGGCTCCTGCTGGGACAAAGAATCATACGTTACACAAGTCTTTCAGAAACTGAATATGGCATCCTTTATAATCCATACTATGATTATCAGTTCTTAGACTATGAAGCATGTGGACACTGCCAGTTCTCCTAGTTGCAATAGCCTGGCTGGCCCTGTACAAATGAGTCTCAACCACCATTTAGACATCCTTTAGTATCCCAGCATGCTTTCACTCCCTAACATTCCCTTGTAGGAAGTCCTTGTTGCTATTCACCTTACCATCTTAACTGTGGAGCCTTAAGATTACTTCCCATTTAGGAAAGATGGAGATTACTGTTTTGTCAAAGTGGCAGTAAGATTTTCTTTTTAAACCACTACAATTTAAAAAAAAACAGTAAATATAAGTCAGAATTTTACAAAAAGGATTTTTAGAAATATGACTGAACTCATGACAAAATCTACTAGGAGTAACAATGACAATAGCTAAAAACAAATGAAATAAGATTATAAAAAATGGTTTGGGTTAACAAGGATGTCTAACCTTGTTAAACATCAAAGAATGATAACTAATTGTTTGAGCCTGTACCACTTGGTTAGGGCAAGGCTCTAACACAAAGAACACAGCCCTCATCTAAAAAGGAGAGTACCCAAGTCAAAGAAGCCTGCAAGCAAGATTGTCTTGGCTTTAGACCTATACAGCAGGGGCAGCTGCTCCTGAAAAGTCTAATGATCAGCTTGACATATGTGGAGGAATAGTTTGATTTAATGTTACCCAGGATCTACAAAACCGCAAGCCAAGAATCAATGCAATGCTGCTCAAAGTTGGTAATGTGCTTGGAATTGCTGGCAGAAAGAACATAAATCCATGCCTCAGAAATGCACCCTCTCCCACGTCCTCGGGATTCTCCCTGATAAAGTCCTGCCAAACAAGAGCAGAGCTTGTTCCTCGACATCTGTTGCAGCTCAAACTATAAGGCAAAGGAGGAAACAAACCATGAGCAAAAGTGAACAGAAAGGAAAAGTTGGAGTGCCACCAAGAAGTACAATTAGGTGCAGTGTATAAATGGTTTAAATATTAAAGGACAAAATGTAAAATCCAAACCAGAAGAGGACTAATCACATTTGAAAATGGACTAGAAAGAACTGAAAAATATTAAATGAATTCCTAACCAGGAGATTAGACACAGCTAAAAAAAAAAAATAGTTAACAAAATAGAAACCAGATCACCTAGGACTCTGAATCCAGAAAACACAGAAACAGGAAAGAAAAGCTAGACATGAAGATGGAATAAAAGGATGTAGCATGCATATACATAAGGAAAATGAAAACACATGGGCATAGGAAATTTGGGAGAAAACAACCAGACAATGGCTCAGAATTTTCTAGAATAAAGATATGAATCCAACTTCATAAAGGACAATAAACTCAAAGCAAGTGAGGAAAGCAGCTCACAGTCAGACAATTTATACAAACGAAACAACTGTGAGAGAAAATACATAAGCACCTTTTTAAAGGCAATTAACTTGTTAGTGTTTTATTTTTTAGATAATGTGTCTGTGTGGGTTTGTAGACATGAGTATAAGCACCTCCTGAGGCCAAAAGGGAACACTAGATCTCCTGAAGCCTGAGTTACAGGTGCTGTGAGCACCTGAACACTGGGATATGAACTTAAGTCCTCTGCAAGAGTAATATATTTTTTTTATTTAGCTTTTTATTTAGCTTTTATCCTTCTCTCATACACTACATTCCAACCACAGTTTTCCCTCCCCCCACATCCTCTCTTTCCCGTATCAACTCCTTCTCCATTTCCCTTCAAAACAGGAACAGGCCTCCCAAGGCATCCATAGAACATGGCCTAACTAGTTACAATAAGACTGGGAACAAAGCCTCAGATCAATGCTGGATGAGGCAACCCACTAAACCATCTCTCCATCTCCATGGGAAAACAATTTTAACAGTCTAATTTTATTTCAAAGACTTATCAAAAGCAGAGGAAAAAGAAAACAGGAAAAAATGACATAATTTATTTTAAAAGTAATGGCAAAATTCACTGAGTATTTTATACCCAAGCCAACATTAATAGTAAGAGAGAGAGAATTCTGTAAGAATCTAGGTACCGGCACTAGAGAAGCCACCTTTCTTCCACGTGGAACCTGAGAATGTAACCACACACAGGGAATCGTGTGCTGGTGACACTCCAAGCTTCTATATGCAGCCAACCTTAGTCTTAGATGCTTGGTGTATCTCATCTCCAGATAGTTTTTAAACTAAAATGGAATATAGACAGTGCTTCTAACTGAGTGGCCATGACTGGGGTCACTCGTCCCATTTTGTAGACAGGTTAAAACAGTGTCAATATTTGCCACCATTGACTAAATACAACTACTCTTATCTCAATTACACTTGATTTTTCATGATTCCAAGTCTAAGTTGACAAGAAACATCTTTTGCATGTAACTGGGGTTACTGTGGCAGTATTACAGGCACTGCCAGCCCCTTATAGAAACTTTGGACAGGATTGCATAAGTGGAAACCTCTTCCTTAGAGTAGACCACCCACATTATCAGAAATTAACCTTTAAGCTCTTCATCATCCTAAAGCCTGCAGATAACTAGAGCAATGGTCAATAAACTTTGCCTATAAACCCACAAATATGTTCTATATAGTGGTGTATGGGTGACTCCTCCATGAAAATCCAATTTTGTCTGTCTTTTAGTTCATCTAAGAGCTGATTTTTATGCATAGAAGGTTGTGTTTTTCTGGATTTAAATTTGAACCAACTGTAACATCTAGTTAATCATTAATAAATTGAGGAAAATCCTTAATACACATACCCATATGAAACTCATGATTTTTACCATTCATGAAAAGCATCCTTTCCCATCCACAAAACCAAGGCAATGTCTCCAAATGAAACCATATTTCTTCTGTTTTTTAAAAAAATTAATGCCATAAAACCTTGGTTTTGAATCATGCTATTAAATGTAATTAGAAAGGTCCAGATTTCATTGAAAATACAAGTTGTTGATTTTAAGATATATATATATGTGATTGAATTTTAAAAATAGTTTAATTCACACTTTATGAAAATGGCAGTTTAATAAGAATTGCCACAAATGTTTGTCAATGAGAAACAACAGAGTTCTCACCTCAAGAGGAATAAGAGAGCATTTATGGTGGAGCCAAATTTGAGTGACCATAGCCTGGGAACACAGATTTAGGTTACTCTAAATTTTGTGTCCCAATGTGGAAGCAGTTTCATGAAGTTTTTATAGTAACAAACCAAAGACAGTAATAAATCAAGGCACTTTCAAATACATTGGTGAAACTATCACAGGGGTAGTTACAGCAGGATGGAGAAAGCTCTATCGGCTATTGATGCTGTTTGATGACAATGCTAGCTTTGGTAATGGGGGAAGTTAGTGCTCTGCTAAGCTAGTAGATGCCAAAGGCTTTTTATATACGAGTCACAGGATATTACTACCAACACAGAGGTGAGCAAGCAATGTATACTCAGAGGGCTAAAGTTATACAGAGATGAGGTCTCCAACTTCTCCACATCACTGCAAGCCTAATCACTCAATCTATTTTTACAGACAACTTCTTTTCAGGAATTCTCCTTGACACATTTAACAAAAAGTAGCTGCCATATATTTTGATAAGATTTATTAATAACATGTGAAACAATGACACTCTCAGCATATTAATTAGAACAAGAAATACAAACTTTTGTCACTTAAAACACTACCAAGAGAATAACCAACACAAAAACAAATCTGAGACCTACTAAACTATGCCATTTCTGAAGTGTTTATCTAAATTGCTCTATTATCAATAAAAACCCGAGAGTCAGATATTGGAATAAAAACCTGGTAGATCAAGAAAGCCATGGAGGAGCAACCAGATGACCCCCTCTCCACATTTCCCAGATGGAAAAGCCCACAGATCTTTTCTATGCCCCTCCCTACTCTTTCCTTTGCCTCTCTATGGTATTCCTGGCTTCTCTATAGCTAATTTCTGTTGGCTAGTTGCTGACTCCACCCCCTGATTAAAGGTTAACTTTATTAACAGTCCCCGCGTATCAGTGCAATCAATATCCCACAGCACATCTCTGTATGTTGTATAGCAGTTTTCTGAGAGGCAAACCTCCAGTTTGGGGCGGAGGGTTGCATTAAGCTCAGGAAGTAAACAATTTAGAGACTTCAGGAAGTCTCTGAAACTGAGCAATGACTCTAGGCTTCTCCCTCCCCAGTAAGGACTGGGCAGTACCTGGAAGGGCCAGAACAGTCAGCCACCTAGAAGACAAGTGGAGCTGCCTAGAAAAAGCAGCCCAGTCAAGCACTTTGAAGAAACAGAGTTCAGCCAAACTGCTGTAAGAAGACACCAGCTGAACTGCCTGGAAGAGACTGGAAAAGGGCCTTCTCTCCATACTACCGAGCTGTGCAGGCTGTGCGCTGTTTCCAGCTCTTCTGAGTACCACCCAGGCTGGGGCAGGCTCTCAGTGATGCAGCTGTGAGTCTGCTCACCCACATTAAATAACACTCATTAGGTTGGGCTTCAGTGGTATCTTTCCTTTAATTTGTCATTGGCTCCCTATCTGCGGTGAGTAGACATTTGTTTATGTCTCCCCATGAAGAGTGTCACACAATACTTTTTTTTCCTCTGTCTCCATTTAGAATGCAAACTTAAGTTTTAGTATCTGTGCCCATATTTACAAACGTTTACCTGGAAAGAACCAGGAAAAGATAAACATGCCTGACATGTGGCAATAGGCATTTTCCCAGCCCACGTTTATCTGAGTGGCATTGAAAGGAAAACAATTTTCTTATCTTCAAATGACTCACTGTAAGCAATGCAAAAGTCATGTGTGGACATTTACTTTAGAAAATAAGCCATTTCTGAAAGATTCAAGGTACAAAATCAAGTTCAAAGGGCCAGGTTTTTGTTAGTTGGAGTATATCATGAGCTTCTGCCAGATTTCAATGCATGTTGGGAATACAACTGCTTATAAATTTAACTCATTAAAGTTCCATTTGTGTATATGTATTTAGAAACTTCATTAGAAAAAACTTCTCAAATACATAAAAACATCACAAACCAAAATTAACCAGACCAAAAGTCTATACAACTTAATGGAGTTATATACAGTTAGAATTGTCATTAAAATAGAAACTGTGAAACTGTATATTAAATTTGACATTTTCAGTATTGAATATATTTGATATACTCATCCACCTCCAAAACCAAACAATTCAGAACAGAATTAGAACTAGAAAAATAATTAGTTTTAAATCCTCTTTCATAGCTCATGTCCATTACCTACAATGTCAGGAAGAAATAAACCTCATATTCTCGATCCAGTAATATATGTGTATATGTAAAAATATACATGTTGGTATTGTATAGCATGAAAAGCAAAAGGAACGCTAACTACTTATAAGGCGATGAGGAAGGACTGAATGAGTATAGTAGGCATATATTCTAATGGCATCATTAGTGTATCCTCCAATCGCTCATATCACGATATGATAAATGATACGGAAAAAAAAAAAAGAGTTCAAGTCTCACAGTCTACAGTGTTATGACAGCCTTAAAGAAATGGCTTCGGGTCATTGTATCCACTTAGAGACAGTTAAACATATGTCTATCAAACTTCAGCAAATTAGCCATACCCCTTATCCATCCTCAGTGTCCACACTCACCCCATGTTCATTAGCTGCTGTGACAACTCTCAGGAGAATATCTTCATCAACAAACGGTCTCACAGCGTCATGGATAATGACAACTTCTGGTTTAGTGAGCTTACAGTCTGGCTGGTCCTCTGCCAGGGCTTTCAGTCCATTGAAAATTGACCTGTGGCGTGTGGCTCCAGCCTCGGCCAGTGAGATGCGCTTGTGCCCATACCGCTGGATGATGTTTCTCATTGCTTCCATGTTCTCCCTTGTCACTGCCACAACAATGTCTTTTATCCAGCACACTCTACAAAGAAAGCATGTGAGCATTTAATATAAGTGGACTATAAAGCTACTAAAAGAAAACTGAATTCACACTATATTATCTCAAATGGCATGGTGCATAACATATTAGATACATTAGATTTTTTACTTCAATTAAATTTGAACAAATTGTATATCTGTAAATTGTCTGAGAAAACACAAAAAAAGAATATACTTTTAAATTTATATTTTTTGTATTCTATTGAGTTCTACCAGCTGACTGTCTCAAGCTGTCCCCCAAGCTGCAACCAACCACTCAAATAAGAAAACTGACTTCACACAGACCTCCCCCAGACTGAACCCAGTCCATACTGACTGGCTCTGGAATCAGGAAGTTTAACAGGATTGTAGATACTGGCGCTAGCCAACAAGTGACAACAGGGACCTGCATGTTCCAATGGCCCCAAACCAGAAAATGCATCTGGCACACAGTGTCAATTCTGAGTAAAAAAAAAAAAAATCACTTAAATTTTCTAATATTTTATATGCCAACTACAAAAAAATTTAAAATAATAAAAATTAAATAGAATTATATGCTAATAAAATCCTATACATTCATGCAAGAATAGGTAAGTCCTAAAAAACGTATCAAGTGTCAAAATTATAGATAACAAGAAAAGCATTTAACATGTATTATGTACTTCTCATTTTTAATTTGTATGATATTCATGTAATGCCTCTACACCATCTCTGAGAGATGAATGTGGAATATTACTTTATACTGTGTGAATATATGAAACTATGGTTGGTTTAATAAACAATCTGACTGGCTGGGCAGTAGTGGTGCACGCCTTTAATCCCAGCACTCAGGAGGCAGAGGCAGGCGGATCTATGTGAGTTCGAGACCAGCCTGGTCTGCAAGAGCTAGTTCCAGGACAGCCTCCAAAACCACAAGGAAACCTTGTCTTGAAAAACAAACAAAAAAAATAATAAATAAATTAACAAGCTGACTGACCAATAGCTGAATAAGATGAAGCTAGGCTGGAAAGCTGAACAGAGAATGAAGGGAGGAGTCAGCGGAGTTGACAGGAGCCAAGTGGCAGAATGTAAATTAATAGAAATGGTTAATTAAAATTGTAAGAGCTAGTTAGTAATAAGCCTGAACTATTGGCCAAGCATTTATAATTTATATTAAGTCTCTTGGAAATGACTGCTGGAACTCAGAAAAACACAGAAGTATTTTTAGAAGACATTTGTATGACAATTAATAAAATAATACTTCTATAATTTATGTAATAGATCCATACAGTGTCTTTTCTGTCTTTCATAGTATAGAAATATTTATGTCTGTATTTCTATTTTATTCAAAATGAATAAAGATTCAAAAATGCCATTTTTTAATTGACAATACAATATTCCTTTTGTTTTATTTTGAGGGTTATTTTTTGTTTTGTTTTGATTTGATTTGATTTGTTTAATTCATCTTCTGGAGTATAGGCCCCATAGCAACACATATCTCTCTTACTTTATACAAAATGGTCATCTAAGTGCTTATTGAATGAATAAATTGCCCATAGTATAATATCAATATCACACAACACTTATGGATTGGTTTCCTTGATTTTAACCTTAGATCCTAAGTAAGAGGTGTTCAATTACATTTATATTTTATAAGACGTTTCAAAATGACTTAAATGATAAAAAGGACACAATAACATAGAATGCCCAAGAGTAATCTGTAGTCTTTACAGATGCTAAAGACTACAGAATGAGATCACTTGTAAATTGTATCTTGGTTTACTTATCCCATCAGGACACCAATCTCATTCTTGACAACTCTAGAACTTGCCCTGTCCTGGGAGTGTGGAAATTATCCTATTCACAAAGATTAAAGCAACTGGCAAATCACTATTCTTCAGTGCTGCCTCACTGTGGAGTTCTGAAACGTTCTGGCTCAACTCCCACAGCTGTGATCCATTATTCTTTCTTGTAATCTCTTATGTCCAGCACTTAATGCTGTTCTTAATGTCTCCCTATCTTATCTCAGCACAATCTATTCTTGCTATTTCTAGATGATCCCTCTCACCCTAGAGGGATCTGCTACTGGCTCTGGTCCAGGCCTTTGTAGACTTTATTGTCTCCTCCCAGGCCCATTAACAGGCAGGTCTACTCTCTGTCACAACACTTTTACTTTCCTGCCTAGCTGCTTCCTGAATGCAGAGTAATGGGTTATGGGTCCAAAATCCCCCCACAGGCTTATGTATTTGAACATTTGGTTTTCCAGCTGATAGTGCTATTTTAAGATATCATGGAACCTTTAGGCCAAGAGGCTTAGCTAGCATTAATGGGTCACCATGCCTTTGAAGGATAAAACTAAGGCTACATTCCTTGCTTCCAGGATAGCCAGCCCTGCTTATCTTCTTCTACTGCCTTCCACTACTACAGACTGTATCCTTTGCAAATTAAAGCTTCTCCTCACTTAAGCTGATCCTCTCACAGTGTTGAGGAAACCGATATAGAAGGGAACAAGCAGGAGCTCTTGGTCCCCAGACTGATCACTGGGAAACCAGCATGGAACTGATCCAGACCCCATGAATGTGGGTGTCAGTGAGGAGGCCTCAGAAATGTATGGGACCTCTTGTAGTAGATCAGTACTTATCCCTAACATAGGAAAGGACATTGGGAGCCCATCCCACATAGAGGAATACTCCCTCAGCCTAGACACATGGCAGAGGGCCTAGACCCTATCCCAAAGGATATGACAGACTCTGAGGACCACCCCATGGGAGGCCTCACTCTCCCTGGGGAGCAGAAATGGTATGGGATAGGTAGGGTGTTAGTGGGGTGGGACAAGGAAGGAGGGGAGGGAGAGGGAACTTGGTATGACATGTAAAACAATCTTGTTTCAGGTTTAAATTAAAAATGGAGGGAAAAAAGTCAAGTAAAATTTAAAAATACTAATTCATGTAGCAAACATGAAAAAGGCCTATGGTAGCACCAATGCAGGTAGTCAAGTATAATATTGGAGGTTATTTTCCTTGCAACAATAAATCCAATTATTATTGCTAAAATAATGTAATAATAAAAGGACATTGAATCAGAAGGGAACGCATCCTCTTGCAAACATGCCTCCGTGTTGCTCTTGTTTCTCCATTCCGCCCTCCCTGCTCTCCCACCCAACTAACCCAAATCTGAGCCCTCCTTGCTCTCCAGCTGCAAGCACAAACCAATCCAGGAAACCTCCTTTGACTACGAAGCTGATTGCAACCCCCTACCTTGCACTTCCAAAGGATGCATCCCGAAAGGTTATTAAGCATCATGCCGTAGTCAGTAATGTTCTGTCTCCTTCACTAGGTTGTAGGCTCTCAGAAAGACTGTATCCCAGAACTTGGCACATATTTCACTTTCAGTAATATTAGTTCTAGAAACAGCTAAAAATGTGGAATCTTTGCTAGCTTCTGTGGGCTGTGTTGAGAATTTTACATACACTATCTCAATACCCAGCTCTTTGAGATAAATTGCTATGGTCTTGATTTTACTTTTGAGGGCACAGAGATAATGACCTGCCCACAGCCACACCAAAAGAAAATGGAGGCACAGAGCTAAAACCAAACTTTGGAGCTTACATGCTTAACCCATAAAAATATTCCAACACTGTCTCAGAGGAAAGTGTGACATCTTGGAGAGGAAAGGATCATTCTGAATCATTACTATTACTGGGGCGGAAACATATGGCATTGCTGCTTTTACAGTTACACATTTAATTTCCTATAATTTCTAATAACTCCAACAAAGGAAAGTTTACCTTCATCCATGTATTTGCTGGGACATTAAACAAATGTCAATCAAACATCTAGAACAGGCCCTCTTCTAGGCACTATTATCACATATATCACATATGTGAATAAATATTTGCTAACTGAACAAAGACAATGCTTGAATAATTAGGTAAAAATGCTTTTAAGAAATTATGAAGAAAGGGTGAAGTGGTGCAAATCTTTAGTCCCAGCACTCAGAAGGCAAAGACAGGAGGATCTACATAAGTTTGAGGCCAGTCTGGTCGACAAAGAGAGTTCCAGGACAGCCAAGGCTACAAAGATATACTCTGTCTCATTATCTAATGTGGTCCCATATTAACCTCTATATTAAATAGAAGGAATTATAATAAATATTGACCTACATCAGTGGCAGATTTTTTTTTTTTGGTAAAGCAAGAGATTAAATTGATTCCTAAGCTGTTTACCTTTGTTTCTTTCCATTGCATGTTCTTTCAGAGAGTTCAGTTGCAGTAACTTTTAAGAGTTTAATGAAGGTCCTGTGGCAGGTGCCCATGCCTCAGGTGAGTCTGGGTGCTGCTTTGCTCCCTAATCTCCCCAATCAGCCCCTGCTCGCTTCTGCCTGAATCCCCACACACACAAAAATGGACCTGTCCAGACAGGGAAGGCCCACCGTGAGTCTGGACACACACTACCCTTGTCCACTGCCACCAGAGGCTGAGCCCTCCACCAGCGACCAGAGAGAGAGAGAGAGAGACCCCACCTGCACTCACTTGAAGAAGGGATGGGAAGAAGACAGAGTAAGAACATACTCAACAACAGAAAGAACAATATGACACCACCAGAATCTAGGGACTCCACATCAGCAAGATCTGAAAATCCCAACAGAGAGGATGAAGAAGAGATGGACCTCAAAAATTATCTTTAAAAGATGATAGGGACCTTTAAAGAGGAAACAAAAAAATCCCATAAAGAAATAGAAGAAAAAAACAAGCAAAAAATTACATGAAACAGAGGAAAAGACAAACCAAAAAATTCCAAGAAGTAAACAAATCTCTTAAAGATTCTAAAGAAAACCAAGGGAAACAACCAAATAAGTGAAGGAAGCACTCGAAACAATTTAAGGCATGAAAGCTGAAATACACACAATAAAGAAAACACAGAAAGAGGGGATGCTGGAAATAGAAAGGTTGGATAAATGGTCAGGAACTAAAGATGAGAGTGTAACCAATAGAATTCAAGAGATGGAAGAGAGAATCTCTGTTGTTGAAGAATTGCTAGAGGATATACAAACATCAACAAAAGAAAATCTCAAGTCCAACAAATCCCTAACACAAAATATCCAGGAAATATGGGACACCGTGAAAAGGCCAAACCTAAGAATAATAGGTATAGAAGAAGGTGAAGAAATACAGCTCAAAGGTACAGAAGACATATTCAACAAAATCATAGAAGAAAACTTCCCCAACATACAGAAAAATATGCCTATGAAAGTACAAGCTTACAGAACACCAAACAGACTGGACCATAAAAAGAAGTCCCCTCGACACATAATGATCAAAACACCAAACCTTCAGAATAAAGAGAAAAATATTAAGAGCAGCAAAGGAAAAAAGTCAAGTAACATATAAAGGCAGACCTATCAGAATCATACCCGAATTCTCAATGGAAACTTTGAAAGCCAGAAGGTCCTGGATAGAAATCCTACAAACACTAAGGGAGCATGGATGCCAACCCAGACTACTGTACTCAGCAAAACTTTCAATCACTACAGATGGAGAAAATAAGATATTCTATGACAAAACCAGACTTAAACAATACATATCCACAAATTCAGCACTACAGAAAGTTCTAGAACAAAAACTCCAACCCAACCAAGATAACGACACTCACAAAAATATAGGCAATAGATAATCCAATAAAACAGAAAAAAAAGGAGGTTCCACACACAATGACACTACCAACAATAAATCCCAAACAAACAAGAACCAACAGTCAATGGACATTAATATCCCTCAATGTCAATGGTCTTAACCTGCCTATAAAAAGATACAGTCTAACAGAATGGATATGAAGACAAAATACATCCTTCTGCTTTATACAAGAAACACACCTCAACTTCAAAGATAGGTGTTACCTCAGAGTAAAGGGTTGGGAAAAGATTTTCCATTCAAATGGGCTGAAGAAAAAAGCTGGTGTATCAATCCCAATATCTAACAAATTAGATTTCAAACTAAAATCAATCAAAAGAGATGAAGAAGGGCATTTGATACTCATCACAGGAAAAGTCCATCAAGATGAAGTCTCAATCCTGAACATCTATGCCCCAAATACAAAGGCACCCACATTTGTAAAAGAAACATTACTAAAGCTCAAACCACACATAAAACCACACTTCAACACCCTTCTTTCACCACTAGACAGGACCAGCAGATGGAAACTTAACAAAGAAACAAATGATCAAACAGAACTTATGACCCAAATGGGTTTAACAGATATCTATAGAACATTCCATCCAAACAAAAAAGAATATACATACTTCTCAGCACCACATGGAACCATCTCTAAAATTGACCACATAGTTGGCAACAAAGCAAACCTCCACAGATAAAAAAAAAAAAAAGAATTGAAATAACCCCCTGTATCACCATACTTTCAAGTTAGAATTCAACAGCAATACAAATTGCAGAAAACCTACAAACTCATGGAAATTGAATACCACCCAATTGCACTATTCCTGGGTAGAGGAAGAAATAAAAAAAAAAGAAATTAAAGACTTCCTAGAATTTAATAACAATGTTGACACAACATACCCAAACTTATGGGACACTCTGAAAGCAGTTCTAAGAGGAAGTTCATAGCACTAAGTTCCCACATGAAGAAACTGAAGAAAAGTCACAATAGAGAATAGACAGAACAACTGAAAGCTTTAGAGCAAAAAGAAGCAAATTCACCAAGGAGGAGTAGACACCAGGAAATAATCAAACAGGGCTAAAATCAATAAAGTAGAAACTAGGAAAACATTACAAAGAATCAATGAAACAAAGAGTTGGTTCTTTGAGAAGATCAACAAGATAGACAAACCTCTAACCAAACTAACCAAAAGGCAGAGAGAGAGCATGCTAATTAACAAAATCAGAAACGAAAGGGGGGATATAACAACAGACACTGAGGAAATCTAGAGAATCTTCAGGTCATACTTTGAAAACCTGTACTCCACAAAATTCAAATATCTAAAGGAAACGGACAATTTTCTGGATATATATCACTTACCAAAATTAAACCAAGAACAAATAAGCAGTTTAAATTGACCTATAACCCCTAATGAAATAGAAGCAGTCATCAAAAGCCTCCCAACCAAAAAAAGCCCAGGGCCAGATGGCTTCTCTGCAGAATTCTACCAGAAATTCAAACAAGAGATAATACCGGTACTCCTCAAATTGTTCCACACAATAGAAGCAGAAGGGACATTGCCAAACTCGTTTCATGAGGCTAGAATCACTTTGATACCCAAGCCACACAAAGATACAAACTAAAAAAGAGAACTACAGACTAATATCCTTCATGAACATCGATGCAAAAATACTCAACAAAATACTGGTGAATCGAATCCAAGAACACATCAAAAAACCAGCCACTATGATCAAGTAGGCTTCATCACAGGGATGCAAGGATGGTTCAACATATGAAAATCCATCAATGTAATCCACCATATAAACAAACTGAAAAAGAAAAACCACATGATCATCTCACTAGATGCTGAAAAAGCCTTTGACAAAATCCAACATCCCTTCATGATAAAGATCTTGCAGAGAACAGGAACAACAGGAACATATCTAAGCATAATAAAAGCAATATACACCAAACCAACAGCCAACATCAAACTAAATGGAGAGAAACTCAAAGCGATTCCTCTAAAATCAGGAACAAGACAAGGCTGTACACTGTCTCCATATCTCTTCAATATTGTACTTGAAGTTCTAGTTAGAGCAATAAGGCAAGAAAAGGTGATCAAAGGGATATAAATTGGAAAGGAAGAAGTAAAACTTTCACTATTTGCAGATGATATGATAGTCTACATAAGTGACCCGAAAAACTCTACCAGGGAACTCCTACAGCTGATAAACACCTCCAGCAAAGTAGCAGGATACAAAATTAACTCAAAAAAAATCAGTAGTCCTATTATGTACAGATGATAAATCCAATGAGAAGAAATCAGAGAAACATCACCCTTCACAATATCCACCAGCAACATAAAATATCTTGGGGTAACACTAACCAAAAAAGTAAAAGACCTGTACAGTAAGAACTTTGAGCCTCTAAAGAAAGAAATTAAAGAAGATACCAGAAAATGGAAATATCTCCCATGTTCTTGGATAGTTAGAATCAAAATAGTAAAAATGGCAATCTTGCCAAAAGTAATCTACAGATTCAATGCAATCCCCATCAAAATGCCAACACAGTTCTTCATAGACCTTGAAAGAACAATACTCAACTTTATGTGGAAAAACAAAAAGCGCAGGATAGCCAAAACAACTCTGTGCAATAAAGGATCATCTGGAGGTATCAACATCCCTGACTTCAAGCTCTTCTATAGAGCCATAGTTCTAAAAACAGCTTGGCATTGGTACAAAAATAGACAGATAGACCAATGGAATCGAATTGAAAACTCTGATATTAACCCACACACCTATGAACAAGTTATTTTTGACAAAGATGCCAAATCTATACAATGGAAGAAAGATAGCATCTTCAACAAATGGTGCTGGCACAACTGGATTCAGACATGCAGAAGATTGCAGATAGATCCATATCTGTCACCATGCACAAAACATAAGTGCAAATGGATCAAAGATCTCAACATAAATCTAGCCACACCTAATCTTCTAGAAGAGAAAGTAGGAGATACCCTTGAACAAATTGGCACAGGAGACTGCTTCCTGAACATTACACCAGTAGCACAGACATTGAGATCTGCAATTAATAAATGGGACCCCCTGAAACTTAGAAGCTTCTGTAAGGCAAAGGACATAGTCGGTAAGACAAAACGACAGCTCACAGAATGGGAAAAGATCTTCACCAATCCCACATCGGACAGAGGGCTGATTTCAAAAACAAACAGTGAACTCAAGAAGCTAGACACCAAAACAACAAACAATGAATTTAAAAAGTGGGGCACAGAACTAAATAGAGAATTATCAACAGAGGAATCTGAAATGGCTGAAAGACATTTAAAAAAGTGCTCAAAATCCTTGACCATCAGAGAAATACAACTAACTCAAAACAACTCTGAGTTACCATCTTACACTAGCCAGAATGGCTAAAATCAAAAACACCAATGACAATCTGTGCTGGAGAGGATGTGGCGAAAAAGGAACACTCCTCCATTGCTGGTGGGAGTGCAAACTTGTAAGACAACCTTGGAAATCAGGATGGTGATTGCTCAGAAAGATGGGAATCAGTCTACCTCAAGATCCAGAAATTCCTCTCTTGGGCATATACCCAAATATTGCACGTCCATACAACAAGGACATATGTTCAACTATGTTCATAGCAGCATATTTGTAATAGCCAGAAACCTGGAAGCAACCTACATGCCCCTCAACTGAAGAATTGACAGAGAAAATTTGGTACATTTATACAATGGAGTACTACTCAGCAGAAAAAAAGCAATGGAAGATTGAAATTCACAGGCAAATGGATGGAACTGGAAGAAACCATCCTGAGTGAGGTAACCCAGGCACAAAAAGACAAACATGGAACATACTCGCTCATAAATGAATTTTAGATGTAGAGCAAAGGATTACCAACCTACAATCCTCTTCACCAAAGAAACTAGGAAACAAGAAGGACTCTAAGGGAAAAATGGTTGGACCCCAGCAATGGGAATGGGCAAGAACTCCTGAGCTAATTGGAAGCATGAGGGTAGGGGAGAGGGAGCTGCCAGAATGAGAGGAGGAGAAGATGAGAAGAGAGGAGGAAATGGAGGAGCAGAAAAATTGAGTTGGGGGAAGAATAGAGGAGAGCAGGATGAGAAATACCATATTAGAGGGAGCCATTATAGGTCTGCGGAGAGATCTGGCACTAGGGAGATTTCCAGAGACCTACAAGGATGACACGAACTGACAATCTAGGCAATGATGGAGATGATAACCTAAATGCCCTTTCCCTATATTGAGACTGATGACTACTTTTTATGCCATCCTAGAGCCCTCATCCAGTGGCTGATGGAAGCAGAGGCAGACACCCACAGATAATCACTAAACTGAACTCTGGAACTTAGTTGCAGAGACGGAGGAATGAAGATCAAAATGGTTGGAACCGGGCTGGTGAAACCCACAGAAACAGCTGGCCTGTACAAAGGGGAGCACATGGACCCCAGACTGGGAGGCCAGTACAGGACTGATCCAGACCCCTGAACATGGATGTCAATCAGGAGGCCTCTGCACTCCAGGGGGCCCCTGGTAGTGGATTAGTATTTTTCCCTGGTGTAAGAAGGGATTTTGAGAGACCATCCCATGTGAAGGGATGTACTCTCGGCCTAGACACATGGGGGAGAGCCTAGGCCCGGCCCAGAATGATGTGGTGGACTTTGGGGAGCCCCCATCTAGGGCCCTACCCTGCCTGGGGAGTGGAGGGTGGGTGGGGTTGGAGTAGGTTGGGGAAGGGGCATGGGGAGGGGGGGAGGGGAGGGAGAAGGGATTGACATGTGAAGCAAGCTTGTTCCTAATTTGAACTAATAAAAAAATTTTTTTAAAGAATTTAATGAAAAATTACATTTAAGTAAAATGTGAAAGAATCAAGAAGAAAACTGAAAGGATAACATGGAACAAATAATTCAAACATCCATTCAAAGAGTTCTTCTATTTAGAATAAACTAGATGTAAATACTCATAAACAGCTAAACCTGTACCTTTAGACCATTCTCAGGAAATTGTATTAGATTTATGAAATGTATGAATGTTTTGGCTGCATACACTTATGTGCACTGTGTGCACGAAGTCCAGTGAGACTAGAAGACAGTGAGCTGCCATGTGGGCACTGCCAACTGAACTGGGTCCTCTGCAAGATCCGGAAGTGCTCTTAACCACTAAACCATCTTTCTAGCCCTAATTTCATTAAGTTTAATTTATAGTAGGTCTGGGTTTGTTTTCTTTTGTGGGGGATGCTGTTGTTGAGATGGTGGTGTCCAATACAGATTGCCCTGGAATGTACAATCTACCCCAAGCTGGTCTCAAACTCTTGCATCAGCCTCCTGACTGACAGATTTATAAAAGCGAGTCACTATGCCCAGTTTAAGGTGTTTTTTATAACGTAAATATTATTTTCTTTTATTTTTGAAATTAAAATATAATTGCATCATTTCCCCCTTCTCTCTCTCTCTCTCTCTCTCTCTCTCTCTCTCTCTCTCTCTCTCTCTCTAAAATATTTTAAACCACTGTTTTTCAAAGTGTGAATTTGAGTAACTGGTATATCCTATTAAGTTAAATTTAGTATCATTAATTAGGTTAAATAGAAATGAGAACAGTGTATAGCACAAAATAGGAAAAAGTACCTCAAAAAAGTGGCAGTTTAGAAAACATTACTCCATAACACTCTAGAAGTAGTGAGCTTAGTATGCTATTTTGTTCAACAACCAAGAATACACCCAGGACCTACAAGCTTTTGTAAGTACTGTTTGTATTTCAAAGGATTTATTCACATTCTTTTCAAGTCATAGAATTAATTTTTAATTCTGTAAGAGACTTTTAATAATGTAAAAATCATGAGACTGTAAAAGGCTTTAAGTACCTCACACAGTGCATGCTGAATAAATACTTGCTGAATAGAAGCATCTGGTCTACCTCTGAGCTGAAAACAAGTCCACACCAAACCCCGGCAGCCCGATTCTATCAAATCCTCATGATTATTTCCTTCCTAGCACATTCCATAACAAATATAAACCTAGCCCGGAGCTCCATAACACCTACAGACATTTTGAGGAGGAAATATAATATCTTAGAAGTTATTTTCTCCTGGAATAACAAATGTTACAAGCATTCTCTGCTCAGATGGTTTAATAAAACTGGTTGAAAACAGAACATGTATACCAATTCTTATTTTAAAAACCTGGGGGAAATCAAGCCCTGTTAACACCTACAAAAGACTCTCATCCAGGCTACAGAAATCTGGCCTTAAAGGGACAGTGGCAGCTGCTGCTCTCTAACTCGAAACTTGACTCTGAATGGCACTGTAGTCGCTGTCCACAGATTCCCACCTCTTCAATACACACTTTGATGATTTAGGGCAGAACACTGAGTTACTGAGGCAGGCTGGCTGCTAATCCCTTAGCAAGTCCTCTAACTACAGCTCAGCTAGGTGAGACTCAGAGCTGCTGTTCTTGGCCTGGTTTTGAAGGAGTACCAAAGGGAGGGCAACACAGAGCTCTAATTGCGTACCCTGTATACAATACAGCAGTTTTACTTCTTCCCTTCACTTGGACATGACCTTCTTAATTAATCAACTGATCTGTCTTACCATTCAACTAAAAGTATCTTGAGCCCCTTTCTCTTTCAGAATCACTATTGGCTGGGACCAATACTATCTCACAAATATTTCTCACATCCTCTCTCTCCCATTCTTACGATCTCGGTTTAACTCACATGATCAGTGTTGTTCGTTTAGAGAAACACTCATGGAATTCCCATCTGTCCTGCTCAGAAGAATTTTCAATGGTTTAAGCCAATGTTACAGCGCTTAGCTGTGAATCTCTGCTTCGGCTTCCATCAGCTACTGGATGAAGGCTCTATGATGACATTTAAGGTAGTCATCAATCTCGTTATAGGGGAAGGGCATTTAAGGCAGCCTCTCCACTATTGCTTAGATTCTTAGTTGGGGTCATTCTTATGGATTCCTGAAAATTTCCCTAGTGCCAGGTTTCTCGTTAAGCCTATAATGGCTCCCTCTATCAAAGTATCTCTTTCCTTGCTCTCCTTCTGTGTTCTTCCCCCAACTCGATCTTCCTGATCCCTCGTGTTCTCCTCCCGCCTCCCCTTCTCCCCTCCTCTCTCTCCTACCTCCCTCCCGCCTCCCCTATGCTCCCAATTTACTCAAAAGATCTTGTCCCTTTTCCTTTCTTGGAGGGTCCATGTATGTCTCTCTTAGAGTCCTCTTTGTTTCTTAGCTTCTCTGAGGTTGGGGATTGTAGGCTGGTAATCCTTTGCTCTATTGTCTAATATCTACTTATATAAGTGAGTGCATACCATGTTTATCTTTCTGTGTCTGGGTTACCTCACTCAGGAATCTAGTTATAGAGAGGGAGGAATAATGAGCAAAGAGGTTAAGACTATGATGGGGAAAGCCACAGCAACAGCTGACCTGAACAAATGGGAGCTTATGGACTCCAGACTGACAGCTGAAGAACCTGTATAAGACTGATCCAGGCCCCCTGAACATGGGTGTCAGTTAGGGGGGCTTAGGCAGTAGATGGGGCTGCTGGCAGTGGAACCAGTATTGAGCCCATTCTCTATGGGGGAGGGGGGATACTCTCTCTGCCTAGATATATAGGGGAGGGCCTAGAGCCTGCCCCAAATGATGTGACAGACTTTGATGATCCCCCATGGAAGCCCTCACCCATGGGGGATGGGTGGGAGGTTAGCTGGAGAGATGGTGGGGGGAAAGGGAGAGTGGAAGGGAGAGGGAACTGGGATTGGTACATAAAATAGTATTTTTTAATTTAAATGAAAATTAATTTAAAAAATAATGGTATAGACCAGAACGATTATGTGTGTGATTGATATCAGAGGCCAAATTTTAATGTTTTGATAAACATGAACCATATCAAGGAACAAGTTCTCTTAAGCGGGGTCTTCCACCTAAGAGAGCTAAAGAAACCTCAAGTTTTAGGGCAAGTGAGGTCAAAGCACACCTGTCAGGGTAGCCCAGCACACATCAAAATAAGCATGGCTTAGGTTCACTTCACCTATTTGCTCTTGTGTAGTCATAAGCTTGTCTTTTTTAAAAGCTATTCCATACTAACCAAAATTTTCTTTCCTTAAGTATTTGGAACCAGAAATCAGGTTACTAGTAAGAATTTTTTTATTTCTGTGGTTCCCTAGTCACCAACCTCACATTTTGTATCTTAACAACAATTAAAAAGAAAGAAAGAAAGAAAGAAAGAAAGAAAGAAAGAAAGAAAGAAAAGAAAAGAGTCTTGACCCCTCTGTGACCCAGCCAGCTGCAGATTTCTCCCAGCTGTCGTCAGCCCCTGCCAAGGTCTTAAACATCCCCAGGTATTGATAAAGCTGTTATCCAGCAGAATAAAAGAAACTGGCCCCAGTCCTGAGCTAAAGTTCATTATCCTGGAACATTCTCATGTTAAGAGAGTATCACCCTGCCTCTCCTCTGTCAGGAGGAGATGCAGAGGCATTCTGGCTGCTCCTCAGACTCCACACTTTGATGTCGACTGCTTCCTTCTGTGACATTTCAACCAATCCCATTGAAAACGAGGTCACTCCACTGTGGGAACTCCTCTACTGCTGCTCTTGTGGGCCTGTCAGTCAGTGAGTATGAGGAACAAAACAATTTCCAACTTCAGATCCAGAAAGAACATTTTTCTAAATAGGTTTGGGTATGTACGTTAATGAACAGAACTGAGCCTCCTATCAGAACTTAATGCCCCTGACAATAATACTTTTGTCACATGGCTTCTTAAAACAAAATTTCTTCATAGAAACTCATGTCACAAAGCAATAGTCACATGAGGGGCTAAGACTCTTGATCTCAGTTCCTTGTTAATCAAATGAGAAAGCAATCAAAGTTCCCTGAGTTATCACCTGTTATAATTTGTCCCAATTTCCCTAGTAGGCGATTAGGATTTCAAATTGCTATAGCCAATTAATCAAAAAATGGAAAATAAGTGTTCTTTTGCTGTATTTCCCATAATATTTTATAGAATTTTTATTTTATATTATATCCCATAATATTTTCCAAACCCTTTCCAAACATTGTTTTTCATTAAAAGATCTCATTTTTAGTGTTCACCTATATCAGATTATCACAATATATGCAAAAAAGCAAATTAATGCAAAGCATTTCCCATGTAAAGAGATGTTAAATAAAAAAAGAAAATCTACAAGTCACTCCATATAACTACCAAGCAGTCAAAGATTATTCTGCCTGTGACCATTGCCTGCAAGGATGCCATGTCCATTGCAGGCTATCCCATTGCCAGCTTGGACACCTTGTCCATTGCAAGCCATTTCATTACCCGCATGGCTTGCAAGCCAGCCAATTGCTGGCATGGATGCCATGGTGCCAGCATGTCTGCAGTGCTAACTCTGTAGGTGTGTGGTATTGACAGGATGGCTGTACGAGGCAATCTCCATACTATACACAGGCATAAAAGCCACCGACAGGGGTGGTAACTGGAATCGTTTCCAGGGCTGACTGAATTTCAGATGTAACCACTGGCCTGATTACATTAATCAAGGATGCTTACAGCCCCTTACACTTCCATTTGCCAAATGCCAATAATCAGAAAGTAAATAATCTTATGAGCAATTACTTTGTCCCTTTGACTTTCTGAAGTGTGCTGGGAATCGGAGAGAGAGTTGCTCTTCAGAGCAAAATGACAAGGACGGTACTTTTTATCGATGTCTCCTGTAAAGGTTGCTCTCTATCTTGAAATGGAACCAGCTCGCATAGGCCTCCATACGACTTCAAAAGTAAAAGACCTTGCAGACCTAGAGACCTCTATAACGCTAGCGACCCCCTACCCTTACAGTCTCACCTCAGCCCATCACATCACAACACAAATGACATTTCCCTTCTTCTCCTCATCTCACTGCGTCTTCGGGGCCTTCCTGACGTTTCTGGAACTAAAAATAACCCCAGTCTCTTTTCTAGGGTGTCTTGCTTAGCCTGAGTGTCACCCCCCCCCCCCAAGCTCTCCCCGCTATTGCACGGCTGAAATTAACTCTGGAATTCTCTCTACTGCCTGGTATTCAGTCAGTCTGGTCTCCCAGAAAAAAAAAAAAAAAATCTGCCTGCAGGGGAAACTGGAGGTGCGCCTGGCACACTCGGGCGCGCGCATGCGCAGTTTGTAGCAGTGCGCTCCCTGGGCCACGGGGGCCGCGCAGGATCCCAAAGTCCCTGGGTCCCCGTGCACCCTGGGTCCCCGTGCACCGCTCACTCTGCAGCCCAGCCCGGCTCCCCGCCGCGCTGCTGCCTGTTGACGGGGACGGGCCCGGGCTCCGGGCGGGGGCCCAGCGCCAGTTACCTCTCCAGGGCCTGCAGGGTGTAGCTGATGAGCGGCCTCTCCAGAACGCGGCAGAACTGCTTCGGGGTGCGGACGCCCATCCTCTCCCCGCAGCCCCCGGCCGGCAGCACGGCGGCCACGGCTGCGGGGCGACTCCCGGGCTCGGCCCCGGCGGTGGACGGCAGGGACGCCGGACACGCTGCGCCCGCGCTCGGCGAGCCGCTCACGCAACGCCCCTGCTCGGCGGGCCTGCTGAGCGGCCCGGGCTCCATGGCGCTGAACCACGCGGGACGCGCGGGGACAGAGAGAGAGCCTGTGGCCACCGCTAGCCGTGGGCCGCGATCACGGGTCGGGGTGGTCGAGGAGCGGCGCTGAGAGGACTCGGGGAGGGGGTCCCAGGTGGCGATCCCGCGGGAGCGAGCGGCGGAGCCTGTGGTCTTCTCCTCCTGGGCCCAGAGCCCCAGGCTGCCAGCGCTCTTCCTGCTCTCCCCGCTCTCCCTCCGGGCAGGCCCTGCTGAGGCTGCGATGGCGGCCCTTTCACAATTTAGGATCACACAGCTATTATGCACGACACAGTCACGGTACCCATTCTAGATAAGTAGGAAAGATTTGTATTCAAGTTACAAGAAGACCCAGGTGTGTGCACCTCAGTTATATGAATTTCGTCATCCGCATGTGAGCACTGATTCTCCCACGCAGTCTCAGGTGAAAGGTATAGGAAAAGTCTGGAATCCAGACCGCAAGGTCCATTTCCAGACCTGCCTTCACGTTGTAACTACCAAGCAGAGTGTCCCTGAACCCTGTATTCCACGCTCAAAATGTGGGACTTGATTGGTCTAGTGTGCAGCCAAGGCTGTGGGATGTTTTCAAAGTTCCACAGGTGATCCGGTTGAGCAAGTGCATTTGGTTGTGACCAGAGGATGACAGCAATCACAGTAATTGCTGAGTAATCAACACACATCTCATGCTAACAGGAAAAACCCCAGTGGTCATTTTCATTGACAGGAGAAACATAAAAACTAAGTAACTTGTGTAAGACTCCCCAGCCAATGGCAAGGCAGCCAGCCATAAATCCTTGCTTTAGAGGTGCAAGCAGGGTTGAGGACTCCAGGCCTGCTTCCCATGTTGCCCTTATTAGTACTGTTTCTGGAAAGTGTTGATGAAATATAATGGAGTGCAGGCACTATTGTTTTCAGAATCTCAAATGTAAAATTCACGAGAGCAAAGCCTAGCTTTGCTTTTGGTTTGGGTTGTATGCCCAGCTTCAGGAATGTCTAATACTTATTGAATGAATTGCTGATTGAATAATGACAAAGTATATGGCATTATTTGACCATGTATATTATCAATCTTCACCCATCAATAGCTAAATTAGATTCATAAACATGTTGAGCCTTGAAATTACCCAGTTATAATATTAAATCTCATTATTTTTACCCATTTTGCCAATTGAAAGCATACAAAAATAAATTCTCTGCTATTGTCCTCTTTTGTCTACTATTCTAAAGCACTTTCTTTTGTTGCTTTCATTATGGCTAATGGACAGCTTCTGTGTTAACTGAAGTTTGTCAAACTCTTGACCCTGAGATGAAAAGAAAGCATTGTAGTGGGCTTATTTGTTACTGTATGCCTGAAGAAACAAGAGCTGGGGTAACGGAGGGTGAGATTGAGAAACATACAGAAAAGTGGGGTGCAGACACTGATTCTAGAAGTCTTTGCCAGGGAGTTAGGTGTTTGAAGTGTTACAGTTTGCTCACATGAGACTAGAGAAAGCTCCATCACGGCTTTTGTTACTTACAAACCCTGGAGAGAAGAGTGGTGCCCATGAGGCCCAATAACAAGACCAGACAGCAGAGCAGGCACTCAGCAGGGAGAGAGCACTCAGAGACAGATTATCAGGAAAACTGCCTCTATAAAACCATGACTTTTGGTCTTCCCAAAGTGGCTGTAGGCTGGGGTAGATTTTCTAAAATCTGTGCAATGGGATACGTTATCTCCATGTTTGCACTGTTAAGCAAGCATTCAGTTCTATTATGCTAGGATATGTTAGGTTGGGGGTTTATTGAATGAGGAACATGTGGGTTATAGAGCAAACTATCCAAAAGGATGGGGGTTTTACAAGAAAAACTGCTGGCAAGAATGCAGGGCAATGAAGTCTTATATGCTCATGGTGGGAATTTAGATTAGGGTAACTCTGTAGGGCTTACTATAGCAGGTCCTCAAAAATGAAAACAATGAATTACCAGGTGATCAAGCTAAATTACTCGTGTGCATATACCTGAGGAAATGAACTCAGACTGGAATAGAGATAACATGTAAACCCTGTTTATCAAGGCAATAGTCACAGTTGTGCAGAGTAGATGGAACTAGAGATCATCATGTAAAACATCACTTGTTTTCTCTCATGTGGGGAACAGTTAAGTGGGACTAAGAGGAAAGAGATCAATGGGGAGCAGAGGAAGATGAGGTCGTCAAGAGAATGGGACTGATTAAAAACAATGTATTCGGATATGAAAACCTCACAGAGAAACCTGTTCATAGTTATAATTTAAAAAGGGGGGAGTTGCTTTACCAATTACTGTAGGATCATTTTCCACGATCAAAAAATTAACAAATTATAGTGAGAAACTTACAGCATTGGTTATAGTTTGTTCTTAAAGAAAATGCAGTAATTTTGATCCTGTCACTAAGACTCCTTAGATCTCATATGCTGTGTATGAACAATATTTAGCAGATGACCTTGTAGTGAGGAAAAGGGCAATATGCAATATCTTATGCATATTGTATGGACATAAGCAATAGATTCCATTCAAGTGTACTAATGGTAACAGATGCAGTTTCCCCTTTTATTAACTTACAGGAACCAACCACTATCTGAGAAGATCAAGGTGTTAGGAAGATAGCTTGATGAGTGTGAGCACATGCTGAGCAAATTCCAATCCTCAGCACCCATGCAAAAAGACAGATATCTCAAGTATTGAGGAGTGGAGACATTCCAGCTCACTGCTCAGCCGTTCTAGGCAAGTGAGCTATGAGCTCAGATAGAGGCCCTGCCTGTGTCAAGGCAATAAGGAAGAGAATAGGAGAAGTCACAAATACCAAGTGTCTTCCTCTGGCCTCCTTACATTCCTCCACTCAGAAATGTGTTCACCACACACACATATACCGTGGAACAAGTGGAAGACATAATATCAGGAACGGAAGACAAAATAGACAAAATTGACAAAGATAAAAATAAGAAAGTCTCAGCACAATATATATGTTGTGGAATATTAGTTAAAGGTGTATCACGTTTGTTTATACTGTGGAATATTTGTTTAAGGATGCAAAGGTGTGTTGCATTCTTCTATTCTGCATTTGCTTAACTCTGTGAAGCTGTGTTGCTTTGCCTGTCTAAAACACCTGATTGGTCTAATAAAGAACTCAACAGACAATAGCCAGGCAGGAAAAGGGATATATGGGACTGGCAAGCAGAGAGAATGAATAGAGAAATCTTGGGAAAGAAGATTAATGAGTGACAAAAAGAGAAGGAGAAAGGACATCAGGGGCCAGCTACACAGCAAGCCACCAAGAAAAGAAGTAAAGAGAGACAGAAAACAGATATAGAACAGAGAAAGACAAAAGCCCAGAGGCAAAGATAGATGGAATAAATTAAGAAAATCTGGCTAGAAACAAGACAAGCTAAAGCCAGACATTCGTAAATAAGACGAAGCCTCCATGTATTTATTTGGGAGCTTGGTGGTGGGCCCCCAAAGAGCCCAAAGAGTAAAGAGTGGAAAAAAAAAAACCTACTTCACATATTGGAACTTGGGAGGATTTATTTTTAGCTTGATGCACTCTAGAGCCACTTGGCAATTCTCCATTCTCAGAAGAATCACCTTGCCAGATTTGTCTGTGAGGAATTGTCTTGACTGATGATGGGTGTTATTTGATCAATAACATCATCTCAGAAAATATCCCAAATTTAGGGGAAGAGATGAGCATGCACACTCTTGAGGCATTTGCTACAGAACACTACAAAGACAAGAGAAGAATCTACATGCTAGATAATTACCAAACTAAACATAGAAAATATAGAAGCACCAAGTCACACGTGAAAAGCAAACCTATCAGACTTATAGACAATTTCTCAACAGAAACTCTAAAAGAGAGGAGCACATGAATGCTGTATTAGTCCCTCTCACACCCATCATCAGTCAAGACAATTCCTCACAGACAAATCTGGCAAGGTGATTCTTCTGAGAATGGAGAATTGCCAAGTGGCTCTAGAGTGCATCAAGCTGAAAATAAATCCTCCCAAGTTCCAAGAGACAACGCTAGTCAACCTAGATATACTATAATCAGCAATCCAGCTGGATGACTTGTCATAATTGAAGAAGAAAGGAAAACTTTCTATAATAATAACAACAAACTTAAGGAACCCATTATCACTAAACCAGCCCTACAGAGGGCTGTAAGCACAGTACTAGGGTAGAGACACAGGGTAGGGAACAGGCAGATCCCAGGAACTTCCTGGCTAGATATTCTAGCAAAACTGTAGGATCCAGATTTTATGAAAGACCTTGTCTCAAAAAAATGCCTGATATCACAGCCTCTAGTCTACACACACACACACACACACACACACACACACACACACACACACACACACACACACACACACACACACACACACAAACACATCACACCTGTAGTTATACACACACCCCCAAAAGAAGATACTTAAAGGACCTCCTTGTCGAGAATAGAGATGAACACATCTGTGGTGCTATATGAAAGAATAAAAGATAGAAGAATAAAGAAGCAAAACCAATAAAAAAATAGAAATTAACACACACCTTTTAATAGTAACTGAATATGAATAGATCAATCAGAAGACAGACTAGCAAACTAGACTAAGAAAAACATAATCTATCTAATTATTGGCTCAGAGACACAGGTTGAAAACAAAAACAAATACAGCCTAATCTGGAAAAGATGGAAAAAATCATTGCAAGAAAATAGAACTAGAAGGCAAGCAGGGGTGGCTGTTATTTATGGCAAAATAGACTCCAAATTAAAACTAATCAAAAAACATCTCTTTGTACTAATTAAAGATCCATCCATTAAGAGGACATCACAATTCTAAACATGCAGTGAGCACCAATTTTCCCAGTTTCATACAGCAAATACTGTAGAATTTTAAGAACAAGATTTATTCCAATGCAATAATAATGATTTCAATGTCCCTCTCACAAACAGATCGGTCAATAAAAAAAAAAGTTGCTATCAAATGGCATTATGGATGAAATGCACATATCAGACATCTACAGAATGTTCCATCTAAACACTGTAAATACAGCTTGTTCTCAGCAACGCAGAGGAAAGCTATATTTAGTGAAATACAAAAGAAGTTTCAACAAATTCAGGAAAATTAAAACAGTTCCTTTTCTTTACCTAGTCACAATGGGATAAACCAGAAATCTTCCCTAAGACAAACTATAAAATATACAGGAACTCAAGGAGATTTAATAATGAACAATGCATCAAAGAAATCAAAACAGAACTTTTAAAAATTTTCTCAGAATTTAGTGAAAGTGGAAATCCAATGTCAATACTATAAGATACAAAGAAGTCAGTGTGTCCTAGTTAGAGTTACTATTGTTTTGATAAAACAAGATCAAAAGCAATTTGGGAAGAAAATGATGTATTTGGTTTACGTTTTCACATCAATGTTCATCACTGAAGGAAGTCAGGACAGGAACTCAAACAGGAAACAAACCTGGAAGCAGAAGCCGACGCAGAGGCAATGGTCAGGTACTGCCTGCTAGCTTTCTCCATATGGCTTGCTCAACCTGCTTTCTTTTAGCACCCAGGACCACCTAACCTGGGGTGACCCCACACACAATGATCTGGGCCCTCTCCATCAATCACTAATTAAGAAAATGCCCTCCAAGTCCACCTATAGTCAGATCTTAGAAAGGCATTTTCTCAACTGAAGCCCCCTCCTCTCCAGTGACACTAGCTTGGGACAAGATGACATAAAACTATCCAGCACACAGGCCTAAGAGAAAAGCTACAAGTGATTGCATTAAAAAATAAATCAAATCATATACATACCAAGTCCAAAATCAGTAGATGTAAAGAAATCATGAAAATCAGAGCAATAATTAACTTAAAGGAAACAGAGAACATATGAAAAATCAGTGTAACAGAGTTGGTTTTGAAAAGCAAAAAAAAAAAAAAAAAAAAAAAGATGCTTGCCAAAGTAGCCAAAAGAAATAGAAAAGAACAAATCAATAACATTAGGAATGAAAAGGGAAACATTACAATAGATACAGATGAAATCTAGAAAGTCAGCGAAAGAATTCCTAGATGCATGTGGCCTAACAAATTAAGCTAGAATGAGATAAATAATTAAAACAAATCAATGATGAGCTGTAAGATTGAAAACCCTCCCACCCATCAACCAGACATGTGAGTCAAGATGTATTCACTACTGAATTCTAAAGAACTTTAAAGAACAAACAGAAAAGAGCCTTACAATGTCTATAGAACATAAAGTAAAGGAACATGACCATTTTTTTTTACAAGTCATTATTACTCCAGTACCAAAACTGAGTAAAGATACTATAAAAAGTAGAAAATTAAAGGTCCAGATTAAACATGGATTCAAAGAATACACAAAATAAAAGGGTGATTTATAGTGGTAAAATAGCTTTGTTCCAATGGTACAGTGAAATATGCAAATTAATAAATGATAGATTACAAGTGGACTCAAGAACAGGAATCATATGATCACCTCAATAGATATACAAAAGGGTTTTGACAAAATCTAACATCCCTCCCCAATAAAGGCTATAAGAAAAAGCAGTAACAAAAAGAATATATCTCAACATAATAAAGATTTTACATGACAAACTTATAAACTACACTGAACTAAAGGTGAGAAAAAGTAAAGCATTTCCACTAAAATAGGAACCAAGACAAGGATGGTAACTTTCAATTTAGCACTTAAAATCTTAGCTAGATCAATAAGAAAAGACACTAAAATAAAAGAGATACATATAGAAAAAGGAGAAGCCTACATATCCTGACTTACAAATAGTATGATTCTATACATAAGAAACCCTAAACACTCTACTAGAAAACACTTAGATCTGATTTTTAAATAAGTTTGCAGAGGTGCAGTATACAAATTTAGCATACAAAAATCAGTACCTTCAGCTAGGCAGTGGTGGCACACACCTTTAATCCCAGCACTTGGTAGGCAGAGGCAGGTACATCTCAGAGTTTGGGGTTAGCCTGGTCTACAGACCAAGTTCCAGGACAGCCAAGGAAGGCTACACAAAGAAACTCTGTCTCAAAAAACCAAAATAAATAAATAGATCCAGTATCTTTCCTCCATAATCAAAATAAACCCACTCACGATTGCTTCAAAAAACATTGCAATAAACCTAACCAAGCAAATAAAGATCTCAACAACAAAAACTGAAACACTGAAGAATAAAATTAAAACACACACTAGAAAATTGATAAAACTTACATGCTCTGCTCATAGTTTGGCAGAATTAATATTGTAAAAATGGGCTTTACTATCAAAAGCAATCTACAGATTCAATATTATCCCAATCAAAGTTTTTTACAGAAATAGTAACAAGTATATTAAAATTAATATAGAAGCAGAAAATTTCCTGGATATCCAAAGCAATCTTGAGCAAGAAGAATAATGCTGATTTCAAGTTGCACTACCAAGTCATTGTAACAAAAACCATTCAACAATGTCCCCTCTGTGTCTAGATCAATGGAATAGAGTAGAAGACTCAGACATAAACTCACATATAACAATAGTCATGTGATTTTTGGCAATGGTGCCAAAAAATGAAAAAAGACAGCTTCTTCAACTAATGGTGCTGGCAAAACAGAGTACAGAGAATGTACAGAGATCAAACTAGTTCTCTGCTTCTCATCCAGGGTGAAAATAAATTCCAAATGGATGAAAGACCTTAATGTAAGATGTGACACTCAGAAACTGTTTGAGAGGCAAAAGTAAGAGAAACACCTCAAAATACTGACAAGGCAAGGATTTTCCAGTCACTTGGGAAATAATGCCAGTGATCCACAAACAGACCTCATGAAATTAAAAAGCAAAGGAAACAATTAAGTGAAAAGAGACAGTCTAAAGAACGGGGAAAAGTCTTGCCAGCAATACACTTGGCAGATGATTAATATCTAGGATATACAAAGAAAAAATTAAACAAATACAGCAAATAATTCAATTGATAAATGGTCTGATGAAATGAATAGACAGTTCACAAAACATGCAATACAACCTGTCCATAAACATGAAAAATGCTAACCTCACTAGCCATCAAAAATATACAAATTAAAGCTGTATCAAAATTCACCTCATCCTAGTCAGAATAACAGTTATTAAGAAAACAAATAATAACAAGTATTGATGAGAATATGAACAAAGAGAATATGAACATAGTATTGATACGTATGTTAACTATTCTAGTATTTATGGAAATCATTATGGTATTTCCTCAAAGAACTAAAAATCAACCTACCATCTGACCCACAATGCCTGCTGGAATGACAGGTAAGTGCTACACACGCTCAAGGGGAGAGGGGAGGCCAAGGAAGATTCCCTTTCTGCCTCAGGCATGTTCCAGTGTCTGGAAACACGTGTAAATTCACCTTTCATTCATCTCCTCCAACTCCCATATCAGCTTTCCATTTGTGGAAGAAATCTGTTCCATTTGTGTCTCAGCACTGTTCCCCACTGTGTAGAGGTATTAACATTTCTTTATTGCTCCAGTTCTCAGAGACAAGAAAAAGTAGAGTCCTTTGACATGCAAGCTCAGATAAGACCTTAACATGATTTCACATGTCATGATGGTGGGTTGAGAGGAAGAGTGAGCGTCCCAAGAGATATGGGACATCTGGGAGTGGTCTTTGAGAGCAGTGGAACCTTTCTCAGCTTGTAGGAGAGGCTTTGGGAGTTAGGGTGTTGGACACACACGGTCACATAAAACTTCCCCTAAATCAGTGGCTTCCAGGGTCTTGTCTCAAAAATTTTAAGTATGAAATGTATGGACCTCAGAGCATTTCCATTTTTAAAGAAGTATTTCATTTGAGAGAGCTAAGGAGACGAAAAGGAAATGGCGCTCTGTGGGGAACCTCTGATGGCCATGGCCTTGCAGCCTACTTTAGAGGGTGGAGGTATGAAAAACAAATGAACTGATTAGTCTGGTTCCCATTTCAATTGTCTAGGGACCTGGCAGTTTGGGTCACATCCTCAGTATGATTTCCAGGAAAGGGGTGGTCACCTAGAGAAAAGATAAACCAGAGCGTTACAAAATGCGGAGACCGTGACTAGGGAAACCTCAAAATATAGCAACAGCAACTAAGGTAAAAGTAATTTGCCTTAGGAAAACTAGAGCTTTGAGGGGGAGGGAAACTAAGGCCCAGTTCTTTCTTGACACATGATCCACATTAGTAGTTCTTAACTGGATCACAGATCAGAATTAGCTTTGGGGTTTGCACAGGTGCACTTGCTAATCAGCGTCTGGGATCGTGCTTGGTGGTGCTCACCGGAGGAACATCTGTATAAGTGTGTAGAAGTTAGGACATCCACACACATGGAGATCCTGACAACGTTTAGCAGATTAAGGTGAACCCAGGGCCGTGTTGTGTAACAAGCTGATCACTGACTCCGGAGGGATGTCTGTCTGCTTTACCCGATGATTGTTCACCTACTGAACAATTGTAGCACAGTAGGGTGTCGTGCGAATTGTTTAGAATTGTATAGAGTTGTTTCTTTTACATCTCACAACTGCTCTGTGAGACAATGGCTATTACTGCTCTACCTTTACAGGAATGAAACCTGAAATTAATGACATATCAGAAGTGAGAGGCTGCCATTCCTAGGTCAGAAGAACCTGTACTGTGTTCACGGACAGCAGAGCATTTTCCTTCTGTTCTCAGTACTCTTCGTAGTGAAACTGAACATTTGAATTAACATTTTAATTCCTATTTTCTCACATATTATCAAAATATCCTCCCCCAAAAAAGTCACATTTTAAAAAGTTAACAGCAAGCAATGTCTCTTAGAATAAACTTCTCCGGACAGAATGAAAGGTTGAGTGTAGAAAACTTCATTACTTACCTTTGTTATCACAGTGACAACACACCTGACAGCAGCTTCAGGGTCTGGGGAGCTGAACCCCAGGACCTCTTAGAGATCGGTCCATGCTCCTCATCAATAAGATGCATTAGCATTGTCGTTGGCATTCCAGGTTCCGCACTCAAGTGGAATCTCCCTGTAAACTCTGCTTACAGCGTTCCAAGGCTTCTCGCGCCCCTGAGTCCAACCCCTCCGCATTCTCCCTGAAAAGCAATGGGGGCTCAGAAACAATGCCATCAGGTGCCTCTCAGGGGAAAAAGAAAAAAAAAAAAAAAACACAACCCACATCAAGGTATCACATTTCTGTATTGCTGTTCTCATTTCTGTGACAAAACATCTGACAAAAGCCAACCAAAGGAGGGTCATTTTATTTTAGCCACAGTGTCGGGAATATAGGCCACCATGGTAGGAAAGCGTGGTACCTGGGGCTGCTCTGTCTGCAGCATTAGGAGTCATGATAGCTGACGATCTTTTTTTTTTTTTTTTTTTTTTTTTTTGGTTTTTCGAGACAGGGTTTCTCTGTGTAGCTTTGGAGCCTATCCTGGTACTCGCTCTGGAGACCAGGCTGGCCTTGAACTCACAGAGATCCACCTACCTCTGCCTCCCGAGTGCTGGGATTAAAGGCTCGCTGACGATCTTCTTGTCCATCACAGTAGGACTTAAGACAGGGCTTGCTCATAGCACAACTGGCCTTTAAGCACTCCGTTCAGATGGAAACCGGAAATGAATATGACATTCCAGGTCCACCAGTAGAAACCTACTTCACTGCTCATTAGTCCCCAGTAGTAAAAGTTCCTCCCAAAACATTGCCACGAACTGATGACTAGATAGATATTCAAACTCAGGAGCCTTTGAGGGACATTTCACACGGAATCTATGGCAAGGCTGAAACCTTTAGTATTATTAAGAGAGCTTTTTATCTTGAATAATGCCTCTTAACATCAGCACCGAATATTATAAATTGACTTTCCCCCAAATATTTCTATTTATGCTTTTTATTTCCTGATTTGAACTTTTCTATTATTTCTTAGCATTTATTTCAAAACTCATGTATCCTGGGCCCTGGGTTCAATTCCAAGCCCCACAAAAGAAATAAATCATCTAAAAATTTCAGACATAAGCCAGAGCAAAGCCCACAATCTTAAAAACAAAGCCCACTTCTTGATTAGAAGGGTTAAATAAACAAATAACTTGAAATTGAGCTCTCTGTTCCTGATGAAATATTCTCAAGAATTGCATAGTGACTCAATTTTTAATGGTCTTTGTTGTTGAAACTGGAAAAAGCTTTTTCAAGTCTCAAACATGTTCAATTAGGTTTTCAAAGAGCCTTAGCACAACACAGAGGCATCATTATTCCTTTTAAAAAAGCAAACTTATTTTTATTTCCCCAGTAATTTGCCCTGACTTAATAATGGCCAAGGCCACCATGTTGCAAAATTCTAAGAATGGCTATGCTCAGAAAATACACTGTACATTTTACCTCCTGAAATTGTGCAATGCCGTGGGACAGAGGGAGACTTTCATTTATTCTTTTACTTCTTGTTAACTAATTTTAGAAGACGGAGGTGGGAGACTCTCTCTCTCTCTATCTCTGTCTCTGTCTCTGTGTGTTTTAAGTTTTGCATTAAAAAGACAAAGACTATATACTTCTGATTTGCATGTTTTAGGTCTTTCAAAGAAAGGATGAATTAAAATTTGCTTTTCCATCTGGCAAAAGCTATTCGCTAAGCTATCATCTGAAAGCTGGGGAGTGGGAGTAGTACTACCATGTTTGAAGTGGAAATTTCTGTGTGTGAAGGCAGAGTTTTCCAAATTACAAATAAGCAATTGAAGTATGAATCAGCTGGATTTGTTGCCAATGGTCAAAGTGATCTCTTCACCATGGATAAAAAGTGTTTCCATAGAATGCTATAGGTACTTTGAAAGCACAAACTATATTAAGAAGTAATGGAGAACTGAAATGAAATGTTTCTAACTTCAAAACCCTCCCTTTCTCATCTTTAGAAAAAGTTTCTGTGATTACCAGTTGAATTGAGTGACAATGAATAATTTCACTGTATTGTACTTGCAGAGAGAAATTCATCAATTCAAAGTTTCCTTGTATACAATGATTGGCATTCAAATTTTTAATTGTCCCATTGCCAAAGAGTTAAACAGTGCATCCCAGAAACAAACTGATAGAAATTAATATGAAAAATCCAGATCTTCGTAGGATTTTCTTTTCTATGACATTCATACTTAACACCATGAAGATCATGTTTTTCTAGATTGTTGATTATGTACCCACAATTTATTAGGCACTCAGAACTCAATAAAATAGCATCTCCACCATATCATCTACCCATTTTGAATGTCAGTACTTTAACATATCTTTAAAATTCACTGTCCAATCAATCCCCAGAGCCTTCATGGAAATAGACAGCCAACTCCTTCAAGTTGTCCTCTGACTTCAATACACACACACACACACACACACACACACACACACACACACACACACACACATACACAAATGAACAGTTAGAATTCATTGTTTATTACCTCAGTGACTTCCAAAGAGAGATATGTGTGCCCTGGACATTATGCAAAATAATTAAATTAGAATCTAATGACAGGAAATAAGTACTAAGACTTCAGATTGTATTTATTTTGCCTTCCATCCTTTATAGTATTGTGTTAGTATTGTGAGATTTGTAGTATATTGACCCTAGCATCTTAGTTCATCTCCTGCTTCTGTGATGAAGAACTCTTACAGTAACAACTTAAGGGGAAAGGGTATCTTTTAGCAAGTGTATGCCATCTGGAGGGAAGTAGAAGCAGCAGGAGTGTGAAGCAGCTGGCACTTTTGTGTTCATAGTCAGCAGAAAAGGGCCATGGCCTCATGCTCAGTTCCCTTTCAGTTTGCACAGTCTAGGACCCCATTCAGGGTAGTTGCTATTCAGAATGGGTGGAAGAGTCCACCACAATTAATGTGGCCAAGAGAATCCTTCACAGGCAATCTTGGAGGCTTAATAATCTAAGGAGCCCCTCACAGGCCTGTCTCATGGGTGTCAAGGTGACAAGTAATGCTAGCCATTATATCTAGTACAGAAGCATAAGATGGGTTTATCTGCTACTTGTAGGGGAGGAAATGAAGACTCTGAGTGGCCACCACCTCTTGCCACCATAATTCATATAGTAAGTTCTTTAGACTCTTTCCCTCTTCTCTTGAACACACATGCCAGGCTGCAGACTTGGGAGTTACTGATTGCAGGAGGGTGCAGGACACTCAGTGTGACACATGGTAGGTACTCATTGAGAGCCTGATTCTTTGTCTTTGCCTTTCTTGTCCAGTGTCTAGTTAGGCAGGGAGAAACAGAGGAGGCCGGAGGATGGGGACACAGCAAGGAATGTCTGGCTGCCATCTCTCAGGTGGGATTGAAGTCTTCTCTATTTGGTGGTGATATTGAGACAAAGTCTCTTTTGAACTTGAACTTGCTATGTAATTGTGGATAACCTTAAACTTCTGATCTTGTGTCCACCACCTGAATGCTAAAATTATAGTCGTTCATCACTATGTCTAGTTTATATGGTTAGGTGGTTATGTAGAGATAGATGCCCATCTGACAATGTGTAGAACCAAGGTCCAAGTTCTCTGCTCAGTTCATCTTAACTACTGAATCATGATAGCTGTGCCTTCCTATTGGTTTTATGTCAAGTGAGTTATAAAATCCCTCAAAGTTTCTATTTCTTCATCTGTAAAATGTAAATCATCGATACACAGTGTAGAATACAGTTAAGACTGATTTTCATAAAAAGCATTTTGTAAGAGATACAATGCAGTTCAAAGACCTGGAGGCACCTTTTTTCTTTTTTCTCTTTTTTAAAATTTATTTATTAGTTCAAGTTAGGGAACAAGTTTGTTTCACATGTAAGTCCCTTCTCCCTCTCCCCTCCTCACCCCCATCCCTCCTCCCCCCCAACCTACCCCCCACCCCATCCACCCACCACTCCCCAGGCAGGGTAGGGCCCTCAATGGGGGCTCTGCAAAGTCCACCAAATCTTCCTGTACTGGGCCTGGGCCCTTCCCCATGTGTCTAGGGCCAGAGTGTATCCCTTCATGTGGGATGGGCTCTCAAAGTCCCTTCTTGCACCAGGGAAAAATGCTAATCCACTTCCAGAGGCTCCCTGGAGTGCAGAGGCCTCCTTATTGACATCCATGTTTAGGGGTCTGGATCAGTCTTGTACTGGCTTCCCACACAGCATCTGGGCTCAATGTACTCTCCCTTGTTCAGGCCAATTGTTCCTGTAGGTTTCTCCAACCTGGAACAGACCCCTTCACTCTTCATTCCTTCCTCTCTTCAACTAAATTCCTGATTTCAGCTCAGTGTATATCTGTGGATGTCTGTCTCTGCTTCCATCAGCCACTGGATGAGGGCTCTAGGATGGCGTAAAGAGAAGTCATCAATCTCATTTTAGGGGAAGGGCTTTTTGGTTATCTGGAGGCACCTTAATAGCAGGCAATTTGTTTCTGTATTCGCAGCATTTTTCACAGTAGTTGACAATTAGAAGATCTTCTATAAATATACAAATAAATAAATGGGCAAGGGTCTATATGCAAGACCATTAACATTCTTGTGAGAAAGAGCAAAACGGAGCTAGAAACAAGAATAAACCTCAGATGGGAAGAGCCAAGTGAGGACATGCTCCATCCTGCTATTGGGTCTTTGCAAGTCAGTAATTTTTGATAAGACTTCTATAAATTGGATATAATAACATCACTTTTCCTATCCAATACTACAGGATTGTTTTCAGAATAAAATGTATGTGAATTCGTGTGTGTGTGTGTGTGTGTGTGTGTGTGTGTGTGTGTGTGTGTGTGTGTTTACATTATTATTTTGGTTCTATCATCTTCATGAAAATGCACTTCACTGGAAGGAAAGGGCTCTCCCCACCTTACTGTTGTTGCACTCCTAACACAATATCCATTGTGGAATCTTTTAAAAACATCTTATTAATGAATGGTGGCCCTCTGTTTTTAAGGCTGTCCTTCTTCCTTGTCAGAAAAAAAAAGAAAGAGGAATTGGTATTTGAGGGGTTCCAACTAGTACTAACTTGTGTTCCCCCAAGCACTTTGTATCAATAACAACTCAAAGCATGCATCAAGAGAATGCTTGATTTATACCTGTCCAGGCAATCAACCTGCCACCCACAGGAGTGCTGCAAGTTTGGCAGTTAATCAGGAAGACAGTGAGATGTTTTGTGTTCTGTTGCAGCACCTTTGAGATTGTCACACAGTGGCATTCCTTAGTCATATCATCCTATAATGAAAGCTCTGTTGAGGGGCCCTTCTGCAATTCCACAGTATCTCTAGTGAGAGAGGACCAGCTCGTGTATCCCAGAAACTCCGTAAACACTTAGTGAATGAAGGATTTAACTCAAAAATGAAGAGTATGTGTGTTCTTTTGAAATGTTGAGTTATTCACTCGGCACTTAATTTGATGAAATTCAGTACATTCACCTAGTTTCCTTCATTGTAGAAAAGTATGAGAATTTGTGCTGAATTCATTTCCAATTTTAATCTCCTTGCTTACTCAGAGCAGCAGTTTCTCTCGTTTATATGTATTTATGCTCTCTCTCTCTCTCTCTCTCTCTTTTTCCCTCCCTCCCTCCCTTCTCCCCACCCCTTCACACACATCACATTTTTTCAATTAAAATCCAGTGTTAACCAAGCTCCTATTTTTTCAGAGGGTCATAATTTCATATTTTAAGAAAAGAAAAATAATTACTCTGTGTTTGAATATGAATGCATTTATTCTCAGGGTATGTATTTCTTTGAACCAACTACACTTTTCTCCCTAGTTTATAACCACGGAAATTGTTTTATACACAAATCTGAGAGGTTACAGGTTAAATTTTATATTTTAACAAGATACTACTATCTTTCATGAATCTGAAGATGAAAAAATAATCGCATTTCCTGTCCCTTTGTCAAAATAATTGCAAAACCCCTATCCATGCTTTCAAATGGTTCTAAATGGATATAATAACAGAATAGCAACCAGCAAGGTTTTATCAGTTCTAAGTGTGAAGAACAAATCCAGAGGTAGGCCCCAGCTAAGCAGAAACACCCCTTAGCCGGCCCAGGCCACACACTGTGCCACTGTTCAGAGCATGGGAGACAGGCATTTCCATTCTTGACTGTTTGAGGCAGTTTAGTCTTTCTGAAAAGGAAAGGCCCAGTCCCCAGGCTCACCTCATGTTTTCCCTTTCATTATGACTCAACAATACTTTATTCTCAAGTTGTCCTACATTGCATAATTCCTCTAGAATTCAAACTGTACATTTCCCTAAATCCCAACCTTCCAACTCGAAGACTCTAAGTATCTGAAATCTGGTCCACAAAAACAAACAAATAAAAGGTTGTCTCAGATGGAGTCACCCATCCCGACACTCTTCTCACCTCTGTCCAGGAGGCTAGGGCAAGCAGAAGGAAGGTGTCTCCAAGGAATTAGAGAGATTTCTGAGTCAAAGTCTTGCAATCTTGTACAAAGATCCCTTCTTCTGAGTATTCAGATGAGGACTGGAGAGTGACACAGAGAGGATGAATATAAGCCAACTACGGCATATGCATGTGTGAAAATATAGGGCAGCCCATTGCATTGTACAGTCAATAGATACTACTTTAAAATGAAAGAAGAAACTTGCCTTCCTTAACGCCCTTGTTGCTACCACTGTCTCTAGAGCACTTCTCTCTGAAGCTTACTAAAGACGGAGACACAGCTGTACCCAGCTGTTTGGTTTGCCAGTTATTCCTCTCTTTTCTTGACCTCTTTACCTCCTATTTGGCTCAACCAATAAGGAGAGAATTCATAAAAGTAAACATAATAATAATAAATGAGATCTCCTAAAATATTGAAATTAAAAATAGATGAATGAATGAGGAAATCAGCACTAAAAATTAGTAAGAGATGAGGGGATGCAAAACCATGAAACAATCAACAGCAAAACCCTAGATAATGAGGCTCTAACTAGTCAAACATTGATTTAAAAATAGCTGTTGATTTAAAAGGAGCCTTCCAATGGCCGTCCCCTTACCAGGCTGCAGAATCCAGTCTGTCAAGAGCAGTTGATCCTCATGCAGATGATGTACTGACAGCTAGCTTCATGCATGGCCTGGTGACCGAGCTAACAATGTTGGGAAGATGGAGTTAAAGGAGATGAATCTTTTTCTCATCAAACCGGATTACATCTCTTGGAGGCTGCTTAGTCTGTTGCATATTAGCAACATGTTGTAAACACATTTTGTGCTTCTAAAATTGTTTATAATTATAAGAAAATGAATTTTCTGGCCCCAAGTTAATTAAGGAAAAAAGTGATGATGAAGGCTTGGTTACTGATTCATTGCACATCCTAAAACCTCAAGGGTATGTCACAGGCAGATTGGTATAATTCAGCTTCCTTTTGGATGGATTGCTAAAATGGGCTCACATAGAACTTAATTTAGAGCTCTGTCTATTGATACTCATTTGCTACAGCAATGCAATGTGAATCTATTTTTTAATTGACAGATTTTAGTGTCATTAAATATATACAAAAAGAAATTCTAAGATGCTAATGAGTTTAGCTGACAAAATAAAATGCCTTTGAAATTTGAAAATAAAATTGTGCAACGTTTGCCTCTCAGTTATCTAAAACAATTTATTTATGAATGAATAGGTCTCAACTATTTCTGTCCATAATGAAGCCAAAGTGACAACTATTCTGATATTCTTCTTATTTAAAAAATTTTGTTTTTCAGTTTATATACCAACCTCACTTTCCCCCCCTCCCCTTCTCCAGCCCCCCTCCTCCTCCCTTCCCACCCCCATCCACTCCTCAGAGGGGATAAGGCCATCTTCCTTCGGGAGTCAAAAAACTCTGGAATACCAAGTTGAGGCAAGAATAAGCTCCCCTCCCCCCACCCCCTGTATCAAGGCTGAGCAACATATCCCATAGGGAATGAGCTCCAAAATGCCAGTTCATACCCCTGGGATAGGTCCTGGTGCCACTGTCAGCCCCTGCCCTCTCTCCAACAGATCAAGTCACTTAAGTGCCACCCATATTCAGAGGGCCTAGTTTGGTCCCTTACAGGTTCCCCAGCTGTCAGTCCACAGTCTGTGAGCTCCCACTAGCTCTGGTCAGCTGTCTCTGTGGGTTTTTGGGTTTCTGTTTTGTTTATTTTAATGTCACCCATCAGCAGTCTAAGTCCTGAAATGCATGCTGATAGGTACCACCTCCTTCAGGACAAAGGAAATATAAAAAGAGAATAGATGTTACGAGAATCACATAGGGCAATCACAGTCCTCATGGGCTATCAGGGTCCATAGAGGTGGCTCCATATCATATTGACTTAGAGTCAGAGAGTTCAAAACTACCATTGCTCTTTCAAAATTAAAGGCCTAAGACTAAAGCTCTAAGGAGTGGCTACTGAAGGATGTTTGGCCTAAGGTGTGGTCACTGGGTGTCTTGCCTAGACAACAGAATACTTGATCTAAGGTTACTAGACGTCATAATCATCAAGGCTAGGTAACGAGAGTTTTGATCTAAGGTGTAGTTATTATATTCTTCCTTCCAGTTTTTGCCTGATATATCTACCAGAGGCCCCAATAAATGTCTGATCTTGGACTGGAAACTTGAAAACTGATTCAGAATAAACCTTTGCTCTGAATAAGCAAATTATCTCAGGATATTCATTATAGTGTCAAAAAGCTGATACATGGACTCTTCATTCTTACTGCTCTGTTGAATAAATTCTCTGTTTTGCGAAATCCATCCATTCTGTTGCTGGTGTGCCCTTGGGTAGTTTCTACTTACACAATATTATAGATCTATTTTCACAGAAAGTAGACATTTGAACATATGTATATACCTCTGCAGCATGTATATATACAGAGGAGTGGAATTATTACATTGTCGGATGTGCATATGTATAGCAATGTCTTATGGGTGAACCTGTAAGGGTGGCCACACCCCTATGGGCATGGATTCAGGCAGATGGAAGCTGAAAGAGGGAAGCATAAGGCCTGGTTTTCCTGGCATGCAGTCTCTCTCTTGGGTCAGCCAATCCAATAGGAAGGGCAGAGAAGCACTCCTGGGGTTCTTTTTTGTTATCTGTGTAAGTGTTCCCCAATAAACACCCATGTATCATTTATCTTGGGTCTAATGAAATCCTTACACTCATGCCTTCACATATGTTCACTTTTAGAATATATGCCAAACAGCTTTGCGGTGTGGTGAAATGAACTCCTATTCTGTAATCAGTATGTGAGTGAGGAATCATATTTGTTTGGTTCATGAATGTATCTCCTCAGGTGTCTTGGGTCTCAGTAGATGCTCAAGAAGTTGGTGTATAAGTTTGGTGGATCTATGTCAGCAATATCTAAATGACTGTCAGCCTTCCATTGATCTTCCTTAGGTTGTAAGAAGCCAAAAACAGTTTTCTAGCCTACTTTATGATTTTGCTAAAACATCTCTCTAAACAATTAGTCCTTAAAGTAAAGTAAGAGACCCCTTTATTGAATGTTATGTTCTAGCACAAACATATCATTTATAGTGGGATAAGCACCATCAAGTTGATAACATAATAGACTACGAATTTACTGGTGAAAGAGGATTTTCATGCCAAACATGACAACAAAATATCTGTATATGCAGTATTTTCTCTGTGTGTGATCATGTGTACATGTGTATGTAAGTACCTTTCTGCATGTCTGTATGTGGAACTGAATGTGGGCATAGGCATGCTATAGCACATGCGCAGAGGTCAGAGGACAATCTTAATGTCTGTCCTTACCTTCCATTGTATTGGAAACAGTCTTTTCTGTTGTTTCTCATGGACACACCAGGCTAATTGTACATTAGTAAAGTTTTCTGTTTGTAATCTTGTGTTATTTGTAATTAAATGGTAAAAATTTGAAATAAGTATAGGAACTTCATAGCTATTTTCACAGGAGACTGAGAGAGACAGGTGCCAGTGCAATGGCTATTATTTATAATCAAGATTGGTATCCAAAAAGGGCATAGATAGAGCTTAGATGTTAGCACACTGACTTGACAAGTAAAAAGCTAACCAAAGTGAAACCAAACAGTTCTTAGATCTGTCAGAGAAGAGAGGTCACAAAGAAAATGTCTGCCTTCTAATACTTCAGAAGCAAATGGAAATACAAAGGAGTTCAGCATTCTAGAGGGGTAGAGGACTCAATCGTCTCCTCACTCCTAGGAGTTTTTATTGCATCCTTACATTGAATATCTAGAGAAGCACGTTATGCTTCTGGCAGAGGAGGGCAAAGGAAACTGCCCTATGAAAAAGAAAAAAAAAAAAGCAATACTATTCTGTTCTTTTGAACTAGGCACCTTGTAGTCAAGTTATGGATCACCTATTGAAGAGTAATCTCAAACTATATCTTAGATTTTATATAGTAAAAATGAGCTCATATCTGAGTTCTCAGCAAAACAGAAGAAAATAAAAGCAATAAAGCAATGATGGGAGATGGAGAAAATGCCAAAGAGAAATAGGCTTTCTTCTACAAAGAAAAGTTGAGGAAGTCCATTGTCAATAAATCTGCCCTGTAAGAAGTGGTAAATGAGATGAGGTTCTTCAGAAAGAGAAAACTCGGTCAGAAGACAGAAGTCTTTTGATAATTGAAGAGCAGCTGAAAGTGAGTGTCTGTGAGCAAAAATAAAATAATAATTCAAATAATAATAGAAATAGGCAGGTGGTGATGACTCATGAGCCAGGTGATGGTGGTGCATGCCTTTAATGCCAGCACTCGGGAGGGAGAAGCAGGCAGATCTCCCTCCATGAGTTCAAGGCCAACCTGTTCTACAAAGGGAGTTCCAGGACAGCCAGAGCTGTTACACAGAGAAACCCTGTCTCAAAAGCCAAATAATAATAATACATTTCATTATGTATTTATGTATGATATATGTTTTTTAAAATAGGGAAATAAATGACAGCAATAGTATAAGAGATAAGGAATGGAAAATTAGGAATGGCTAGATATAGGAGATTTTTCTTACCCATGAAGCAGAATAATACTGGTTGTAGTGACCCTGTAGTAAATTCCAGGGCAACATTAAGAACAACTACCAAAGCATATTTGATATATTAAGAAAGGAGAAATATAATAAAATTCTCAAATAAAACCCAGAAGATTGAACATCTGTAAAAGATAAAATGGAACCAAAGAATAAGTGCAACAAATAAAAAACATAAAACAAATATAGTAGAAATTATCCAAAATGCATCAATAATCACATTAAGTTTTAGTTATTCAAAGAAGACCCAACTGCCTGGTATCCATGTAGAAATCACCTTTGAATATTAAAGATTATAGAGATTACAGGAAAGACAGTAAATAAGTTAGTTTTTTATAAAGAGGAGGTGATGGGGGAAGTGCTTCTATGTATATGTTTATCTTATTGGTTGTTGAATAAAGCACTGTGTGGCCAATGAGGCAGTAAGTTAGGTGGGACTATGAGTCAAGGAGTATTCTAGGAAATGTAGTAACGTCTTGGGATCCAGGCAGGAAGTGACATAGCAGGGAGAAGCAGGAAGTCATTCTCTTCCTCTTCCTCCTCCTCTCTTCTCGGGAGCCACCATGTGAGCCCAACAAGAGAGGACACATTCTGCCGGCATCCTCAATAAGATAAGTTTATAAAATATATGGATTAATGATCATGGTTGATACTTAGGACAGAGCTAGCAATTAAGAAATCCTAGTCATTGGCCAGCAGCATTGTACTTAATATTAATCTCTGTGTGTCATTTTGGGCAAGCATGTGGCAAGTGGAACTCAGGTGGCTGATGGGAAGATTTATGGTTACAGAGGAGGTACTTTCCTTTAGATTGAATCAACTTCAGAGAAAGGAATGTTATCAAGGATAAAGAGAGAATATTTCAGAAAAGGTCAGTTCCCAAGCAAGACATCCATCAGTCAAGTGACAAAATACATGAAACAAACTGATAAGTTGCATGTAAACAGACATGAATCTGCTGTTATTTTTGGAGAGTTCAGCATAATTTTATCAGAGAAGGATTCATCAAGCAGGTAGAACTAGACACAGGTGAATGTGATGTTGTCAACTAACAGACTGACTCATCCAATAAAAGAAGTATACACATCTTCCACTTGGAGCAAGAAATCATCAAGATTGCTTAAACACTAGAAACGCTTGAAGAACATCAACAAAATGCAAATCCTACAGTGCCCATTTTAGTTCATAATGAAATCAACAGGAAAGAGACAAGATCTAAAAACACTTGGGGAATGCTCAAAATACGTCAGAAGAATACATGGCCAAAACTGAAGGTCTCAAGAGAAGTTGTTAGATAGTTTTGATCAAATACAATTTGTCCAAGTGTGTGTGATGCAGGGAAAACTACGCTTAGACAGATGTGCATGGCATTGACTCTGTATGTTAGCAAAGGTATAATACCAATAAATGATTTTCTACTTCCATAAATGGTAAAAGTAAAATAAAATATAGTGGAAGAAAATAAATAATAAAAACTGGGGAAGCCATGAATAAAGTTCTAAACATGGAGAGAAAATAACAAGACACAAATGAGTGTTTTCATTACTAAAAACTGCATAAATACCAAAGGGTCACTAACAAATAACTGGCCCACAAACCGACCATGTCAAAGCAACAGACAAATTTCATGAACAGCTATCTGCTGAAACTCACACAGAAAGAAACAAATTAAGTGAATAGAAGTATAGTTGCTAAACAAAAGTTGAGTTATTACATTCTTTCTAAACATAAGCACCAGACCCACATGGATTCATCTGTAAATTGAACCAAATCGTTATGAAACTGTAACAGGAGCTGAAGAGAAGGCTCAGCAGATGAGAGAACTTGCTATTCTTCTAAAGGGTCTGAGGTCAGTTTCCAGCACTCAAGTCAAGTGGCTCACAACCACCTATGACTAGCTCCAGGGTAAACTGAAGCTTTCTTCAGACTTCCTCAGACACCTGCATACACATATCATACACTCACACAGACACAGAAGTAAAAAATACTACAGAGATGAACATGGTGGCTCATGCCTGTAAACACAGCACATGAAATATGAGGTAGGACTATCATAAGTTTGAAATCAGACAGGGCACACAGCAAGACCATGTCTCAATATTCACCACACACACACACACACACACACACACACACACACACAGCTCTTGTGAATATACACAATAAAATCTATAAAGGAAGAGAAAATAAATCAAAATCAGTAGTGTATAAAAGAAAAACACCACCGACAACAAATCCCAAACAAACAAGAATCAACAATCAATGGTCATTAATATCCATCCATGTCAATGGTCTTAACTTTCGTATAAAAAGATGCAGGCTAACAGAATGGATATGAAGACAGAATCTATCCTTCTGCTGCATACAAGAATCATATCTCAACATCAAAGACAGACATTACTGACAGACTTAAAAATTAGCAAAGAAATATAGGCCAGATAAGGAAACTCTCCAAATTGAATGTAAGGCAGCCTAACCCAGAAATTAAGGCCACTACTATGACTTAGTGCCTGGAATTTACCAGCTTACAAGGCCATAAGATAACTGGGTACCAAGAATTCCCAGATGGCCACCCTCCCCCAGGGGCTCATGGAGGAAACAGATTGCCCCACTGGCCAATGTGTCAATAATTAACAATTAAGGGTCCCTATGAAACAAAGAGATAGCTACCATTTGCTCAGGCAAGATAATCATATCCTGAGGTCTGCAGGTTTTTCAACTGGTGGGTCAGGAGGCCATCTGATTCCCAGGCCACCCCTCAAGACAAAGGGCCTCCTAGGAACCCATGACTCTGGTCATGTATTCAATGGACAGGGAGTGGAGGCCCCTCCCTAAGCGTATGGTTTTTGCCTTTAAAAAAGCCTGTGCCTGGGGGATGGGGCTGCTCTCTAGCCTGCATGCTGAGAGAGCCCATTTGAACAAACGTCCACCTTTCATTAAAGCCTCTTGCTGTTTGCATCAAGTTTCTGCCTCCTCGTGGTGATTGGGGTGGCCACAGTTCTGGGAAAAGATTCTGGAGGCCTGAGCTTCCGGGGGTCTTACAATTACCTCAGAGTAAAGGGCTGGGAAAAGAATTTCAAGTCAAATGGACCCAAGAAACAATCAGGGGTAGCAATCCTAATATCTAACAAATTAGACTTCAAACTAAAATCAATCAAAAGAGATGGAGGAGGACATTTAATACTCATCACAGTAAAAGTCCATCAAGATGACATCAATTCTGAACATGAAGGCCCCAAATACAAAGGCACCCACATTCATAAAAGAAAGATTACTAAAGCTCAAATCACACAAAAAACCTCACACACTTATAGTAGGAGACTTCAACACCTCACTCTCAACACTACACAGGACCACCAGACAGAAACTTAACAAAGAAACAAAGGAACTAACACAAGTTATGACCCAATTGGGATTAACAGACATCTATAGAACATTCCACCCAAACACAAAAGAACTTCTTCTCAGTGCCACATGGAACCTTCTCTAAAATTGACCACATACTCAGCAACATAGCAAACCTCCACAAATACAAAAATTTGGAATAACCCCCTGTATCTTATCAGATCACCATGCTTTAAACTTGGAATTCAACAACACAACCCTGCAAAGTCATGGAAATTGAATAATGCACAATTGCACCATTCCTGGATCATGGAAGAAATAAAAAGAGAAATTTAAGACTTCTTAGAATTTAATGAAAATGAAGACACAACATACCCAAATCTATGGGATACTTAGAAATCAGTGCTAAGAGGAAAGTTCATAGCACTAAGTGCCCACATGAAGAAACTGGAAAATAGTCACACTAGAAACTGAAAGCTCTAGAACAAAAAGAAACAAACTCACCCTCACCCCATAGGAGTAGACACCAGGAAATAATCAAACCGAGAGGTGAAATCAATAAAGTATAAAGTAGGAAAACATTACAAAGACTCAATGAAACAAAGAGTTGGTTGATGGGGGAGGTCCTTCTGTGTATATGATTGCCTTATTGGTTGATAAATAAAGTACTGTTGGCCAATAGGAAAATAGGAGAGGTGAGACTAGGAGTCAAGGAGGATTCTGGGAAAGGGAGGAGAAAGCAGAGTCACCATGTGAGCCTGGGAAGACAGTGAAAGACCCTCGAAGAGATACTTTCGTAGAAGGAGACCCGCACCCAGGAATCAGCGAAACCATGAACTTTGGATGCAAAAAGCAAGAGGCTTTATTGGTGGCGCGCTTACCCGGGGGCTTAGCTTCTGTTAGGTCAAGCCCCGAGCCCCGGAAGGGGGGTCCTTTTATAGGGGAAAAAGGCACAGTACAGAAGCGAAAAGCATCAAATCAGCATTTTCTCAAGGTCTAGTAGTCAGGCAAAACGGCCTTTATCTTCTGCCTCGTCCAGATGGCTGACCTTGGGACGGAGCAATCCGGCGGGGGCCGGCCTTGCGCGGCGGCGGGGAAGTGGGAGCCGGCAGCTGTGGGGATCAAGGGTCGGGGAGTGCAGGGGAGGATGTATCCGCCACTCGCCCCACCAGCTGCCGACCAGAGGAGGAGGCAAACTTAAAAGAAAAAGCTAAGGGCCGGTGGGGGGTCTTTCAACAGGACACTTCCACTGGCGTCCGATAAAATAAGTCTTATAAAATATATAGATATATGATAAATAAGACTGAGCAAACAGATGAGAAATCCTAGTCTTTGGCCAAACAACATTGTAAAGTAATATAAATCTCTGTGTATTATTTGGGGCTTTAGCGTGGTGGGCGGAACTTAGGAGGCCTGACAGAAAGTGCCCACGTGGCGGTAGGACTCAAGCTGATAGAGTAAGGACTTATTGTTACAGTTGGTTCTTCAAGAAAATCAACAAGATAGACAAACCTCTATCCAAACTAACCAAAAGGCAGAGAGAGCATGCTAATTAACAAAATCAGAAATGAAAAAGGAAGACACAACAACGGAGTCTGAAGAAACCCAGAGAATCATCAGGTCACACTTTGAAAACCTGTACTCCACAAAATTTGAAAATCTAAAGGAAATGGACAAGAAGTCAAACTTTTACTATTTGCAATCGATATCATAGTTTACATAAGTGACCTAAAAAACTCTACCAGGGAACTCCAACAGCTGATAAACACCTTCAGCAAAGTGGCAGGATACAAAATTAACTCAAAAACATAGCCCTACTGCATATATAGGATAAACTGGATGAGAAAGAAATCAGAGAAACATCACCCTTTACAATAGCCACAAACAACATAAAATATTTTGGGGTTATGTTAACAAACACATGAAAAATATGTATAATAAGAACTTTGAGTCTTTAAGGAAAGAAATTAAAGAAGATACCAGAAAATGGAAAGATCTCCCATACTCTTGAATAGGTAGGATCAACATAGTAAAAATGGCAATCTTGCCAAAAGCAATCTACAGATTCAATGCAATCCCCATCAAAATTTCACCACAATACTTCACAGACCTTGAAAGAACAATTCTCCACTTTATATGGAAAAACAAAAGACCCAGGATTGCCAAAACAAACCTGTAAAATAAAGGAACCTCCAGAGGCATCACCATCCCTGACTTCAAGCTCTATTACAGAGCCAGAATCCTAAAACAACTTGGTAATAGCACAAAAGCAGACAGGTAGACCAATGGAACCTAATTGAAAACCTGATATTAACCTACACACCTACAAATACCTGATTTTTGACAAAGAAGCTAAAGTTATACAATGGAAAAAAGAAAGTGTCTTCCACAAATGGTGTTGGCATAACTGGATATGGACATGTGGAAGACTGCAGATAGATCCATATCTATTGCCATGCACAATACATAAGTCCAAATGCATCAAAGACCGCAACATAAACCCAGCCACACTGAACCCCTTAGAAGAGAAAGTGGGAAGTACCCTTGAACGTATTGGTACAGGACACTGCTTCCTGAACATAACACCAGTATCACAGATACTGAGATCAACAATTAATAAATGGGACCTCCTGAAAGTGAGAGGCTTCTATAAGGCAAAGGACACAGTCAGCAAGACAAAGTGGCAGCCCACAGAGTGGGGAAAGAGCTTCACCAATCCCACATCTTACAGAGGGCTAATTTCCAAAATACACAATGAATTGTTCCGGACCGATGTCTTCAGGACTGTGGACGGAGCCAGCTGTACAGTTCCAGGTCTGATTCTGAGTGGAGGTATGTGGACTAGTAAAGTTTAATTACCCAAGGAAGCTAATGATGAGACAGGAAACACCATATCATCTCAGGAGGGCTCTTAGCTGATGCAGAGAAGCCACGGTTTATTGAGAAGTCCATTTAAATAGTCTTCCAAGGGCAGGGACAGCACCAGGAAACATCTATTATAATGTATATAGCTAACATCAAGTGATTCTATTGATTCAAGCATTACCTAAACAACTCTTGGTCCCATAGGCAGAGTCCTCAACCCAGGCATGGGCCTACTCAAAGCTTTAGCCACAGAGATGCAAATTAGGAGGCATATTACCCTGAGGCCATGATAAATAATAGTAGCCCTACTGGCAATTAACAATACAATGGTGAGTCAGAGCTTTCCAGGGCTCTATGTTTACAGGAGTTGGAGGCTGGGCCCCAAAATATTCCATAACAGAATTATTTGGTCCCCCACAATGAACTCAAGAAGCTAGCCACCAAAACACCAAACAATGCAATTAAAAAGCAAGGTAAAGAGTGTCCATTGGTAGTACACACCTTTAATCCCAGCACTGGGGAGGCAGAGGCAGACAGATCACTGTGAGTTCAAGGCCAGGCTGGTCTACAGAGCAAGTTCCAGGACAACCTCTAAAGTAATACAGAGAAACCCAGTCGAAAAAAAAAAAAAAAGTAGGGTGCAGAACTAAATACAGAATTCTCAACAGAGGAATCTGAAATTGCTGAAAGACACTTAAGAAAGTGTTCATCATCCTTAGCCATCAGGGAAATGCAACTCAAAACAACTCTGAGATACCATCTTAACACCAGCCAGAATAGCTAAAATCAAAAACACCAATGACAGTCTATGCTGGAGAGGATGTGAAGAAAGAGGAACTCTCCTCCATTGCTGGTGAGAGTGCAAACCTGTAAGAACACTCTGCAAATCAGTATGGTGGTTTCTCAGGAAAATGGGAATCAGTCTACCTCACGATCCAGCAGTTCCTCTCTTGGGCATATACCCAAAGAATGCACATTCATAAAATAAGGACATATGTTCAACTATGTTCATAGCAATATTGTTTGTAATAGCCGGAACCTGGAAGCAACCTAGATGTTCCTCAACTGAAGAATGGACATAGAAAATGTGGTACATTTACACAATGGAGTACTACTCAGCAGAAAAAAACAATAGAATCTTGAAATTCACAGGCAAATGGATCGAACTTGAAGAAACCATCCTGAGTAAGCTAACCCAGTCACAAAAATACAAACATGGTATGTATTCACTCATATATGGATTTTAGACATGGAGCAAAGGATTACCAGCCTACAATCCACACATCCAGAGGAGGTAGGAAACAAGGAGGACCACAAGAGAAGATTCCATGGTCCCTTGAAGAAAGGGAGGGGGACAAGTACCCCTAAGCAAATTGGGAGTTTGGGGGGAGAGAAGAGGGAGGTAGGAAGAGTAGAGGGGAGAAGGGGAGGGGAGGAGAACAGGAGGACTGAGTCAGGGGAGGAATAGAGGAGAGTAAGAAAGAAGATGCCTTTTTGTGACTGGGTTAACTCACTCAGGATGGTTTTGTAAGACCCTCGGAAAGCTCAGGCTTCCAGGATCTTAGGCCAGGACCACAGCCACCCCAATCACAGAATGGAGGCGAAAGCTTGATGCAAATTGCATGAGACTTTATTGTAGTTTAACAAGCTAACCCCATGTTAGCTCGGGTCTTTGACCCACCCACCATGGCGGATGGCTAGCAAAGACAGTTTGAAGCCACTGCATACAGATCTTTATAGGGCAGCATAAGGGGAGTGTCTAGGGGTACACACAGGCTCAGGATTAGTGTGCCTCCAGGCTTGGAGGGTTTGCCCTGTGTTGATTGGTCAACTGGTTGTTATGGCCCATAGGCCGTCCCAGGGTGGTTGCTATGCTCTCTGCGTCATTGCTGTGTGCTTGTCCGTAAAGCACACCCAGAGCCATAAAGCATAGCGCCACCAGCTAACTTCTGATTAGTTCCTTGTCACGAGGTAGGCACCTAACCTCTAGTGACTAAGACAAGGTCATAGAGCACATGTTACTGTCATGGCTGACGAAATGGGGAGCTAGTCCTTTCAGTTTCTTCTAGTTCCATCCATTTGCATGCAAATTTCAAGATTCCATTGTTTTTTTCTGCTGAGTAGTACTCCATTGTATAAATGTACCACACTTTCTATGTCCATTCTTCAGTTGAGGGGCACCTAGGTTGCTTCCAGGTTCTGGCTATTACAAACAATGCTGCTATGAACATAGTTAAACATATGTCCTTGTTGTATTATTTGGGTATATGCCCAAGAGAGGAATGGCTGAATCTTGAGGTAGACTGATTCCCATCTTTTTGAGCAACCACCATACTAATTTCCAAAGTTGTCTTACAAATTTGCACTCCCACCAGCAATGGAGGAGTGTTACTTTTTCTCCACATCCTCTCCAGCATACATTGTCATTGGTGTTTTTTATTTTAGCCATTCTGGCTAGTGTAAGATGGTATCTCAGAGTTGTTTTGAGTTGCATTTCTCTGATGGCCAAGGATTTTGAGCACTTTCTTAAATGTCTTTCAGCCATTTCAGATTCCTCTGTTGATATTCTCTATTTAGTTCTATACCCCACTTTTTCATTTCATTGTTTGGTGTCTTGGTGGCTAGCTACTTGAGTTCATATATATATATGAAAGGAGATGCCTTGATAGAGGAGACACTACAGGTTTGGAGACAGGTATGGCACACGGGAAGTTTTAGGGGATCCACAAGGATGACTCCAACTAAGAATCTAGGCGTGGTGGAGAGGCTGCCTTTGATGTCCTTCCCCTATGATGAGATTGATGACTACCTTGGTTACCATTCCTAGAGCCTTCATCCAGTAACTGATCAAAGCAGAAACAGGCACCCACAGCTAAGCACTGAGCCATACTCCTGGAATCTAGTTTGGGAGAGGGAGGAGGGATAAGCAAAGGCGCCAAGATTGTGCTGGGGAAACCTGCAGAAACAGCTGGCATGACTCAGTGAGAGCACGGGTACCCTAGTCATAAAGTTGGGGAACTAACATTGGACCGAACCAAGTCTTTGGAATGTGGGTGCCAGCTTGGAGGCCAAGACAGTCTAGGGGACCTCTAACAGTAGAGCCAGTGATTATCCCCTAGAGCACAAATGGACTTTAAGAGCCCATTCCCTATGGAGGGATACTATTGCAGCCTAGATTCAGGAAGGAGAGCTTGGCCCCTCCCCCAAATAATGTGACAGACTTTGATGGTCCCCCATGGAGGGCCTCTCTACTGCTGGCGTGGGGGGAGGGAAAGGTTAGGGGGTGAGGGGGAGCATGGCAGGATGGGAGGGCAAGGGAATGGAATGGGGGATGGATATGTAAATAAGAGTGCTTCTTAAAAAAAAAATGTTCGGTGCTTATGGACAGGAGGTTTATGTGTTATCCAGGTAGCATTTATTCCATTGTGATCTATAGTTTACAATATGGCCCACTCTTATATATATTTTCATATGTACCTACCATCATCATAACCTATAGAAAAGTTTCATTTACTTAAAAATCTCATTTTCTCTGCCTTTTCATTTTATAGCTGAATTTATTCTATAGACTATGACAATGGTAAATGTATAGCATTATACTTTTGTCATAACCCATTGAATATACACCAAGAGCATATGGACCAGGAAGATAGCTCAATTGTAAATTGTGAAGTGCTCATCTTGAAAGCATGAGAATTTCAGTTCAATTACCAGCCCCCAACACAGCAAGTTGGACTTATTGGCACATACTGGAAATCTGAGCTGAGAGGCAGAGACAAACACATTGCTAGAACTCACTGACTAGCCAGGTTATCCTAATTGGTGAGCCCCAGGCCCCAGTGAGAGACCCTGTATCAAAAGGTAGACAGAGAATGGACACACAATGTTGATCTCTGACCTCCCAACACACACACACACACACACACACACACACACACACACACACACACACACACACACATGTGGGGACAGCTCCCACTTATCAATTTTGTTTGGAACCTAGAACTTGTCTAAAAATTAAAATCTGTTAATTTTTAAAGATGTGAACAAATTAAAAAAACAAACTAGGTTAACTAGGACATCTTCAGTTTTGGTAATAGCTTGTCAGTGTGTTTGAACTCCAGTTAGTGGTTTGCTTAACACCTACTCAGATGCATCTCTTCTACTTCAACTGTGCCAAAGATGGTCACACTCAAGAGTCATAGAAAGCTGAGGGGCTTGTTAAGGCACTAATTCGGGAAATCAAGAAGGGACCATAAAATCTAGGTTGTTGAAAAGTTCTCACTTTAGGCTGATGCTTCCACTAGCTTACAATAGTGGAAGACCTGTTCTTTACGACCTCGGGTCCTTTGTTCTTGAGTAGTGCCTTCTGAAGGAGAGATTTAGCACACTGGAGAAATCAGAGTTCATATAAATATCATGCCAGCTGTCATATCATGGTTTTCTTGTGATGTTTACTCAGGATTTCTGCTATTGAGTGTTTGTTTCATCTTTCTTTTTCCACATTATATTCTAGATCCCCAGTCTTAATAAATAAATCTGAACATCAACAATGATAGAATTCAGATAGCCTATAATGCATAGCAATCAGAATCAACTTATCCAGAGTCATGAGACAGTCCATAAGTCATAACAGCTGTATGATAGGACCTATTTTAGTCAAATAAAAAAATTGAAGGCAGAACAATGAAATGAGTTTTACAAGTCTTTGTGGCTTAGTGTTGGAATTAGGTCCAGAAATTGTGAAAACATTTTGTTCATTTGATCTTGTTTTAGCACACTTACTTCATTTTGTAGTAATAGGCTACATCTTGTATAGCAAAGTATGTTCTCACCTTAGGCCATTGCTAACCATTATATATTTGGTCTCGTTTTTCAGAGCAGTGAGAAAGAGTAAAAAACAGCAGACTATTGTAATTAATGGCAGAAGTGAAAGGTTTGGCTAAGTTCTTTCAAGTGTCAAGTTAAAAAGTAATATTAATGTTTATTTATTTTGTTATGGTTGTGAACTATTTCACGAACATTGTTAAAAAACATTAGAACATTTTTAAAGGACTAAAACAATCACATCCACCTATCCCTGAACCCTATTTTGATGTATGAAGACCATATCAAAGGAACATTCACCAACTGGATCCACACAGAAACCTACTTTGTTTCCTCCACATTGTTGAGATTTTTCTGTTCCATGAAACAATGATGCTTGTGTTCAGGGCAATGCAGCTCATTGCTGCAGGTCATCTGGGATTCTGAACACTGCCTGGGATGCAGGGACTTCCATCTCAGAAAGCACTGAATTACAGAACCAAGAAATACAGACAATAATTGGAATCTTGACTCCAAATTGAGAAAGTGGCTCTTTATTTTAAAAGTTTGAAGAAAAAAGAAAAAAAAAAACATTAAAGTAAATCATGGGATTCCTGAAAGGCTTTCTCAAAGGCTTGGCATGTGCTAGATCCAGCCTGGCTGGTGAGCTGCCTATGCCAATAAGTTTCACTCACACTTGCCATCCTTTTATAAGTCAGTTTCAGTTGGGTCTTTGGTACTCAACCTTGCCCAGCCAGGAATCATGAACTCTACACAAGGCCCACTACTACACAGATGGTATAAAACAAGGTCAAACCCTCCAAAAACATACCATATAAATAAACAACAGCAAAAAAAAAAATGCCCTAGAGCCCAATGCAGTTAAGTGCTCCATGCTAGTAATAGGGCATGAGGTAACAAATGGTATAGGCATCCTGTTGTATTATTTCTGGTTTCATTACAAAAGTTCAATATTTAATCTTTAATCAAAATGCATTAATTTAATAAAAAAAAACATAGGATACTCAGATCTGGTTTACCCTTTCCGTGATGCTGGTTTTACCTGTGGAAAACAGAAAAGAAAATGACTGTGTGCTGTGCTGCTTATTTGTGTGTGTGTGTGTGTGTGTGTGTGTGTGTGTGTGTGTGTGTGTTGGTTTGTTCTGTTTTTCACTCAAGATAAGCTGTAGTCATCTTGGAAGAAGGTGCTTTTACTGAGGAATTGCCTCCATCAGGTTGCCAATAAGCAATTATTGATTGGTGATTGATGTGGGAGTAACCAGCCTTCCTTGGGTGGTATCATTCCTGGCAGGAGGTACTGGGTGGGATAAGAAAACTGGCTGAAGAAATTTTGAGGAGCAAGCCAGAAAGCAGCATTCCTCCATGGTCCCTGCTTGATTTAGTTCCTGCTCCCAGACCCCTGTCTTACTTGAGTATGTGCCCTGGTGTCCCGCAGTGATGGACAATGATTGGAACATGTGTTCCAAATATACTCCTTCCTCCCAAGTTGCTCTGGGTCATGGTTATTGTCACAGCCATAGAAAGCTAACAATGATAGGTACTGTTTTGAAATTACCAATTTAATCTGTCTCTGGCACAGAAAAGTAAAATAGACAAAATTATCCATCTGTAAAAGTGAAAATTTTAATATTTCCAGTGTGTCTTCCCATCTTAGATAAAGAAGTAACAAAAGAAAAGTTAATATCTGAATAAAATGTAGACATTGAATCATAGGCAGATCTGCTAAGCACATTAAGGGTATACTGGGAGACAGAGTCAACATATTTTTTAAATTAGCAAACTGTGCTGAAAAAACCCAGCGTTTAGCCTCTTTCAAAATATCCTTTTATAAAACCAAACATGGAATGCACTTTTTACAATGCTATTGGGTATCCTCCTTCCATGTGTTGTCATCAAACTCGATGATGGGAAATGTTCTTCTGTGTATATGTTTATCTTCTTGGTCGATGAATAAAACTCTGTTGGCCAATAGGGCAGCAAGATAGATGGGACTAGGCTATGAGGAGGATTCTGGGAAGTGTAGGCAGGGAGGGGTTGTCATGTGATCCCAGGAAGTGATATAGTTGGGCAGAAACTGCTACTAGCTAACCATAGAGGTCTGGATGTCTATGCAGACAGGCAGGAAGGGATGTAGCTGGGCAGAATCAGGATATAAGCAGGGACAAACAGGAAATTGTTCTCTTCTCTTTTCTGTGGAGATGCTGAGCAGTCATCATGTAGCAGGCAAAGAAAGGAGTTGCAGGTCCCCAGACCTTTCTCCGGTAAGAGAAGACCACATGGAAATACATGGATTAGTAGTTATGGGCTAATAATTAAGACAGAGCCAGAAAATAAGAAACCCTAGTCACCGGCCAATAGTTTCATAATTAATATAGGCTTTCTGTGCTCATTTGGAGCTCAAGAGCCATGGGACCTACCAGGCCAGAAAACCCATGTAACAGTTTTACTCACATAAAGCTATCTTGTTTTGTAGAAGAAAATAGAAGGCAAAGAGATTGATAAATGGGGATAATTTATTCAATTGTGATACAATAGAAAACTAGTTTGTAATGCACTAATACTGGTGAACTAGAGAGCTTCAGTGGTGCTAACAGTAAACTGAAGAATGGACAACAAACACCTAGAATTTCTGTCAAAGTTACATGAGGCACAAGTGTCCCTAAGTTACAGGGGTTGCTCTTTTCAGGTAATGCATTTAGGCCCACTTGATTATTTGTTGTTGTTTTTTATTTTGTTTTGGTATATTTATATATTTATTTATTGTCTTTGGTATTTGCCATTGTTCCTTAAGATGAATATATCAAAATACCATCAGTTGGTGGCTTTAAAAAACCAAGCCTTTAATTGGGAGCATGGGTGGAGGGGAGAGAGAGTTAAGAGAAAGAGAAGGGAAAAAGAGGAGGGGAGAGAAGTACATGAGGGAGCAGGATGATTGAGTCTGGGCAAGAATAGAGGAGAGCAAAAAAAGAGATACCATAATAGAGGGAGCCATTATCAGTTTCAAGAGAAATCTGGTATTAGGCAAATGTCCAGTGATCTACAAGGATGACCTAAACTAAACTAACAATCTAAGCAATAGTGGAGAGGCTACCTTAAATGACCTTCCCTGATAATGAGATTGATGACTACTTTATATGCCATCCTAGAGCCTTCATCCAGTAGTTGATGGAAGCAGAAGCAGACACCCACAGCTGAACACTGAGCTGAACTATGGAATCCAGTTGCAGAGAGGGAAGAGTGATGACCAAAGGGGTCAAGACCAGGCTGGAGAAACCCACAGAAACAGCTGACCTGAACAAGGGGGAGCTCATGGACCCCAGACTGATAGCTGGGAAACCAGCATAGGACTGTTCCAGACGCCCTGAATGTGGATGTCAGTTTGGAGGTCTGAGCAATTTATGGGGACTCTGGTAGTAGATCAGTATTTATCCCTGGTATACGAATGGACTTTGGGAGCCCACTCCACACAGAGGGTTACTCTCTTAGCCTAAACACACAGTAGAGGGTCTAGGCCCTGCTCCAAATGATATGACAGACTTTAAAGATCCCCCATGGAAGGCCTCAACCTTCCTGAGAGCAGAAAGGGGATGGGATAGGGGGTTGCTGGGGGACAGAGGAGGAGGGGAGGGAAAGGGAACTGGGATTGACATGTAAAACAAGCTTGTTTCTAATTTAAATTAAAAAAAAAAAAAAACAAGCCTTTATTCATCTGGAGGCTTGAAGTTCAAGATCAAGGCAATGTCTGCTGAGGTTGAGTTCCTCACAGATGCCCCTGCCTAGATATGTCCATACAGGGCAGAAAGTTCTTCTAGAGTTCTTCTCTACATGCGACTAGAACCTTCATGACCTGGTCATTTTACAAAGACCCTGCCACTGACCACTATCCACCTGGGGATTAGGTTTGAACCTGTTAGTCAGGGCAAGCACAAACACTCAGACCAAAAATACTGTTGCTATCTTTGAATTTTACTAATGACTGCTCTTACATGTGTTTTGCAACTTTAGTAGTTTTATGATATTAATATTATCAAATATTATTTATAAATAAATGTATATGAGAAATAGCTCAAAACTCTTCCTTTATGGTGGAGACTATATTAGAAATAATTAAAGACTGATTTTTAGCAGTGACAGAGCCACTATCAGGCATGGACAATAAAAAGAGAAGCCAGAACAAAGTGGTAATCTGAACACTTAGGATTGGATTGACAATTTTTATTAGGCTTATGAAAAGCAGGAATCTTGTTCCTTTGTATAAGATAAGCCCTGAAGCAACACACTGAGCATATAAGCCAATGCAACATAGAAACAGTCATAGAGTGCACCAAAGGACCAAGCATCCTACAGAAGCTTGGAGTGACACTGTAGCAAATGGCAAGATGGTCATGCAAAACAAACTGCAGATGGAGGGAAAAGTTAATAGACAAAGGTCTGGATGTCAAAGCTGCTTATTTTTTTTCATCAAAAGAGATGTCCAGAATAAATGCCAAATGTTCTGTCCTGCACTCTGAATTCTCCTTCCTTCTGAATTCCTCTTCTGCCCTGTACCCTGCTCCTCCAAACACAGACAAGATGAAGTTTTACTCAAGTCAACGTTCTCCTTCATTGAATTAGTTTCCACCTAAGAAACACCAACAGTCTAACTAATAACTGGAGCCCCAACAAACCGGACTTCAACGAAGATACATACGACTAATTGTCCTCACAGCTGAGGAAACTGACATGTACTGCCCAGAATAACCAACCATGAAGTATGGAGGTTGGGATTCCAGGTGTTCCATTCTGATGCCAGTGCTTTTGACTACTGTGTTGCGCTGCCTAATACTATAAAATGAGACAAAAGTGTGAATGAATTCTTCCACTAACCTTTTCCCTCTGTTCCTAATCCCAATATTCTAGAACCTGGACATGGATCAAGTAATATGTACTACTAATGGCTGAGACCCGCCACATGCTTCCCAAGTGTGAAGGAAGTGAGAGGAAAAGGGAACCATTCTTGTTACAGATGTTTTACTTTCAGGCACTCTGAGTAGGTGAAAAGAAATTACAAAGTTGGCAGCCCTTTCCATGCTTTGTACATCTAAAGGCTGTATTCTGTGGAGTAACCACAAAGCAAAGCCTGGCACAGCTGTTCATGCTGTCCCGTTGTCTTTTATCTATGGAGTGCTTTCCCCTTAAAGTGAGTCTTTGAAATTTTGAAAGCTGAGTAACTCATTTCCCATCATTCCACACCTATGCCAAGTTCCAAGATTGGCTTTGATGTCTATCTAAAGTGGCTCGGCACCCTGCTGTCATCATTCCCTGGATCTGTCTCACTCTGTGAAACCATGATATGATCATCACTGTCCCACGTGAGGAGACCAGCTGCGCATGAACAACGACAATGTCCTTCTACAACTTCAAGTAGCTCATGGATTATGTTGCTGGCCACCAGAGGGTATATTGTTGGGGAATGACACGTACACATTTTGAAATCACAGGAAACATCACGAAGCAATCGTATCTCAAAGCTTTAGATCATGAACCTTTTGAAGTTTTGTCCTCACCTTCATTTACGATCTCATCCAAACGTAAGAGACGCTAAAAGCAAATACTTTCCTAAAGTTGAATACTCCCAGCAAAGAATGCTCTGTTGTGTGGTGTTATCAGTAATGCAATTTGGTGGGCATTATCATATTTGGAGTATCATTTATATCAATTCATTTTAATGGCTCTTTAAGGCTGTACAGTCTTTTCTTCTGATTAATATCCCATCTTAGAACTACAGTAACATCTCTGAAGTAAACCCTTTACTTGGCATCAGTAGATGGCCCCATCATCACTCATAGACAGCATATTGTAGAGACACCATTCTTGTGAAAGTATCCAATAACACAAAGAACAAAAACACTCTCCCCTGCCCCTGCTGCAGAATGTAAGTGTGTGCAAACTTCTCAGAAGCGTCAGCAGCCAACAGTAAACATTTCCCTGTTTGTAGTCTGCAGGATATTGCTTAAAACATATGTTGTCTTGGTTTTTGTGTCTCCAGGCTTTAATTTTGATTCATTTGTTTCTTGATATGCATAGTGTTTGACTTTAAGATAAGGTATTCAAAGTTCTCAGAATTTCTCCAAATTGTCACACTCTCAGGCATGAAATCATGAGATGGGAAGATGGACAATGCATTGAAGAATATCTAAATATCTGCATCTGGTCAATGACACACAAAAGACCAAGAGGTATCACGATTCAGTGCCAACTGAATGCAATTCACTCCTCCCGATATTGTAAAGGAAGGTAAGCCCATAACTGATAGGAATTGCATTTGCCAGCTCCCAGGCCGAGGCCTCCAGATGGAGTCAGCCAGTGGGAGCCTTGGCAGGAGATCAATTGGAAGAAGTAAGGAGAGTGACAATGTGATTACTGCTCTGGCTTCCTCCCTCTGCAGGTCCCTCTGATAGGCTCAGACCGTTATTGTCTTCATGGCTGTTATAGACATCCAGACTCCCATAACTTCACCCTTTTATCCCTTTCAGAGCCTGGATGGTAACAGCTCTGTCACTGCACCCCCCCCCCCAACCATGCACAGGCCTGCACTAAGCCTTATACCTTCCTATTCAGACCTTTAATGAACAGAATCCTTGTAAATAGGTCCCTGAACTCACTCAGAGTGTGTCTTAATGCAGAATTCTCAACTTGGCCCTTGGGGAATTTACAATTCAGCTGAATTTGGGAATGACATATTTGAGATGGTGATTCAGGTCTCCTAACTTCTGTCTGGGAGATAAGGTATACACCCATTGGTCTGTGGGACAGAGAGAGTTGAGCCAGCAGATGTGTGGGTAGATACAGCCTGTCAGGTACAATTCTTTTAAGAAGTAACAGCTACGATATAAAATTAGTCGAATTTGTGTGAAATATAAGGATTTGCTGTATTTGGCTCCAGTGTGGTAGCAGGCTGAAAGTTGTACCCTTTTTTATGGTCGCCACCATTTTCCCTTGCCTTGCCGGGGTGAGTCATCCTTACATTTGCAAACTGTGCCTTAGCTTGTCCCTTCTGGGCACATTCGTAATTAGGATAAATAAAAACTAATGGAGGCAATGTTTTAATGGTGGAAAAGCAATATTTCCTGGCAAGAAGGAGAGTGTTTTGCTGTGCTTCATGTTTTTAACCAGGCAGAGAGAGCAGCAGCTTCACACAGCAGCAGCTGAAGGTTCCTGTTCTGGGCAGCCATTGGGAGAGATTGTTGCTGTTCGAGACCATTCGGGCCAGTACCATTCTACTGTGTGGACAATATGTCCTTCAGTTTTCCCGCTGTTACCAGTATCTTCCATCTCTTCTACATCAGCCAAACACACTGCTCTGGTACTGTGGTTACCTTCCCACTGAGCACAATTATCATTACAACTGTTCATAGAGAGATAATAAAATGCAACAGGAAATCCATAACCCATGATGTCCAGTAACCACACCTGTTTCGGTTTAATAATATTACCGATTTATAAGTGTCTCAACTCTGAAAGAACACAGTGATCAAAAAGTAGCTTTGTTCCTGCTCCAACATCTGCTAGAGGCATTCTCCTGGATTCTTCCTTTACTGTGTAGATTAAAGAACACAGATACAACATATTTACACAAATGAAATCTAAGTCTTACTTTTTTTACATAAGACATATGTTAATGACTAAGAATTAACTTCACTAAGACAATAACAACATGGCTTTCTTGATAGTCCTACAAGTTCCCAGTGTCGTCTATAATATTTTCCATAGCCTTAAAGATGTCTGTACACATCCAGATGGACCATCCTATCGTCACACTCCCCTCTCCAGAGCAAACTGATTACAATGGCTTTGTTCCAAACATGTTCAGCTATTTTCAAATGTCTTTCTAAACAGTGTTTAGTGACATGAATGAACAGCTCTACAAGTTTTGCTTGCTAGCATTGTCTACAACTACTGTCTCAAAATTCATGTTCTCTTCAGCAAGAAAATGACTTCAGCTAATAAATGGGAAGTAGCAGAAGCAGGAACCTTCAGATTTAGTATAAAGGTTAGAAGACGAGAGACCTCAAAAAGGCAACTGGAATGCATATAAAGAGTTGTACTTTTGGATAGGGACATGGAGCAGTCAGGAAGCACTTGCTACTCAAGCATGAGAACCTGGGCTGGAAGAAACCAGAGAAGCACCACCCTATATTCTCAGCAATCCAGAGGTGGAGGGAGGTAGGAAGATCCCTGTGGCTTGCTAGCCCACAAGCCTATTCAAACCAGCAAGTTCCAGGTTTAGTGGGAGACTGGACTCAAAAAGGGAGCCAGGGGGGAATAATTGGTGATGACATTTGACAATGACCTTTGGCTTCACACCCGTATAAAAGTGGGGCATGCACGAAGTCTAGGGCTAGAGACAAGCAGATCCTGGGGACTTGCTAGGCAGCCAATCTAGCCAAAATATCAAGATCCAGATTCAGGAGAAACTGTCTCAAAAAATAAATGAAAAAGGTGGAGGATAGTAGAAAGAGGCATATGACGTAAACCTCTGGTTGCTGCAAACATGCACACAAGTACAAGCATTCACATATGTGTACACATTCATACACCACAGGAAAAAGTTAAATGTTTTTAATGTAGTAATTATATATATGAAGATAGATGCTTTTGAAAATCTTTACTAAGATTATATCTACTAAAAATAGAGGCTTTAGCTGTTCTTGGCAGACTTCATAATCAAAACCAGATTAAGTGTTTTTTCCACTATGCTCTTCTTATTTGCAAGAGTTTGACTCAAATGTTTGTGGCAATAGCAATGTTGTCTTCTGAAATATATTCTTCCTGTTGTTATGTCCAAACAGTTCAGCTCAGGAAATGGATGTCAGCAATGCTGCCCTGTAAGTCTTGTTCAAGAATGGGATTGTGTGGGCTTACCTTTGCACTTGACAGTAGAACACATGTTCTTTTCCCAATTGGATTGCCATTTGTTCACTGCTGTATTCTTAGAACATGAAGGACACAGATTGTGTCCCCAACAACTGGTAGATGAAGGGAATGGTTGATGAGTGACTTTAAATTTGTCTGTTAGAAACATCACTGTTGTGTTGCTGTCATAATATATATGTTTAACAGTGTACTTACCTTTACTTATCATTTTCTCGAGAATCAAGCAGGTAGATCAGCTGTAGAGCTTTTTAATAAGAAAAAATTATAATGTGCTTTGTTCCAAAGCCCTTGCACTTTTCCTTGGCTCTTAATATAACCCTGGTATTTGGACAAACTGGGAAATTCCTGAAAGAAGCTGCAGTCTTCATTCTCCCAAAGTTGGGTCTCTACTTTCAGCATATGTTGTCTAACTTCCAGAAATAGTGAACATGAGGGACTGTGTCAACTTCAATAACAACTTTGAGCAAAACCTTACTCTGAAATTACATGACCCAGGGAACTGCCAACATAATGAGAACTAGAGAGTAGCATACATGAAGCCTCATTTGTGTCTTCATTACAGCGGGAAATGCAATCACGTTGTCTGAGACTAGAGATGGTTTTGGAGTTCAAGACATTTTAGATGTTGTGTAGTACCCTACTTGTCAAGTAACAGAGACTCAGGAAACTGAAGTTACAAATCCAAGTCACTCAACCGATTAACAACACAGCAGACTTTTAGGTTCAAGTTCACACACCCTGGGACCCATTGTAAATGTGCTGTCCTTACCTGGGCATCGGCCAACAAGATAACAATGCACATGGGGACACGGAGGTAAATTACCCTGTGATGGTTTCAGGGAACAGTGTGTTTTATTGTCTGTGATCAACCACTTGTATATTGAAGACCATCAGCTGTGATTGGTTAGGACATCGCCTCAGATTGGATAGTGAGCACTCATACCTGGTCTCTACTTCTTCACAAGAAGAGTGAAGACTCATTTGCATGCCAGTGACAGCTGCTCATGCTAATTTAGAATTCAGGGTTCTGACTTCAGGAGCATGGTGTGCAAAACTTCAGATTTAGAAGTGCAGTATGCCAAGAAGGCTGGCCACTAAGTCATGTGTGGGCATTCTTCTACACAAATGGATTGAATTACTTTTTGAAATATCAAACAATCACAGATTAAGTTTAAAATATGCATTGCCATAAAAAGAAGACAAAATTAATCTACTCAGAAAAATACTATCAGTAATAAAATAAAAATCCTTCATTAGATTGTTAAGTGCATTTGACAGGTTTTAGTTTTGATTTGTAACAAAGAAAACCATGACAAGAAAGTTTCTTTTAACTCTTTGAACTTGAGGAATCTCTTTCCAAAAACAAAAGTTTGGGATGGAAGAGATGGCTCAGCTGTTAAGAGCACAAGTTGCTTGTAGTGGTTTAAAAGAAAGTAGCCCACAGGCACATAAGAAGTGGCCCCATATAAGATCTCCTGAGCAAATTGGGAGGATGTGGGGAGGGGAGAGGGAGCTAGGAGAAGAAGAGGGGGAGAAGAGAAGGGGTGGGGAGGACATGAGGGAGCAAGAAGGTTTAGTTGGGGGAAAAATAGAAGAGAGCAAGATAAGAGATACCATAATAGAGGGAGCCATTATAGGTTAACAGAGAAATCAGGCACTAGCGAAAGGTCTTGAGATCTAGAAGGATGACACCAACTAAGCATCTAAGCAACAAAGGATAGGCTACCTTAAATGCCCTCCCCTGATAATGAGATTGATGACTAAATTATATTCCATCCTATAGCCTTCATACAGCAGCTGATGGAAGTAGAAGCAGACACACACAACTAAACACTGTATTGAACTGGAATCCAGTTGCAGAGAAGGAGGAGTGATGAGCAAAGGGGTCAAGACCAGGCTGGAGAAACCCACAGAAACAGCTGACCTGAACAAGGGGGAGCTCAAGTGGGCGTCAGTGAGGAGGCCTCAGAAATCTATGGGGCCTTTTGTAGTAGATCAGTACATATCCCTAACATAGGAATGGACTTTGGGAGCCCATTCCACATATAGAGATACCCCTCAGCCTAGACACACAGGGGGCACCTAGGTCCTATCCCAAAGGCTATGACAGACTCTCAAGACCCTACATGGAAGGCCTAACCTTCCATGGGGAGCAGAAACGGTATGGGATAGGTAGAGTGTCAGTTGCAGGGGGCAGAGGAAGAGGGGAGGGAGAGGGAACTGGGATTGACATGTAAAACAATCTTGTTTCTAATTCAAATTAAAAATTTGAGAAAGGAAAAAAAGAAGTGGCCTCATTAGGAGGCATGGCCTTCTTGAAGTAGGTGTGGCCTTGCTAGAGGAAGTGTATCTCCCTTCACTTCCTGCTGCCTGCCAATCCATATGTAGAACTTTTCTCTCCTTCTCCAGCACCAGGTCTGCCCTCAGGTCACCATGCTGCTTGCCATGACAAGAATGAACTAAACCTCTGAAATTATAAGCAAGCCCCAGTTAAATGCCCTGGTCCATTCATAGGAATAAAACCCTAACTAAGACACTGCTCTGGCACAGGATCAGAGATCAGTTCCCAGCACTGACATGAGGCAGCTCACAACCGCCTGTAACTCCAGCTCCAGATGATCCAACACTCTCTTCTGGAGTCCACAGGCGCCCATATGCACATGGATACACAAAGTTACATACACAAAATAATACAAATAAAATATGTTTAAAGCAAAAACAATCACTTATGAACCTCGTTTGAAAAGTAAGAGAAGAAATAAGGCAAACAATTATAAGGACTCAGACAGTAAGGTTGGCATGTATTCTAAATAAAATAATATGAAGTGTAGATTGCATACTATAGAGAACTATTAAAAGGTTCTGGATCCAACCCCACATCTGACAGAGGACTTAATTCCAAAATATACAAAGGACTCAAGAAACTAGACATCAAAAGACCAAATAATCCAATAAAAAATGGGGTATAGATCTAAAAAGAGAACTCTCAACAGAGAAATCTCAAATGACTGAAAGACACGTAAGAAAATGCTCAACATCCTTAGACATCAGAGAAATGCAAATCAAAACAACTCTGAGATACTGTCTCACATCTGTAAGAATGGCCAAGATCAAACACTGCAATGACAGCTTATGCTGGAGAGGATGTGGAGTATGGGGAACACCCCTACTTTGGTGGGGGGGAATGCAAACTAGTACAGCCATTTTGGAAATCATTATGGTGGTTTCTCAGAAAATTGGGAATTGGTCTACCTCAAGATCCAGAAATACCACTTGTTGGCATATACCCAAAGGATGCACCCATTCACACCACAAAGACATTTGCTCAACTATGTTCATAGCAACATTATTTGTAATAACAAGAACCTGAAATCAGCATAGATGTCGCTCAGCCAAAAAATGGATAAAGAAAGTGGAGTACTCCTCAGTGGGAAAAAAAACAAACAATGACATCGTGAAAATTACAGGCAAATGGACAGAGCTACATAAAGCCATCCTGAGTGAGGTGACCCAGATGCAGAAAGACAAAAACAATATATATTCACTTATAAGTGGATATTAGACATAAAGCAAAGGACAACCAGACTACCATCCACAGCTCCAGAGAACCTAGGTAGCAAACAGGATCCTAAGAGATACATACATGTATCCACCTAGGAAGTGGAAAAAGACAAGATCTCCTGAGTAAACTTGGAGCATGGGGATAGGCTGGAAGGAGAGAGGGGAGCATGGAAGAGCAGTGGGAGAAATTGCATAGCTCAATTAAAAAAAATGGCAAAACAAACAAACAAAAGTCCTGGTTACTTCATGGCTGTGCTCAGTGTTTCAGGTTGTCTTTAAATGCCAAATTTAGATTAGCACTTTGCAAATGAAGAGTACTCATTGATCATTTTGTACCATATTTACCCTGCATACGGTCAAAAAGTTAAAGTTTGCATAAATTATTAAGAGTAAATTTCAAATGAAAAATTTGTTTCCATTGAAACATGAGGACTGCAAAGCAATCCACCTGTCCTCAATGGAAATGGCCATAATAAGAAAAACGATAAGAATGCTGGCAAGGATGTGGGTAAAAAACACTCACATAAAGACAGAGGGAATGTCTGCTAGTTAGTTTGGAGGCTCCAAAAGTGCTAATAACAGAACTTCTGTGTGGTCCAGATAAAAGACCACCTTCCATATGCCCAAAGGACTGCATCAGAGATACTTGTCCAGCCATGTTTATTGCCACACTCTTTGCCTAGATGCCCACCACCAGATAAGTGGATAAGGAAGTGCAGTGGAGACACTCAATGGAGTTTTATTTGGTTCGAAAGAATTAACTGAATTACAACACTGCAGGGAAATTGATGGAGCTGGACATCATTGTGCTAAGTAAAGTAAACCAGACTCATAAAGAGAATATGGATGTTTTCTCTCACCTGAAGAATCTATTTGTGGAATAGAAGTGAATCAGCAAAGGGGAGATGGGAGCAAATGGATAAGAGGAAGCGGAGGAAGCCCTGAGAGAAAGTAAATGTGTATTGTTGACATGAGGACAGCCATGACAAGACCCATGGAAATGACAAACCTTCCCCTGGTCCAAGGATGACTGTTGACAGTGTGCAGAGTGCCAGCTGCCATATCCTCCTCTCAGATGACTGCAGCCTGAAGCTGTTCCCTATAGACACAACTACCCATTCTCTCATTCATCTGTCTGAGTACACCTATACATGACATTCAGATTATAAACTAAATACACCTAGTTTCTGGGCTACTGCTGGTGCATCTCCATCAGAGGACACACAGGCCACCCATTACCAGCTTTTCTGGGCTATGCAGGTTATAACAGTGGATGAGCAATGTAAACATATACATACAGTGTTTTTCAAAAAACTAAATAACATAATGAAAGCACTATTTTGGACACTAACTTAAAAATATAATTAAATGGGACAAAAATGGAAAGGTGGAGCTGGAAAGGTGAGGCTGTGACTAAGGGTATTTGCTTTGCAAGCATGAGGACTTGAGTGTGAGTTCCGAGCACCCACAAGACTCCAACATTGGGGGACAGAGACAGGAGGACCCTGAGGCCTTCCTGGCTAGCCAGCCTAGCCAAATAATGAGCTTCTAATCTTGTAAGAAACCCTGCCTGAGGGCAAAGAGTGACAGAAAGATTTTCAACATCCTACCTGACCTACATACATACATATATACACACACCTGTGCACCACACATGCACAAAAAAAGAAAAGAGGAAGGAAGAAAAGGAAAGGAAGAAAGGAAGGAAGGAAGGAAGGAAGAAAGAAAGAAAGAAAGAAAGAAAGAAAGAAAGAAAGAAAGAAAGAAGGAAGGAAAGAAAGAAAGCTTATCTTTAAGCCATATCAAACAATTATTTCATTTTGATGACAATAAGCTTTGAATAAAATATCTGGGCCTCTTTGACAATGTCATTCAATGTAAACATTCTGATTTATTTCCATGGCTGAACATAAAATTAGTAATACAAGACAACTCTTGGTTTCCGTTACTAAAGTTACAGAAAGCATCTCATTTCTTTATAAAAATCCTCCACCTGTGAATCATTTGTTAACAGAAAATAATTCAGTGGGTTGGCTAGGTCTGGTGGGGTACCACTGCTTCGTCTGATTCCCTGGAAATGATAATGCAGTCATCCAGGCTTTAATATATGTTACTAAATATTTGAAACTGGACACTTAACCATCTCCCCATGAGGATTTCTGCTGTTACACCAATGATATAGCTTTTCAAGACAATTTGTAAAATAGCCAGGCTGATGTGGCAAATGCATTGTGGGAATGATTTACGGACACCAGCAAGCAGAATGCCTGTTGGGTTGTCTGCTGCAGCAGCCTTTCTCTGTGGATGTAAGATAGATTGCTACTTGCCAAATTGTGCTTAGCTCAGAAATGGAGACAGAAAATTTGAATTGAAGACAAGTTCCAGTGGAAAGACACTGGCAACCATCCCTTTCTGTTCTTGAGAGAAAGAATTCTACTAAAAAACAGAGGATACTCTCCTCTGAAAGTCCTCTTCCCACTGAACTCCTGGGTTTCTATCAGAATTCCACCCAAAACTTGACATGCTTTTTTAAATTATGTACACTATTTGTGCAAAGTGATGAGGCTTGTTATGACATTTGATGCAGGTATGTAATATGCACCACAAGTTCCCTTGTATTAAATCCTTGCTTCATTGCTGTTGTAAAATACATGACAAAGTAACTCAAAAAAGAGTTTGTGTTGGGAACATTGCTCTTTGGGTGAAGCCTTTGCTTAGCAACTGTTAGGAAGTGTGTTTGGATCTCCAGAAGGCCTGAGCCAAAGCATGTGTCTGTAACCTCAGTGCTCCCATGGGAAGTGGAGATGGGAGAAGCTTTCAGGCCAGCCAGATTAGTGTATACAGTGGCAAACAAGAGGCCCAAGATGGATGGTGCAAAGTGATGCCTGAGGTAATACTCGGACTACCATGTGTGCTGGCCACATGATTGTAGGTGCATGCACACAACAATGAATACTAAAACGGAAGGCAGGCTGTACTGGTGCCTCAGAGATTAAGAATGATTTAGATTCTTACAACAGATCTCAGCTCAATCGTCAGTACTCACATCAGATGGTTTACAACAGTTTTTAACTCCAGCTCCCAGGGATCTGTCACGCTCTTGTGTGTACCTACATGCATGTGTCCATACTCACATGCAGACACATGCACCTGGCCATACTCACATGCAGACACATGCATCTGTCCATACTCACGTGCAGACACATGCACCTGACCATACTCACATGCAGACACATGCACCTGTCCATACTCACATGCAGACACATGCACCTGTCTATACTCACATGCAGACACATGCACCTGTCCATACTCACATGCAGACACATGCACCTGTCCATACTCACATGCAGACACATGCACCTGTCCATACTCACATGCAGACACATGCACCTGACCATACTCACATGCAGACACTTGCACCTGACCATACTCATATGCAGACACATGCACCTGACCATACTCACATGCAGACACATGCACCTGTCCATACTCACATGCAGACACATGCACCTGACCATACTCACATGCAGACAATGCACCTGACCATACTCATATGCAGACACATGCACCTGACCATACTCACATGCAGACAATGCACCTGACCATACTCACATGCAGACAATGCACCTGTCCATACTCACATGCACACACATGCAACTGTCCATACTCACATGCAGACAATGCACCTGTACATACCCACATGCAGACAATGCACCTGTCCATACTCACGAGCAGACACATGCACCTGTCCATACTCACGTGCACACACATGCACCTGTCCATGCTCACATGCAGACACATACATGTACACATGAATAAAAATAAAAAATCTCTTTGTCCAGGTTTGCCTTCTATTTATTTGATAAATGCCATAAGCAAAAGCACCTTCGAGAGAAACGGTTACTTGGCTTGCACGACCTGATCATAGTCTATCCTGGGGGAAACCAAGACAAGAACTCAAGAAGGTCAGGAAACCAGACACAGAACTGTTAAAACATCTACTGGTGGTCACCTAGATGATTTTCATTTCTTACTAAGATTGTGTTAGTAGGAAAGCTGCTAAGTGTTGGGTTTAGGGTATGGAATGAATTACTATTTTAAAACTAGCAAGTGTTGTTGAAATTTAAATATGATCCAAATGGTGCTCTAATTTAAAAAAAAATGAACTAAAATTTAATACCAAGAGATTCCTAATGATTGTAAAAAAAACAAACCTATTAAAAGGAAACTATTAAACACTTTAATTTTTTCAATATTATGCAATTTTAAAAAAAATTCTGCTGCAGGCTGGAGAGATGGCACAGAGGTTAAGAGCACCGACTGCTCTTCCAGAGGTCCTGAGTTCAATTCCCAGCAACCACATGGTGGCTCACAACCACCCATTATGAGATCTGGTACCTTCATCTGGTGTGCAGATACACATGGTAGCAGAATGTTGTATATATAATAAATAAATAAAAATCTTTTAAAAATTTCTGCTGCTAGATTCTATTTTCTTACAACTTCTTTGTGTCAACATTCAATGTGTCTAATAAAAACACCACATTTGATAGACATGCCTTATTACACAATAAAATATTCCATTATCCTTTAGCATTTAAGAAATGACAGGAATGAACTAAGCTTTGTTTTGTTTGTTTGTTTGGATTTTTTGTTTTCTATATTTCAAAGAGATAGGGTATCATGTTGTCCAGGCTGGCCTCAAACTCACTATGTAGCCAAGAATGACCTTAAATTTTTCATCTTCCTGCCTCTCCCAGCTACCACTGAGGTTAGGGACATGCATCTCCATGCCCAGTTTTTCTGTAGTGTTGGGGACTGAATCCAGAACTTTGTGCGTGTTAGACCAGCCCTCTACTAACTGAACTTCATCTCCATCAGACATTGTGTCTTTTTAATTAACCACATTTATATACTAAATTTGATGAATTTTTAAAAAGACAGCAAAATAAAGATGATTATCAAAGTGTTCCGATTGTTATCTTTTAGTTTTTATTGTTGCTGTTTTGAGACAGGTATCAATCTCCCTGTGTAACTGAAATTAGTCATGAAATTCTGGTTCTCCTAACTCCACTCTCAAGTGCAGACTCATTAGGCTCAATTAATGTAATTAGCAAATAATAGTGACTAGCAACTAAAATATTAATTTTTACAAATAGATTTAAAGTTATTTAGTTAGTTATTTAATTTAGTGTATGTTTGGGGGTATGCAGACAAACACAGGTAGAAGTCAAAGGATTTCTCTCTTCCTGCCATGTAGGCCCTGGGGATTGAACTCACACTGCCAGACTTGGTAACAGGCACCATGTTGCTGGCCCTACAAGTAGACACTTTAAAGGCTTTAAATGTTTAAGTGCAGCATATCCATATTATTCACTTGCAAATACACTTATTCCTCCCTACCACTACAGATATGCATGTATGTATAACTTCCCACCACGTCTCTAAGCATCAATGTAACCATCTACATGGCTATTAAACTACTCTGAAAGTCCCTTTATCCATATGAACAAAGGAGTCAAGAGCATGATGGGGAAACACACAGAATCAGCTAGTGAGAGATCACTGACTCAGGTCTGACAAATAGGGAACCTTCGTAAGACCCAACTAGACTCCCTTAATATAGGCGACAATGGTGCAACCAGGACAATATACGAGGCCACTGGCAGTGGGTTCAAGTTCTAACACTAATGCACAAACTGACTTAATGGAGCATATTCTATATGGTGAGATACCTTGTGCAGATTAGACACAGGGTTGTGTGTGTGTTGGGGGGGAGGTGCCTTGGTCCTGCCTCAATGAGATGATGGAACAGACTTAGTAGGTATCCTACAAGAGGCCTTACCCTCTCCAAGGAGCAGATTGAAGGTGGGGGGGGGAGTGGGGGGAATAGGAGGAGTAACTGAGATTGGAATGTAAAAAATAAATTAATAAAAAAGTAAACGTCAATCAAATAAAACTGATTTCAAAGTTCAAATAAAAAGTCCCTTCATCCATAGTAACCAAAATAAATTTGATAAGTAAACGTCTTTGGGGATAGATATTTGGAGGGAAACTAGAAGACATTCTGTGCTAAAAGTAGCACAGTCTATCATTTTGAAGTGATAGTTACTAAGGTGATAGTAAAATTATATACAGCTTATCACCTGACTTAACTGTTTAAAAAAAGACCTAAAGTGTAAAAGGCTCTCCAGACACAGAGGTTTTTTAAAGATATCAACCAAAACCAGCCCCTTTTTGTTGACTTCTCATTTCTCCTTCACTGAAAGAGACTGCACCCTAGGCCCTTCCAACTGCTGACATTTTCCCTCTCCTTTAGCATCAAACACCACACGGTGAGTGTGTCACCAGTGTAACATGGCCAGATAGGGACTGCAGATTGAAGGTGAACATGAAAAATAGATCGAGTTCTCGGTTCAGTGGAGACTATTGGAAGTCTTGTTTGTGAGCCGTGCTCTGTGCTCTGATAATCAGAGTTTGTTCTTGCTTTATTTCTATCTACTGAGACCTCCCTTCAGGGTTTGTTTAATGAAAGGCAGGGTCTTCTTGGGTCTGAAAAGCCAATGTCAGAGCAAGTTCCTGTGATTTAGCAAAGAAGACAGGTATGAAATGTCACATTTTCATATAGTAAAATACTTGTGAATGCCACGTGCATTGATATGATATACTGCATAACAGTTTAAGATCTGGAAGGTAAATCAGTAGTAAACTGCCATTTGTTTATCATTAATACAACAGTTAATATTATTATGTAGTCTGAAGCTCTTTTCTTATCTCTGTTTCAGCTATGACATCATCCTGTTTACATATGTGATGTTAACCCAGAACCAACCAGGTGATCTAATTCAAGACTGACATTATGTTACTCAGTCTAACAGTATGCTAAACTGAGGAAACTATAAAATTAGCTTGGAAATTTTCTTTTCTTTTTTGTGACTTGAGGCCATGTAAGAATGTTCAAAGTTCCCTAAGGTAAGCTGCTGTGCCCATTACTCTTCCTTTCCTCTCAAACTTAGCTGCACATGGTGATAATCTGGAAAATGAAAAACTGAGTTCAATGCCCTCTCCCACCCTGAGATTACCAGTCTGGAAGTGCTCCTTGCAACTCAGTCATCCCCCTCCCTTCTCCTCCCCTTTAATGCAAGTAGTCTATCAAAGCTTGAATGTGACTTATGTGGGGACAGTGTTCTGGGTATGGAAGCTCAGCACTAACCTGGCCCTAATTCTGATCCCCAGCAGCAACAAAAATAGCCAGTTACACTTACAACTTTATTTTACAATGTTTGCAAGCATGTACCTTTTTATTCATGTTAGAGACAAGGACAATAACATTTAGCCGTATTTATATTTTCCAAAAGAAGCCAACGGCATTAAAGGTCAAGGTGCCTTCTGATTGCATGGACTAAATAATAAAATGTTACATATTTCAGAGAACCATGCTACAGACAAAGTTTATGGTGAAATGAGTAATGTATAAGGAGACTAAAATACTTATTTTACATATCTACAACATGTATTTTTATATTTCTAGACCAACCACAAATCATATTGGGTAATATTTAGGTACATGAAACAGCTTCAAAACATAAAAAAATTAACATTTTGAAAAAAATCACATGTGAAAGCTCATTAAATAACAACATTGAAAAATAAATAATCCGCTTTGCTTATTAGCTGCTGCCATGCATTGCTGGCATTCCATTCCAAGCAAGGTCAACATGCAGGGGATAATTTCACACTGGGACTGTAAAAAGCTACAGGGCTTTTTTTTTTTTTTTTTTTTTTTTTGAAGTGAAATATCACAAGGTTTGCCTCTCTTTCAAAGCAAGCTAGCCCCTGGCTGCCAAACTATTCCCATGAAAATTACTGGAAAAGCCCCTTTCTGAAATGTTTTGTGAAGATACATTTTTCAATGAACTTTTCTGGCTGGAAGGGGTTTTGTTTGGGAAGGGTGAGGGTGGGGTAGTGAATGGTGCGTTTTAAACTGTAAACTGAGGATGTTTAAACAGCATCAGGTACATTTTAAGAATGGAAACGACAGAATGCCTGGCTTTCACTGAAAACTGTACTCATTACATTTTGAGAAACTTGCAAAGGAAAAGCTAGTCCCAGAGAAGGTCCCCGAGAAGGACAGCCTGCTGGGCCTGATCAAAGCAGAAAGCGTATACTTTCAAGTGAGGAGAGAGCAATGGCAGGCTCGAGTCTTCCAAGCCATCAAATCTGGGTAACAGATGCTTTCTAGTCAGTCCAGTTCTAGCTCAGGCTGTGCTGGCTGGATTTGCTGGCTCTTTTCCGCTCTCTGTGGTGCTGGGCGGGTTTGGCGGGCGACATGCTCTCGAAGTTGTGACTGGACTCGTTGTGCTGGCGGGTGTACCGCTTGCACTTGCAGGCCGTGACCACCGTGATTTTGTAGGTGCGTGTGCTGCCGTCCTGGCACTGCAGCTGGATTCTCTGGGTGCGCGTCTTGTCGTTGACACACCGCCACTCCTGTGAGCTCCGTCGGCTCCAGTACTTTGTTCCATAGCCTCCTCCGATCCAGTTGGGAAGCACCGGCAGGGGCAGGCACTCGCCCGCGCACACCAGCTCCTTCAGAGGGCTGATGCTGGTGCACTGGCCATCAGAAATGTATTTGGTGGAGCGCAGTTCCCGGCAACCAACTTGAACTCGACCTAGAGAAACAGGGCAGAACTGCATCAGAGACAGAAAGACAAAACCGAAGGTTTTGGGGGCTTTGTTCTTGTTCTAAGTAATTTGCAGTGACCTAATAATAATAATAATAATAATAATAATAATAATAATAATAATAATAATAATAATAATAATAATTTATTATTATTATTATTATTCAAATTGCAGGACACTGCCAAAGAAGTGACTGTGTACTTTATTTTGACAGACAGTGCAAGTCTGCAGGAGGGTTGGAAGACACTTCCATCAAAATGACCAGGCTACATACAGTCTGTAACTATTTTGGAGGGGAGGGGAAGAGATCATTCTTTTCCATGTGTTTCATTAACTCATTATTTATTAAAGTATTTAAAAGTCACATTCTCTCAGTCTTGTTCCCACTCTTCAAAGAGTGCACTTTAATGCTCTTGTTCTCATGGGTCATACTGGTTAGTGTCTGCAAGTGCTTTTAATTAAGTTTTTGAAAAATCTCTTGAGAAAATGTGGAAAGTATTTAAATATTGTGTACAGTGCCTACGCATGCTGTAATATTTTATTTCAATTATAGAATTCAGCTGCATGGTCACACACACATGGGTACAACCCTTGACATTTTGCATATCAAACTTAATAACTATGTTCTAAACATAAATTCCCAAGCTATGTTTAAAAAAAACAAACAGTAAAATGTTTGAAATGCAAAAGGCCACCACAACTCAATATTTAAAGAATATAAAAGCCCCTAAATTAGGAACGTATGGTTGCCATAACAACTTGGCTACATTTCCATGAATTTTATGGCAGAAAAATACCTAACATGTCTGATTTACGACTGCACAAGAAACCACAGTATTCACTTCCCGAATATCAGTCGTGGGTGACTTTTTGTTTCAGTTATTTGGATTTGATAAGTAAGCTCTCTAATTGGCTGTTTCTGGTCATGTGCCTTGTGTAATTAAAACAAAAATTAATCTTAAAACATTTGAAGTTTTCCTTCTTGTTCCTTTGTTATCTAAATGAGAATTGCTTATGACAAACTTGAAAAGAAATCAAGTCTTATTAACCAGGAAAAGGGCTTAAAAACATAGGCTGATGAACTAATAAAAGCTGCTGGGATTGTCCTTCTGCCTCTGAAAACACTCTCAAAGAGGATGGTGAGTCAGGAGTGTTACTCCATTTCTGGACCAGAATGTCTGAGTTAAGGTTCATAGCCTAAGGGAAGTATGTGGCTGTGTAACATGCGTGTGGACATCTGTGTGAACAGAGCTTCAGCTGGAGACTGAGATGAAAGGGTTAATGGTTTGGCTGGACAGAGTGCTGCTTGCCTGCTTCTGACTCCAGTTCACCTTCCTGCAGCTGCCTTAGGAATGCACCTGGAAGCAGCCAGCCGAGATTTTGACTTGCCTGGCTTTTGTTCCTCAATGTATAAGATTGGGCATTTTTGAAGTGACGTTTCTCTCACTGACAATGAATAGCCACCACACTGCTCAGTAACCCAACACTGATCACATACTTCCTGTGCCCTGAAATCAACCATCTTCATGCAGTGAAAACACTTTGGTTTTCTTAGAGAGACGTTGCCAGTCATATTTGCTTGGATTTTTTCAAAGGTCAAAAAACTCTTTTTATAGTTAAATAAAATTTAAGGAGGAGGGGCAAATATTTGTGTAAGATTTCCTGCACATTGTCTCCTGTCTTTCTTCAAGATGATTACTAATGTGAACTCTTTTAAAGGAAGAGAATAAAGCAAAAGTGAGGGGAAGAAATCTGAATACCTCTAACCAGTAGTCACTTGGCATGTCAATTAAGCAAATCGAAAGGGGTAAAGAAATACTCCCTGAGCTAAACATTAGCATACAATTATTTAAAATCTCCTGTTACAAATATGCACTCAGTCCTTCACAGAAACACACAATTACCTCAATTCAACCTGTTGATTAAGGACTTCTGGGAAACACACTTCTTTAACATTTTGTAGTATAGACCTCTCTTAAAATGAACATCATCAAACCTTTACACCTCTCTGAAGGAGACATATTTTAGACATCTGTGTGAGCAACTTTGTGTTGCCTGAAAGCTTCCTTTCATCCTTTGTGATTCCCTAATCATATTTCTACTTAGTTACCATTAGTCACTTCACCAAATTTGGGTATGTTCTGAAATTTACAAAATGTAAGACCGCATGAGTTTAAACTGCGCAGAACAACACCTTAAAGAATTCTCCTTTTGCAGTTTTAAACAAGCAACAGATTAATTCATAGATAGACTTTTCGGTGGGTATTGGACAAGCCACGTCTGTGCTTGCATTATTAAGCCACCGTTTTAATTACATTAACTCTAAAATCACTAGCCAGGAAAGAACACCAGCCTACACATGCAGCAGATTGCTCCCAGATTTCCTTGCAAAACATACATGGTTCACAGTAGTATACAATAAAACCATTCTACAGGAATGGGGGCTGATGCTCCCCAAAAGGAAAACAAAACAAAACAAAACAAACAAACCTGTACAAGTAAAACACACTTACTGTTGCGATCCAGTCCAGAGCTACTGAAATGCCTGCCTCCATTCCTGGCTTGATTCAACGTGCTGTTGCTGCTAGGGTGTACAGGAACAGGTTTAACCACATGTGAATAAAGGATTTCTGTGGCATCATTTTTAAAAGCCAAGCAGTTTTTCACTAGGATGCACATTACTGGGAGGAGATAGAGATGAATGGCAAGAGGAAGCATGCTGAGTGGGGGATTTGCTTGGCTGGGGAGCCGCTTAATTCTCTCCCTTGCTCCTGCACTATTGACTGTGGAATTCCTCCCCAAGGTTCCCTTTATATATCCACAGAGGCTTGGCGTTCATTCAGGTGTGAAGTTGTGTAGAGCTTCAGAGTGAAAACACAGAGAAGGGGTGGGATCCCTACATGACCCTGCACAAGAATTTTACCAATGGAGAAGGAGGCTGCAGAAGAGGAGGAGCTTGCTACACAGATTGCCTGAGACTTCTGAGTTGGGCTTTACTGGTCTGCAAGCTGAAGCAGGCAAGGCACAGCGCTGTCAAAACTGCCACACGCCTCAGCCATGTCCTCTCTGGAGCCTAATTCACGTTCAAGTTTAATGGAAGGAAAAGAATGTTGCTGTTCACATGGAGAGACTGCGTTTATTTTATTTTATATTTTACATTTTTTGTTCTATATTCCCCTCAGATTTGAGAAGATTTGGGGTCTGGAAATACTTCTTCCCCAATAGTTGGAAGAATCCATGTGAGTTTTCAGTAGTGTCGGACTTAGTTGCTTAAAATATTTATTTAGTTAAGTATGTTTTGTCTCTTAAGAAAAAAAAAAAACTTTTTTTTCCCTCCTGTAAAGAGGAAGGCATAGAGCTAAAACCTGCCCTCTGGACACACTTAACTAACACTGCTTTGATCTGTATGAACTACTGTCCTACTAGGTAAATTATTGCCAGGGGTTCTATGTAGAAGATAATGAGCAGAACTCTGTCTGAATTAAAGTAACTAATATCAGTTTTCATCTTGAAATATGCCAACAAGACTTAGCATTCAGCGTGTCTCTTACACAAAAGAAATCCATTTCCTACATACTATCATTCACCAATTCAAAACACTTCTCGTTTGTTCTTACACTGAAGATGCTGGATTGTGTTTGTGTTTGTCAAACATTTTGTTCACCACCTCCCTTGAGTCTGCTGCCCAAGCAAGAAGTGCTGTTTCTGTCTGGGCTACTTGATTTCCACTTGGCACAAATATGCCTTTATCACACTGCTAATCTTTAACCCTGAAAATGTGAGGGTCCAGTAGGATGACTCAGCAGGTTAGGGCATTTGTAGTCAAGGTTGAGAACCCCGAGTTCAATCGCCAGAGCACACATAGTGGAAGGAGAGTGGACATTGAGAATTTGTCCTCTAGCCTTCACGTGTGTGCTAAGGCATGAGTATGCTTGCACAAAATAAATTATTAAAAAAGAAGAAAACAAGTTATCTTACTATTAAACATTTTGATTGGAAAAACTATATATTTGAAATTGCCTTTTCAATTATAAATCCATTTTAGTCACTAATTTGGCTATTAAAAAGATGTCTGACCATTTTCTATCTCTCTTATTTATAAATTATTATCCATTATAGCTACTATTCGCCACCACCCCCATTTCCTTCTGCCTTAACTGTGTATATCGACAGTGGCACCTACTGACATTTTGGAACAAGCATTTACTTATTCTGTAGATATTGCCCTGCATCTTTAGTGTGAGCCTTGGCTTTACCCAGTAGCACCCCCACTTATTAGGACAATAATTCCACTACTGCCAGGATTCTTCCAGTAAGTAAAACCATACCTGATTTAAAACTATCAATTTCTATCCATTTATCCTTTATGGAGAAAGTTAACAAAAGAATAGAAATCTAAGTGTTAAACAATAAAGGAATATTGTTTTGTTTTTCCTTTTCTTTTCTCCTCTTTTTCTTTTTGTGGGGAGAAACCCATACTGTGATTTTATTTTAGAAAGATAACTGCTTATCCTTTAGAAATGTAAAATATCCACAGATGAATGATAACAGCATCTGGAACAAGTGTCAAAATAATATAGCAGGGAGTAATTAGGAGTGTGGATGTTGGTGAATTCATATGGGTTGAGAGCTGTTAGAATGTGATGGTGAGTATTCTACTTGCTTGTATATGTGTTCAAAACTCTCTAAAATGAAAAACTGAAAATTAGAGCCAAATGATCAATTTAATGTATGACCATTAGCTCAGTTTCCTATTGCTATGTATAGTGATTTATTGTAAAATTCTTCCTGGAATAAATAAATCAGATTATTTTGTGCAAGTAAGGTTATATATGGAGCATCTTTCCGGAGTAGCTTGAATTCTAGTCCTCCGTTAAGGGACTTCATGTTAATTCCATGATGTGCATATTCACAGTTTACACAGCACCTACAGGAAGCAGGATTCAAACTAACACAATCCTCCGTTTTTTGTATATCAGAAGCAGGACATATTTTTGTTTGAATTTAATTATCAGGTGGGATTGCAGATTGAACAAATAAATATAAATTGTAAGCTCTGCTTAGCCCTTTGTGTTCTGTATACTCTGCTTGAGATGTCATCTCCAGCAGCAGCCAAATGAGGAGGGGAAGCAACATGATTATTGTGTACACTTACAAGGAAAAGCAAAGTTAATCTAGGAGGCCAACCTGGTAAAATGGAAACAATCATAAACTTCATATTTAATGGGTTTTAATACTCACTGTAACCACTGTATTAACAATCACTATACTCTCTGGGTGCTTTGGTAGGTTTATAGATACAGATGTTAAACATCACCCCTGACTCTTCGTCCTCCTTCAGTCTTCCCACCATCTGTTCCCCTTTTCTTTGGAATGGCCTTACTCCTTCTTATTCTGTAATTAATACCTAAATTTCTTCAAGTGTCTTTGGGTAGACTAGAACTCTTTGCCCTGTGCCCTTCATATCTGAATCCAGCCTCACATCTGCTCCATAACAGCAGGTAGACAGGCCTTACGAGCAAATAATTATTTTTTTAATTTTATGAGTACTATGGGTTGTGGGAAGAATTTAAATACTTTAGCTATGGGGTGGGGGAACCCTCAACATGGAAAAAATCGGTAAATGTTGGTAGCAGTCAGTATGAAACATGATGCATTCTTCCTCATGGTATTCATACCCTTGTATCAATCTTTGTCTGCCTGTAGGCTGAACCTAACAGGCTAACTTTCAATGAATATATTATGAAGGCATGGTGAGATTCAAGGTTAGGTTTTTGGAAGGTGGTGACTTCTGTCTTGCTCACTTGCTCTGAGTCTCTCAAGTCCTTGCCCTAGTAGCAGCCAGCCATCATGTGAGTGAGTCCTCAGGCTGTAGCCCAGAACTGAGACACTCAGACAAATGTCCCAGAATTCTCCCAGTCACCACAAGGGTGCATTTGAGAGCAACTCCTAATAGGCATTCCTTTAGATGAAGCTACAGCCCTGGCTCATACCCCAAATGCAGCCTAATAAAAGGTGCTGAACCAACAACATCCACAGAGATAAGACATATTTACTGTTTTAACTAATTGTGGATGGGTAATCCGTGTAGTATTGTGTACAGAAGTGATGATGTGGTCAGTAAGTCACTTTGTGAATCATAGCAAGGCCTTGGCAGCATCACATTTGAAACCATAAAACATGGCAAGTGCAATTTTCAGTAGGTAAGCTTTGGGCCTGCCTTCTACTTCATAGCTGACTTATCAACTGAGTGATAGAATTAGAATTTTTGCTATTGATCTCATAGGCAAAATGTGTCATAGTAATTTTCATGTTCTAATGATATTGTCCACCATGTAACTCCTGGATCTGCATCAGAATTTGATTTCTGTGATCTGTTGGAAGTCACAATTACTGTCACTTTCAATTCTAGAATTAGGTCTACTTCATCCCATAAAGTGAACTCATTCCTGCACTTGAGGCTTTTTTTTCCATTTACAGTGTTTATGAACTTGAACATGTTACCTAATCTAAAATTCCCTGTCAGTGTCTATCTGCAAACATATCCAGATTGATTTACCACAGAGAGAGAGGGAATAAGTCCCAATCTAAAATGTAGCACAAAAATCAATCAAACACAGAAAGAAATGTGGAAAAAATATCCCCTAAATATGATTCTAAAGGCAATGCTTTCATTGTAGCCTTCAAATTACAAACCTGACTCGAAGACTGGGGAAGTCCTGAGCAAACACAATTTTGCCCTGTGGAAGGTAAGAACAAAAGGCGAAAAGGACAGAAACTGTCTGTCCCAATGAAATAGGTAAATGAAGACTGACCACTTCCCAAAGGAAGAATTGACATAAATACATACAGAAATATTCATTGTATTCAAGTATGATCTACATCTGCTATTTCATGATCTTAATTATTTTCAGATGGTTCCTGTTAATAGAAAGAATTTGTTCATCAAAAAAAGTGAATAACCATTTTAAGTTTAGGGGGGAAACCTGAACAAACACAGACTTTTCATTCATTTAAAAAGAGGACAGACTTGCTGCTGGCCCTGTCTTGATTACTCAGATAAGAGTTCTGTCCCTGCTCGCCTACCTCCCTAAGAGCTCCCATGTTAGCTTTTGTTCATTTCACATTTTCTATTGTTTTTCTGGTTTGGTCTTGCAGTTGTCCAGGTTCTACCACACATTGCCATCCTCCTTCTTTGGCTCTCACAGCCACCAAACCCAAATCTGTCATTCTGCATCAGAAGCAGTGTCAGCCATGACTGCCAACCTCAGGCAACCATTTCACTGAAGGAATGCCTTTAACCTAGTCATCTCGTGTATGATTTTCTCTCTGCCTGTCATGTTAAGGGGGTTGAACCCTTCCCAAAGAAACACTCAACAGCACCCAGAGATAAACGGAAACACTCCTTCATGAGTGCTACCAACACCTCTAGCTTCTGCTGAAGGAAGCCCGGCAGAGACTTCACCTCATCACCTCTAAGGAAGCCTAGCAGTGACGTCACCTCACCACCTCTATTAGTCGCCGTTTTAACTTCTAATTCCTTTAGATTCTTTAGGGTTTGGTTTGGAGGATTATTTTCCGCTTTCAATGTGCCTAATGGGGATAATAATTATTTACAAGAATGCACGTAATGAATGACCCGTAGAAACCAATAAGAAAAAAAAAATAGGTAAGAGTTCCAAATCCAACATACATACTGCCAGCCTAAGCTTTGCAAAGTCATTGGGGTTGACGAGCTCTTTCCTAGTAGACACGGAAGGAGGCTGTCTCTGTTTAATAGAGGCTGTCTCTGTTTAATAGAGTCTTCAAGTTCTGCCAACTAGATACTGCTTACACCTACCCACCCAGAGGCCTCACATACAATCTCTAGGACAGAGGTTAGGTGAGCAGGGATTCGGCTTAATTGCACATACCAGGGACAGTAGTAAATTGTCCATTTTACTGCCATTTGCTACCTTATGTAATAGGAATTAATGTCTCCATCTAGTGCACCCAGACACTACCATACTTAAAGTAACTTTGATCAAGGCTGATAAAGTATTAAATATCCTAATCTAAGTGATTGCTTTGAGAGGCAAGTAGTTTTGGTCCTAAAAGCAATACTAAAACAGCGTTTCACCTTAGAGCTTGATAGAAATGCAAAGCCTGGAGTTAACCCAAACACTCGAGGTCAGAGCCCAGGAAACTGTGTTAATGAGCTTGCATCTGAATATTACAGATATATTGTTTAGTAGTGCAAACACACTTCCGTTACTGTGGTCTCTCCCCAGGCCCAGTCAGTCCTCTATTTAGCTATGCCTGAGCTCCAGATCCTTCCTCCTTCCAATAAGATAGAAGTCTGAAACAGCAACTCATCTCCTTGTGCCATATTTATCCTGACTCAATCCTAGAAAAACCTAGGTTCCCTAGTGACTGACTATTGCTCCATGCCACAGAAGTGGTATCCAGTGTTGTGACTGCCAGTATCAGATTTGCTGAGAAATCCAAGTTCACCCAGGTGTAGACAAAATGCTTTGATCACTAGGTTTGGTTATTGTCCACAAGCCTTAAGTGCCTCCCACAACCAAAGTGGGCTCCCAACCTGGGCAATATCCAGCACTGCTCCAGGAGTACCAGCAAGCTTCCCGGCAAAGCTAAGTTGGTTATGACCGTACATCACCAGTAGAGACTTATGCTGAGAGCCAGCACAGTTTGAAGTTCCCTGAAATACAAGAAAATCAAAACAGAATTTTTGTAGAGGATTTGATGCAATGATATCACATTCTTTTCAGAAAACAAATTTGTGTCATATTCTTTCTAGTTTCATATATTTTTCAGTGAAGGATTTTCCATACTCAAATATAGATAGAGCCCATTATGTGGGGTATCCCATGCCTTGAGAGCTGTGCAGAGGGGATCCAATAAGAAAGGCAGTGTTTGACTAGACAGATAGGAGTGTAGACTGGATCAGATCTTGACTAATCTGGTCTTGTAGGTTTGGAAATTTGGGCATTACCTGCTCAGTGACAGGAGTCACTGATGGACACCCTCAAGTATTTTTATTTTCATAATTGGAAAATCACACGATTTTTCCCCAAGTCAAATCTAGAAAATTTCCAGTACCTCAAATTCCCCTTGCCCTTCCCAGCAACTGCTTACTTCCTTGATCCTGACATGGGCCACTCTTGATTTCTGACAGAGGTTATTAGTTTTGTCGTTTTAAAAAGCTTGATACAATATAAAAGTTGACTCTCCCGTTGTTGTACAGTATGCCCTCATATGAACTCTCCCCAGTTTATTTAACCTGACTACCACAATGGGATGAGCAAAATTTGGTTATTTTGAAGAGTATTGCTGTAAATACCCTTTCCTCTGGAAGCATAGGGGAATACAGTTTGCAGTTTCTGTATAAAGCTGTGAAATGGATGAGATACAGGCAGTTCAACTTTAGTACATAATACCAGAGTTTTCCAATGTGCCTCTATTAGTTGAAATTTCTACCCATCTTCATAGATTTGAAAGAGGGACAAGATCAACACCATGCTTTGGAACACTAAATGTAGCCACATTGGGCAAGGTGGTTTAGGTGTGGGTATCCTAGAATGTGGTGGAGGGGATTGTAGAGAAAGAGCCTGGGTGGAGAAGAACAAGACCCCACAGCTGAAGGAGGGAGGGAGAGCCCTTGGGCCCCGGGAAAAGATCCCATGGAGCTACTTTGGGGGTTGTTTAGAGAAGATGACAAAGGTGAAATGTATTTTAACCCTGGGTGCCTGAGAGAATGATTCATAGAGAGAATCTGGCAGGGTTGGAAAAGAGAATAAATAGTGTAGGCTTAGTCAGGAAGAGGCTAAAGTGCTAATGGGCACCCAAAAAGAGTCAAAGATACAACTGGGAAGAGAACTCAAGAAATCTTTCTAGGCAGTAGTGAAACAGTAGGAAGCTATCCTATATATTATTATGATATATCTTGGATTGAAAACAAATTGCCATCTAGTAATCATTCATATTTTATTTACATTTTAAAGTCATCTAACGTGTCCCTAGAATTTTCTGACACCCCACTCTCAGCAACCCCAGGAGGGTGACCAATTGCCTTGCTATGTTTGTGCAGGCTTACAAAACAAATGGCTTGTGTTTTATGTGAGGCCATAAATAACATGAACCTCTCAGGCCATTTAGCACAGATAGAGCTATTGGCTTTGCTCATTTTTTCCATCATGGCTTACCTCAAGTATTGCCATAACTTCTCAACTCATTTCGTGCCTTCTGTTCTGATCATGCTAAAATGTTCCTTCCAGAATGAACTTTTAAAATGCACACCTGAATCTCTTTAAGAAATTGGTTTTTCCTTTTACTTGCATGAAAAAACAAACAAACAAACAACCGTCTTGTTAGCCAGCTACCCCCACCCTATTCATGTCCATTACTTACTGTGGTTTTTTTGTTTGTTTGTTTGTTTTTTGGTTTTTCAAGACAGGGTTTCTCTGTGTAGCTTTGAAGAAGCTTGTCCTGGAACTTGATTTGTAGACCAGGCTAGCCTCGAACTCACAGAGATCTGCCTCTCTGCTTCCCAAGTGCTGGGATTAAAGCCGTGTGCCACCACCACCCAGCCTCTTACTTAAGGACTTCTTAAGCTTACATTCTAGTCAGTGGTTCTTTCCACGCCTTTACAGATGTTGTTTCTCATGTCAAGAATACTTTATCCCCAGGAGGCCTCACCCTCCCTGGGGAGCAGAAAGGATATATGATAGGTAGGGTTTTAGTTGGGGGGTAGTAGGGGAGGAGGGGAGGGAGAGGGAACTGGGATTGACATGTAAAACCATCTTGTTTCTAATTCAAATAAAAAAATCTGAAAAAAGAATACTTTATCATCTTATAATCAAAAATCTGTCTCTTGACTCATATGTACATATACATTGTATATATGTATGTATGTATATGTGTGTGTGTGTATATATTTCATCAAACAGAGATAAAAAGACAAGGCAAAAATGGGACAAAAACAAACTTTTCCAAACAAGGGGCATATGGGTTTTTGAGAATTTTGTTCTATAACAACATAAAGATATTCATTTTAATATTAATAAGGTTGAGTGATTTGCATTTCCTCCCTATGTACAACAAACCACATTTATCATCAATAAAATAATTAAACAATTAAAACAAAGCTTAAAAATAAGAAAGGAAAGAATACAGACTTTAGCATAGACTAATGACCTAATTTCTGAATCTTGAAAAGAGGTGCTGCTGTAAATATCCAAATTCGCCATAGAAATGCCATTCTTACTACTTCACACCAATAATAAGAAAATTGGCATGATTATTTAATACCTAAGTTTACTTAAAACATATTGAAATAAAAAAGGATTTTATTATACATAGAGCCTTCTTTTAGAAATCTGAAGTTACGGTGCTAGAGAGATGGTGAGGTGGTTAACGCACTTGTTGTTCTTGTAGAGGAGCTGGGTTCAGTTCCGCTGACCCTCAGGCACCAGGCATGCACATGGTACATGCAGGCAAGCCAAAAACAAAGCACCAAACAACAAACCTTTAGGAAATTAAAGATCTGAAGTTACAGAATTTATTCAAAATAGTACATGCACATTCCAAAAATGCAAATGGTTCATTAAGTAGAAGGATAAAGCCTACCTTTTCACATCCTTCCTCCAACTCATTCTTCAAAGATAATCACAGTTATGAGTTCATTATGCTGATTGCCAACAGTTTCTGCATTAACAAGCATGTAATATTTTTCTTTTCATACAGATTATATCATGGGTTTTTTCTCAAAGTACCCCTTGCAGTTAAGAAACTACATTGAACATTTTTTTTCCTATCAGAACATCTATATTTACCTAATTTTACAATCATTTATTATATGGATGTGGCATAACTTATTGATCTAGTTCTCTATTATTGGATATTTAGAACATTTCTAAGTCTTCTCATTCATAAATCTAACAATATTGACTTTAATTCACTGTGTTTTTATTCCCCAGGTTTTCATATTATCATGTTCTAGTAACTGGAGAGAGAAAAGGTTGGGAATACAAAAGAGAGGTTAGGCATGTGCACTTGGCCAGAAGACAGGGCCAAACCTGGTCCCTGGCATTGCCCCAGACAAGAGGTTCAGGGGGTTGAATTTGAAATGTCCCACACAGGCTCATGTTTTGAACATTTGGTCTCCAGCTTGTGCTAGCATTCTGAAGGCTGTGTAGTTGAGGTCTGCCTCGCATAACTAGGCCAACAAGAGGCAAGCCTTTGGTGATTGTACCTGCCCCGGATTCCAGTTGGTGCTCTGTTTGCTTCCTGCTCTGCAAGATGGAAAATCTACTGGCCCACACTTCCCAGTTAGGAACCTCTGTCAAGCCTCATTGGCAATGATGGAACCACAGACCAAATTGTTTGTACCAGGTATTTTGTCACAGAAACACAGACGTAACTAAGACAGGAGGCGAGGCTTCCCAAGGGATGGGAAACACATTCATCAAAGATTCCAAGAGCCCAGGAGGCTATGAAGTTCCAGTGCCGGCAACCCTGCTGAGCTTACTGGAATGCACCAATGGATTGCCGATGGCCAGTGCCAGGACAGATTCCATGGGGTTGGGGGGGGGGGTTGGGGAAGGGCTTTGTGAAGTCTTTGATGATGGACCAGGGATAGAAGAAAAAGAAAATGAAGGCCAGGGTTCTAAATTAAATTGATTTTAAAATATTACAAAACACAATTTGAGCTTTCTGCTTACTTCTGCTTCCAGACTGGAATCTGTACAATCTTCAGGGGCGTTTAAATTCCTCAGGATAAAAAGATTTTAAAGTCCTTTTGCTACGTTTATTCATTTGTTTTGCATGTGGGGCAGCACTTGCACAGCATGGTGAATGTGTGAAGGGCAGAAGAGAACATTCCTTCCTTTTATCAGATCTTAACCTTCCATTATCCAGGACCCAGCAATAGAACTCAGGTCATGGGTTTTGAATGATACTTTTCAGACTAAGGCATTTTATCAACCCTCAACTGAAAGTCAAACTTTAACTTGTGCCCTTATAGAACACAGTTAATTCATCTTGTTTACAGAGAAATGTGCATTTTCTGAAGGGACCAGCTCCCCATTTCAGCAGCCATAACAGCCTAGCACATGCATGCCTGACATGCTTGCCTAGCACATGCTTGGTCACTAGGTCAGATGCCTGCCCATTTCGGCAGCCTTAACAGCCTAGCACATGCTTGCCTGACCTTGCCTTGGTTACTAGGAGGTCAGATGCCTGCCTTGTGGCAAAGAAACAATCAGAAGTTATCTGGTAGTGCTATGCTTTATGGCTCCGGGTGTGCTTTACAGACAAGTGCACAGCAATGACGTGCAGAGCATAGTAATTGCCTTGGGAGGGCCTATGGGCCATAACAACCAGTTGACCAATCAACACAGGGCAAGTCCTCCAAGCCTGGAGGCACACCAATCCTGATCCTAGACATGCCCCTTACACTGCCTATAAGATCTCTATGCTGTGGCTTCTGGGCGTCTTTCCCAGCTATCCGCCATGGTGGATGGATGAAAGGCCCGAGCTAACATGGGGTTAGCTCATTAAACAACTGCAATAAAAGACTCCATTTGTTCCTGAACGAATGGGGTCCTTGCTGCAGCTCTTATCCTCGAATCAATAAAGAAACCTTTGTCCTTGCATTCGGTGAGTCGTCTCCTTGTTGGCGGGTTCTTTTGGCATTCCGAAATCTGGACACATTTCAATCATGTTCCTTAATATTGACCATTATTTACAGATTCCATTCTTTCATTTGAAAAGCTTTTAAGATCCCATAGAAACAAACTGTGGCTTCACTAAGTCTCAAGTCATGACAACTTATTGTAGCACTTTCATGTACTGACCTCATGTGTGTTCTGAAGTTTACATGGACAGGTAAGATTCAATAGTTTATTAGGAAGAAAAAAAATTTCTAAAAAAGCAATGCCTTATTTTCTTTCTATTTTTTCTTTCATTGCCTTTATCTTTAGTTAGTTCTCCTGTAAAGGCTTTTTAAAGCCTTACCATTGTTTCAGGGTGGTAAAGTTAAATTAAATAAAAACCATACACAGCCAGACAGTGGTGGCTCACGCCTTTAATTCCAGGTTTGGAGAGGCAGAAGCAGGTAGATCTCAGTGAGTTCAAGGCCAGCCTGGTCTACAAAGCAAATTCAGGATATCCAGGACTGTTACACAGAGAAACCCTGTGGAAACAAAGGAAACCTAGGAAACAAACAAACAAACAACAATAACAACAAAAGTGTATACAGTGTACCAATTATTCTCTGAATAAGAGGCATTGACTAAACTGCTTTAAGCAAGAAAAGATAAAGAGGACCCCCAAAATGATTTGTGGCTTGAGCATTTTTATATCAAGCAAAATTTTTACTGTCTTTGGGCCTCCTTCATCAACATGTCTATAAGGCAGCCCGGGCTGTCAGTGGCCCAGTGTTTGGGGAGGCCAGACTTTGCTGATAAACGGCTAAAGAGGATCTTGAAATGGGCTGGAGAGTCCACTGCTGCCAGGACATTACAAGCTGTTTAGTGACCATCAAAATGCTTGTCTGGCCAAAATCAAAAACATCAATGACAGTTTATGCTGGAGAGGATGCTGAGAAAGGGGAACACTTCTCCACTGCTGGTGGGAGTGCCAACTTGTACAGCCACTGTGGAAATCAGTATGGCGACTCCTCAAGAAAATGGGAATGAGTCTACCACAAGATCCAGTAATTCCATTTTTAGGCATATACCCAAAAGAAGCACATTCATACAACAAGGACATCTGTTCAACGATGTTCATAGCAGCACTATTTGTAATAGCCAGAAACTGGAAGCAGCCTAGATGCCCCTCAACCAAAGAATGGATAGAGAAAATGTGGTACATTTACACAATGGAGTACTACTCAGCAGAAAAAAACAATGGAATCTTGAAATTTGCAGGAAAATGGATGGAACTAGAAGAAACCATTCTGAGCCAGATAACCCAATCACAAAAAAAGACAAATATGATATGTACTCACTCATATGTGGATTTTAGACATAGAGTAAAGGATTACCACCCTACAATCCACACTGCCAGAGAAACTAGTAAACAAGGAGGACCCTAAGAGAGACATACATGGTCCCCTGGAGAAGGGGAAAGGGTCAAGATCCCCTGAGCAAATTGAGAGCATGGGAAGAGGGGGGAGGGAACTATGAGAATGAGAAGGGACGAAGAGGAAGGATGCAGAGGTCATGAGGGAGCAGAAAGGTTGAGTCAGGGGGAAGATTAGAAGAAAGGATATGTGATAGGTAGGGTTTTAGTTGGGGGGGTAGGGGAGGACGGGAGGGAGAAGAAAACTGGGATTGTCATGTAAAACAATCTTGTTTCTAATTCAAATAAAAAAAATCTGGAAAAGAAAAAGAAAAAAAAAAAAAAGAAATGTTTGCCTGGTTTTGTAGCCATGCCATACTAAATAGTCCCAGGAATCTGGCTGCTTCAGAAGTCGAACTAAACAAAGTGCAACTGTGCAGGGCCACACCCTAGGATGATGCTCCAAATACCTTACAAGTCCTCAGCTGAAGCACTTGGAAGGCTTGTATCCTTGCAGAACAAATCTTTGTGCGAGTGAACATTTAATGACAACCCCGAAGCACATCTTTTCGGTCCTTTACAGCTCTCTTCCTGTGCGGCTTTGCCTCCCAATTATGAAGGTGGCCAGTGCACACGGTAATTATGGTTCCTTCAATGCATTCACTCTTGAGTACATCAGCTCAGAAATGTTGGCACAGGTTCAGGCTTCCCAAACAACTGCTTGCCAAATCACTCTTTGATCCAGTGTAACCATCCTATGATTCAAAATAAGGCCTAGAGCCTTTCAAGAATTCACATCTTAAATCCTCATCTTCATCGTCTAACCTTCCCATGTTCGATCTAAAAACTGATTTTCCCTTATCGCTGAGAAAGGAATCAGGTTTTTTTTTTTTTTTTTAAACCCTTGTGGGAGTGATAATGTTTCTCTTTGTTGCCCTTCATTAATTCATCACTTTAGCAAACATAAACGGAGTACTCAGAAAATACTGATACTGGGACTTGCCCTGCAGTTATACACAAGACAAAGGCTGCCTCCCCACAAAGTGAGGTGGAGACAGTCTGTGAAACAGATAATTACAATAGAAGGTTTTAAATAATGGTGAGGTCATGACAGACAGAAGCAGGGCTCCAAGCCACCAGCAGGGGCCAAGAAGACTCCAGTGGAAGTGTACACTGGGCAGAGCATTGGGAATAAATAACAGCAGGCAAATGATGGAAGCAGGCTTGCTCTGTGTTGGAGACGGCAGAAGAGAGCATACCCAGGCCTGGCAGCGAGCGAGCATGCCCATGGGGGAAATACCTTCCATGAGCAGTTAGAGAAGAAGCAGGAGATCTCAGAGAGCATGACAAGATTTCAAGCACCATGCTTGTCCCCTGAACAGCTGAAAAGTTTGAGTTTTATTCCAGAGGCAATGGGAGGGACCCACAGAATTTTGAGTAAAGCAGGGATGTGATCAGTTTGGAGCCATGGGTAACTCCAAAGGACTGTAGAAGAAAGTTGAATTCAAATACACATAGTTGTTTATAGCTGAGATCAAGCTATTGGTATTTCAGTCATTCTTATCTCAGATGAAACTATGGAACACTGCAGAGTATACCCGGGCTAGAAAACCAGACACAGAAAGAAATGAGGTGACCAAGCCATCCCTTGTGCAGATCAGAACTAGGTATACAGCATAAGAGGGGAAGAAAAAGAAAGGCGTGGACTGGGGGAAGGATTGATCAGAAGCAATAGACACTGCATAAAGGGTAGGCCTCCAGCTGGCGACGAGAAGGGGGCCAGCTCCTTTTTGTTAATGTCCCATTGTTCCAAGACATGCTTTGGAACATCATCTACTTAATGTTAGCTACATTAATCAGCTACTTGATTTAAAAAGCACAGGGATACTTTGAGGATTTTTTTCCAAGCTTCCAGTCTTGTGAGTTGAATATCATATAAAATTAATTAGGTATAAGACACCTCTTGATGGATTACTTTTTGTGGCTCCCAGGATGGCTACCAATCTTATTGTCCTTTTGTAGTACTGGGAACTGAACACAAGGCATCACTTATTCTAGGCGAGCCCTCTACCACTGAGCTGCATCTCTTCCCAGTGTGCATATTTTTATTTATTTTGTGAGTATATTTTTATTAATTTTTACAATACAAAAGAAGGTGTTTTGTTATAGTTTCTTCTACATTTCTATTATCACTGCACACCTGTGTATGCAGTGTATATGTGTAAATTAGATGCAGGTATGACAAAGTGCACAGCTGGAGGTCGGAGGGCACAGCTTGTCAAGCTTTCATGACAGGTTCCTTTACCCGGTAGCCATCTTCCTAGCTGTCCAGAATTTTCCTACTTTATTATCGTTGCCTCTTGCTATTGTTCACTGCCCTCCAGCTTCTGCCTACTTTTCATCCTTCTCTCCTCTCGCCTCACTTGCTATATTTGGCCCCCTACTGCCCTCCCCCTCTTGCTATTATTCACTCCCGTCTCTCCTCCCTCGTCTAGTTGGTCTCTTCGCTTTCATCAGACAGTCCTCCCCTTTGCTTATTGTTATCATCACATAATAATACATTACCCTCTGTCTTCCCATCATTTAATATTCCTTCCTCCTCTTATGAATCACTTTCTACTTTCGTGGCTTTTCTACACACACACACACACACACACACACACACACACACACACACAATGGTGTGTAAACATATATGGATATAAGTCTAGAGAGAAACCGTGTAAAAGGCTCTGTTTTGGGCCACCAACCAGATCCCAATCATGACACAGAGACTTATTATTAATTTTGAATGCTTGGCCTTTTCTTATGCCTGTCCCACTAGCTCTTATATCTTAATTTAACCTGTTTTTCTTCATTTACATTTTTGCCTCAAGCCTTTTTCCCTTTTTTTTATTCTGTATGTCCTACTCTATGTCTTACTGGCTGATGACTGCCTGGCTGGCTGACCCCCGGGTCTCTCCCTTTCCTTCTCCCTTCTTGTTTCTCCATTCTCCAAGCCCAGATTCCTCCTACTTCTTATTCACTATGCCAAACAGCCCTGTCTATCCCTCTACTGCCTAGATATTGGCTGTTCATCTTTTTATTAGACCAATCAGGTGTCTTAGGCATGCAAAGCAACACATCTTTACGTCATCGAACAAATGCAGCATAAACAAATGTAACACATCTTTACATAGTTAAACATTCCACAACAAACTTGTTTGTCAGACTTATTTTACTTAGCTTAATTATATCTGACCCCGTTTGTTTTACTGCAAGTGCCAGGATTTTTTTCTTTATAGCTAAATAAATTACCACTGTGTATATACATCACATTTTCTTTAACCATTCACCTCCTGTTGTACATCTAGGTCATTGTCACTTCTTATCAATTGAGGAGTTTGGCAGTAAATATTGATGGAAAAATATCTTTATGATTTGTTGGCTGAGAATCCTTTGGGTATATATATACCTGAGGGTGGTAGGGTTAGGCCATATGATAATTTTGGGGGGTAACTTCTATACTAATTTCCATCATGGCTGCTCCAGTGTACACACCCATCAAAGAGTGCACACAGTTCCACCTTTTCCATGTCCTAAGAAATTTGATGCCATGGGTTTGCTTTTAAGCCATTCAGGCTCAGGTAAAATAGGATGTCAACACAATCTTAATATGCTTTTCTGTGGTAGCTAAGAGCATGGAACATATTTTCAAGTATTTAACAATTTGTGTTTCTTCTTTGGGAAGCATCCCACTATCCCTATAGTTGATTGGACGATTTTTCTAGTATTTAAGTTTTACAGTTATTTTAGATTTTTTTGAGACAGGGTCTCACTACGTAGTCTAGCTGACTCAGATCTTGCTACTTAGATCAGGCTGACCCGAACCCACAGGAATCCTCCTTCCTCTGCCTCCTGAGACATGTAGCTTAAAGCATTGGCCATTGTACCCAACTTGCAAGATCTTCACGTGTTCTAGATATTAATCTTCTCCCTCAATTTACAGTGATGTTTTTCCCACTCCATAGGCTGTCTCTTTACTTTGGTACTTGTTTCCATTGCTATACAAAAAAGCTTTAAAATGTCATGTAATCTCATTTGTTAATTCTTGGGATCATTTCCTGCAGTATTATAGATATTTTACAAAAGCCATTGTCAATGTCTGTATCTTCAGCTATTTGCCTGTATAAACTTAATTACTTTTCTCTTCTGATTTCTTTCTTGGCAAGCTCATTATTGTTATCTAGAAAAGACACTGGCTTTGAACACTGAGTTTGTATCCTGTTGCTTTGCTGAATGTTTGGCAGTTCTACAAGTTTTCTGGTAGATTCTTGAGTGTCTTTTATGTATAGGATCACGTCATCTACAAAGATCATGTCCTTTCCTGTGTGTTTCCTATAACTTATTTCTCTTCTCTTATGCCTCAACAAAACTTGGAGAATTTCCAGTGGCCATGTCAGATTCCAGGGGATCAGCCCACCAGGAACAAAACTGTGGTAGATGGATCTTGGATAGTCAAGGCCCTGAGAGCCACAGCCCCAGAACATTTCTTTCTACTGTTGCAAGTTTGCTGCAGCCACTGTTCTCTGGTGTGAATGGGTGTGGGGAGATTCCCACTGCCCTTCACGAAGTCTGATCATCTCTTGGAAATTTCCCATTCTTTTTTTTTAAGATTTTATTTATTTATTATGTATACAACATTCTGCTTCCATGTATATCTGCACATCAGAAGAGGGCACCAGATCTCATAACGGATGGTTGTGAGTCACCATGTGGTTGCTGGGAATTGAACTCAGGACCTCTGGAAGAGCAGTCAGTGCTCTTAGCCTCTGAGCCATCTCTCCAGCCCCCGGAAATTTCCCATTCTAATGGGCATTTTTACCTATGGATTATTATGGAGATGATTTCCTCCTAAGCTGTGCTGTTTAACTAATGCAATGATTTTATACAATAATAGTGTTAGTTTATATAGGATTTTGATGATTGAGGATTTTTAATAAATATAGTAAGGGATTATGATATAGGTTAGTTTAGTAGAAAAATTAATATAGGAAAAGGTAGGATAAAATGTTGCCCCTGCCCCTGATAAAGCAGAAGCTACAGTGGATAAAATACAAAACAAGGAAGTGTCCCACTGCTACAACACGTAAGTTTCTATTAAGGAGCCATTAAGCCACAGTCTTGTGGCTTAAGTTAATAATTAAAGGAAACAACTGAGTCCCAGTAGCTCAGCTAGCTTAAATTCTTTTAATCTTAATATTGGAAGATGTATCCACAGGTTTAGGAGTGCACCATAGCTGAATCAAAGCGTTGAAAATAACTTAAAGGCTAGATTGAGATGTTTTTGTTAAATACCTTTGAGGTGAAAAACCCAAGAAGGAAACCTAAAGTTTCAGAAAGGCACATAGTTTACTGAGGGACTCATTAAGGTAAGGGAACAAAAACAAAGCATCCCAATTATTACTAGCTGATGTGTCTTTCTTGGAGGATAGGTTGGTGATTAATTTCTTGTGCCCATTTCTGCCCTCAGCTTTTTGATATAAAAAACTGTTGATGCATGGGATTTAGAACTGTTTTTCAAATACAAAAGTTAGATCTGTGATTCTTTTAAGAGTCCTTATGAGATTACCTTTCAAGATAAGTAATAAAATGATTGGTCCTTTCTTGGTAACACAAAATGCAGCCTGCCAGAAAAAAAAAAAATGACTGAGAAAAATATCTTGCTTGTTCACACTCTGTTAATCTATAGCAAGCTGTTTGGACATGAATGTATGTGGGTTCTTGGGAAACTTGTTTTTCACCTATAATATGTAAAATATTTAATCATGTAAGAGATACAGAAAACATGCTGGTATTTTTTTTTTTTGCTTGTATTCATTGTAATCATTCACTTGAAAAATAGAATGTAACCACATCGAAATTTTTATATTGCTTGAAAGATTTTGCTGGGTTACATAAGCTGTAAGAAAAACAATAGTGAGTTAGAAAGAAAACATCAAGAATGAGAGAAGGAAATCATTAGGAAAAGTGTAGAGGAAACATAAGAATAGAACAATTAAGAAAGAAGTCAGAAGGAAATCATCAGAGTGTGTGTTTTTCCTCACTCCCTCAGAGAGAAAAGTCTGGGATGCCAACTCAATGAGTCCGCTTCGAGCCCTGCACTCAGGGAAGCAGTAAAGAATTAAAAACTGTAAGAGTGGGCATCCTTGTCTTGTTCCTGATTTTAAAGGAAATGCTTTTGGGTTTTGCTTATTTAGGAAAGTGTTGTCTATGAGTTTGTTACATATAACCTTTGTTATCTTCAGAAATGTTCCTTTGGTCAAAGGTTCTCAGGGCTTTTATCATGAAAAGAGTGAAGTTTGTCATAGACCTTTCCTGAATCTACTGAGATTATCATGTGGTTTGTGTCATTAAATCCATTTATATATTGTATCAGGTTTATTCACTTATATAATGTTGAACCAACCTTGAACTCCTGGGTTGAAACTAATTTGAACTTTAGTTCAATTTGATAGTATTTTACTGAGAATTTTTTATATCTATGTTCCTCAAATCGATATATAATTTTATTAGATTTTCTGTCCTTTTCCTGTTTTTGTATCTCCTGCTCCCAGTATTCTTCTGTGGTTCTCTGTGTAAGGTTGCAGCCTCACGGGCTATTCCTCATCCACTTTGATATGTCTCTTGTTAACTCAAGTTTGGGCAGTCATGTTGGTAAGATTTACAGATGTAGCTTCTGATGTTACTAGGAGACATAATCTCATAGCAAACTCTCTGATCCTCTGGCTCTTAGAATCTTTCCTCCCTCTCTTCCACAATGTTCCAGAGCCTTAGATGCAGAGTGTTTTGTTGATGTATCCACTGGGTCTGGGCTCAATAATTCTGCATTTTTATTGCTTGTAGTTTTCTGTTTCTGTGGTCTCCACCCGTTGCACAGAGAAGTTTCCTTGATGAGGAGTGAAGACTACACTTTTCTGTGGGTGTGGGACAAATGTTTAGATTATCAAGGATTACAACGATAAAGTGCAGATTAACTATTTTTTAGTTCCATAGAAGAGAGTGCCTCTGTGAATGTGGCATACTGTCATTTTATAGCATTTGCAAATAATGCCAAGTTGCTCTTCAAAAAAATACTATACTGAATAATCTTCAGCCATATAAGACAGCAGTCATTTTCTGCCCACACCATAACTGAGACTAATAATTTTAATTGAATTGTCAGTTCAATAGCTAATTAAATTATTATCTGCAAAACTGTGAGTTAATGAGGTCATTTTTCATGTTTATCATGGGTTTTTCTTCCTTTATTTGCTTATTAATCTTGAAATTGTATTCACTTTGTACTTTGCATGTATTTGTAACTGGCCTTCCCCTTTTGTACTATAACTGCTTTATTATAAACAGAAAATATTTCTATTTTGCTATTTAATTGTACTTTGTTTTGTATGACTTCACATTCTCCTGCCTCCCCTCGTCTCTTGGCCACTCTTGCAGTGTCCGGTTCCTGGGGACTTTGCCCTGTTTGTGGCAATGCATCCTGAGTGCTTTTGCTTACGTTTGCTTCTGTCTCACACTCTGTGCTTTCTTGCCCCTGGACGCCGCTGACACCTCTGTAAGGAATACACGTTTACTGCAGGGCAGTGCACACTGCAAATCTGTAGAATCATTCACCGTTTGGATGTTGCTGCTCAAAGCTATCCAGTTTCTTAAAGTAGACATTCTGCGTCTTCCCAGAACACTTCTTAGAATAGAAAAACCTGACACAAAGAGGATAGCCAGCTAGATAATTTCTATTTTTATTAACTTCTCTGCTAGGATATTTTCTATTCATTCTTACTGGCTGGCATTACATTCCTAAATAAACTACACACACACAAGTCTTCCTTAGACTGTTTTGATGCTAAACTGTGTACTTTTTACATATAAGATTTATTTCTAACTTTTCCCACTGCTACAAGAAGTAGTAGTTCATAAGAAGTCACTTACAGAAGAAAGATTTGTTTTGGTTTACAGTTCGACGTTACAGTTTATCATTATGGGGAACGGCATGCCAGCAGGAGTACAAGGTCACTTTGTATCTACTGTCACACAGCCGGCTTCCCTCTTTTCTCTTTGTTTTAGCCCCAGGATCCCATATGGTGCCATGTTTGTTTCCTGGCCATTTAAACATCTCTGGAAATGCCCTCATAAATGTGCCCTAAAGTGTATCTCCTAAGTGATTTAAAATCCAGTGAAGTTAACAGTGAAGATTAACCATTGCCTTGTATGTAGATATGTGTGACATATATCCGCAATCATATACTTCATACTTACTTACCATGCTTGTATGATATAAGGATTTTCCCTATCTCCAAGATCAGATAAATGTTTATGTGCATTTTAGTTCTTCATCATTTCTGCATTTATTGTTATTAAGCTTATTTGGTACAGGCTAGAAGGTTATTTATTTCCTAATATTTATATAAATTTTGAAACAAGGCCTTCCAGACATACATGTTTACCAAAACTTTTTATCCATTAGCATTTTAGAGCTTCAGTAGCTCAATCAGAAGTTTCTTTTTTGTCTTCATTGTGTTATAATTGTGTATTAATAGGCCAAGTATGCAAAAGCGTAAAGACTCATGGAAGAAGAAGCCATGCTTCTGGAGTGGGAAGGCTTTCACTGTCATCACAGCTAAGGATCTCTCTACCACTCCATAAAGAGCCCCCCTACACACACACACACACACACACACACACACACACACACACACACCACGTACACACCACATACACACCACACACACACCACATATATATACCACACACACACCACACACACCACACACACACACCACATACACACCACACACACCACACACACACACACACACACACACACACACACACACACACACCACACACACACACACACACCACACACACCACATACACACACACCACACACGCCACACACACACCACGTACACACCACACACACCACACACACCACATACACACACACCACACACGCCACACATACACACCACACACACACACACACACCACACACACACACACACACACACACACACACACACACACACCACACACACACACCACATACACACCACACACACCACATACACACCACACACACACACACACACACACACACACACACACACACACACACCACTACACACCACACACACACCACACATACCACACACACACCACACACACCACACACACACACACCACACACACACCACACACACCACACACACACACACACACCACACACACACCACACACGCCACACACACACCACGTACACACCACACACACCACACACACCACATACACACACACCACACACACCACACATACACACCACACACACACACACACACCACACACACACACTACACACACACACCACACACAGACCACACACACCACACACACACCACACATACATACCACACACACATACCACACACACTACACACACACCATACATACATACCACACACATACCACACACACACCACACATACATACCACAGTAAACAGCCAGATGTTTCCTCTGTGTGAGTCTCACATACCTACTTCTGTCACCATTCCAGAAGAAGTTAACATTAAACAGTATAACTGCCCTAATTATGGCTACTTTATAAACATAATTTTTATTTAAATTATATTCAGTAAATATAGTTATCTACAAGGTCACAGCCACTGGAAACTAGGCTTTGGGTAACATTTCCCTGGTGTTCATGAGTGATGTCACTGCCTCCATACTTCTGATATCTCAAACACAAACAAGTAGATAACAAATCATCTGCCCCACAGCTATACACATATGTCTGTGTGTTCAGGAGGCTGTTTCTGGCTGTCACATGAGTGTCCTTGAGCTCTCAGTCTGTGTCTGTGACAATGCCACCACAGATGTCTGACAACCCTCAAATGAGTTTCATTGACTGACAGGGTGAGCGCCTGTCCAGCAATAGCCCCGTTAGCTGTTGTCTCCTGTTCTTTCCAGCTTCATGGTAAAACCATCTTGTCAGAATCTCCCCAGATGTGTCTTGATACGGAGCCGGGTACTCCAAATCCTGCCTCAGCCTCTCTCGTTCTGGGATAATGGGAATGCATAACATACTAGCCGCTATCAACCAAGAAAATATCAATACTCTGCTATTCCATGTAGGAACATGAAGTCACTCTAAAGTTCATTGTGAATCCAGATAAAGTGGTCTGCTGCTAGGGATGATGGGAGACTTAGCCAACGGTGGAGAGTTCTGCTCAGCTTAGGCAAGGTCTCCTGTAATAGAAATGTTCAATGCTGTTGTTTCCTCTACATGTTGATCAAATACTTTTACAAAACTTTTGGGAAGTTATTACAAATGTTAGTAATCCAAAATAGAGAGTTTGATTTATGAATTTTATTTGTCTAAGGATATTGGCTCTTCTGGACCAGGCCTACATTTCCCTATTTCATGATAACCTATTCAGAAGCATTTTTCAAATAAATGTTAATTGAACAATGTTGCTAACACCTGTTCTGAGAAATACACCAGAAGCAAAGTATCTAATGGGGAAACAGCATATAATTTTATCCTCCATCTGAATTCATAAACACTTGAGAAGTAGAAGTTATTTACTAATGTTATTTCTAACATTTGAAAAATGTGTATTTATGTCTTTAATTTTTGTTCTGAGATTCAGAGTACAAGACTTTTACAATAATGAAATGAAATAGCAAAGTCAATTAACATAAACAATTTAGAGTTTATATAAATTTTCCATAAAAGTTGAATAATATGTATAGTAGAATGAAATATGTTATGTACCAAAATTAACCTGACTTTGAAGTTAGAAAGCATGTTTTGTTGAAAGAATAATCTGTGGCTAAAATAGAATGAAAAAATAAACGTCAAAAATACATAGCCCAGTGTCCATTAGAGAGAAGTTGAGCATTCAGCCTTAGTTATGTGAGGGAGAGCTTTTGACTGACATTCCCTTGGCTCATCTGTGTGTATTGAAGGTGAGATTGGTGGCACTTTACAAGCACACAGCACAGATCTGGATGACAAAGTTTAGGCTCCGTCTAATTGATGTGGGAGTGTGACAGGTGGCGTTGCCAATAGGCATTTTTCAGCTAAGGATCATAATTATGCAACATGCCATATCAGGTCACTTTTGTTCTTGGCCTGCTTATGCCTAACAGGAAAATGGTGGATTTGTACACATGTTTCTTCTACTTAGGCCTAGGCACCTGTATGTTTTGTTTTATTTCATGGTTTCAATGAAGTATGCACATTTTCAAGCGTTCACATTTTCCTGCTTGGAAAAGCATATTTATAGGCAATGGGGTATCTTCCTTGGTGACCTAGAACACTCTGAAGTATACCCCAGCCAGAATACCGGAAGTGCAATGCCTTGCATAGCAGGTATTGTGGTGCACTTCCCTATTGCTTGCTTGCACATTCCACACATGGTCTCAGCATTTCAACAGAAGGCAGCACATGAGTGAGCCCAGCAAGGCTCAGGCAAGTGCAGAGTGGCTATGTAGATATCCACTACTGAGCCAATGTCAGCAGACAGAAGACAGGTTCTGTTTCAAACAGAGCTTGTTTCCCACACAGAAAAGCACTATGCTCTTTGAAGAAATTCTAAGGCACCTGCTTCTTCCTCACATGGCTCCTCTGTCATGACTAGCCACTTACCAAAAAAAATAAAAAAGGTGGCATAAGAGAAACAAAGAGAAACAGGTCAACTCAGAGCTTTTCTTCCATATCTTCCTTCCTCTCGGGTATGCCAGAGGTGGGGACTGTTAGAATATGCACGCAGCCGAGCTATGATTTACATACTGTGGTGCTTTTGAATAATTCCGTGTGATTAAATGTTCATATATTTGCAATCAAAAATGAGTGAAAACTTATATTTAACTTGAATTTTTAGCTTTTTAAAAGGTTTTGGTTTTTCGTCATTTAGAACTCGTAGCACATTTGAAAGATGTGGAAGAAAATGAAAAGGGAAAGAGCTTTGGTTGTTAGTACTCCCAGTGGAAGGGTTCCTGCTGTTTGAACAAGTGCCCCCACCCCATGTCACACTGTCCTGGGCCTTACTTCTCCAGTGTGAACTTCATGGTGTCCTGCAGCAGCCTTTAGCGTGTGACTTGGCATTGTCCCTTCAGCATCACTGTCAGGGTCTGATGGCCCTTTCCTCTCACCCCCATAATCCCTCACCTTTTAAAAGGTCCCCTTTCTGTTTAATCTAGCTGGGGTGTGCTCTGTGCTTTGCAACTGAGCAACAGAGCATGATAACAAAATAAAACCATAGTTAAGACTCCACATCCTTACTTTGTGCTCATAATGGTGAAGGAAGTGTAGGGAGAAAAAAAAATCTAATTGCCTTTGGTAACTAAAACCAGGCAAGATTCAAACTCAAAGAATCTGATTCCCACCCTGTGTGGAGCTGCGTTCCTATTAATGTGTGTGCCGCCGCTGAACGTTGTTGATCCCTATGGCAAGAGTTTTCTTAAGTTCTAAATGGGCAGAATGCCATTCAAACAAATAGGCATTGTTAGAGTACAAGTGCTGGATCTTGCATTGTTGCTGAAAACATAATTCTTGGTCAGAGAAGACCCAATAAACTCACTCTTCTGAGAACCATGCTGGTGGCAATCAGGGATGGTCAATGCTTGTCTCTGAGTTTCATACTCTTGGAGCTTTTTTGATTGTAGGTGATCTTTTAACAGTACAGGATTACTGTGATTCAGAAAGGCAGACCCAAGCCAGGAAGAAAGATGGTTTCAAATGGAAATGGTCACCTTTTTCCTGTTCATTAGAAGGTCTAAATGAACTTTTCTGGAAAGGTTTTTCAGTGCTCTGAGGAGGTGTGGGTAGGCTATGGGGCAAGGGATGTAGTGAGGGTGTGTTGCTGAAGTTCACACGAATAACCTGGCAGAATTTTAAACTTTGCAGTTACAATAGATCATTGTGAGATTTCCAGAAGTTAATAAGCAATAGTAAAGACAGACTGAGAGAATTTTGGAACTAAGCTCTGTAGTTCCTACCCATGCTGAGTTTCCCACTGTATCATGAAACTCAGTGTGTGAAAAATTACGTCACTGTGACTTAGGGTCATATGTCATTTCACTTTCTAGTTGTTTCTAAACAATGCTGCTAAAAGTTCATGGACAGATAGTACTTTTTAAAAACTACGTCACTTACTCCTTGAGGGGAAAAACACACAAAACGTGGGCTAAACTGTACAAGTCAAAACACTACAAAACCATAAAGGTGAGGACGAATATTTCTTTGCCAGCGATTGAGTGGGATGGTGCCTTCATGATTTATTTTGAAATAACAAAACACCTGAAACAATGTAGTACTTCTCTGTGCCTCATTGGTATCCGTGACTCTAGTTCATGACAGAACAAGTCATCGTCTGTCTGCCAAACCACCCAGAGGACATGACGATTGTTGCATGAGGAGCCGGGTGCAACCTCCAAATACCAAAATCCCAGGTTGGTGAAACCCAAAACTGCCAAAAGAGAACTCTCCCTCAAATATTGCCACAGTATTTACACTGTGACCAAAAGCACTTGAGAAGTGCTAATCACAAACATCCCAAGCAAACATTCTCACTACAGTGTTTTTTAAAGCACTTCCTGAAGCAAAGAGATCATAGCAAATAAGACTCCATGTGCTGTGGTTGCTCCACTGACAAGGTACTAGATATAAACTTATTGATAGATGATGGATAGGTATGTAGACAGATAGATGATAGATAGATAGATAAATAGATAGATAGATGATAGATAGACAGATAGATAGGTGGATAAGACAGACAGACAAACAGACAGACAGACAGACAGATAGAAGATAAGATATTTCCCCTTTGGCTATAAGAAAATATGAGTAAGACACTTGTTTTTATTTTTAATTGCTAAACAGGAAAATACCCTTTTCCAAAAGTAAATTTAAAAACTTTGCTTATTATCTCAAATTATACTGCCATGCAATCAAGTATGCAATCATTTCTCAATTGTTAAACTTACTACTACAAACTTACATTTCAAATCTTTGAATACTTAAAACTGTTTGGAAGGAAAGGGATTGCCGATATTTGCTTCCATGCCCTAGGAAGTATGTTCTCTTTGTTCATGGCTGTTCAACTGTAGGTCCCATGTTGTGGAAGAAAACTTGTGTGAAGGGACTTCATAGAGAGCAGGTGTGAACGAGCAGGGAGACTGTGAAGGGAGAAGGCAAAGCCGGCACTGGCATGCATAACTGACATGGCTGCTGTGCCAACAGGACATTGCTGCCATGGCCACTGAGCAACACCATGCCCACACTCTCTGGCAAAGGACAGGCAGTGCTTGTCCCGTCCCTAGCCCCTGTCTTCCATTCACAGAGGGTTGCCCCAGGACACCTCCTTTGACCTGCTGTTACTTGGATGTCTGGCTGAACGAATGCTTATGGCTTCAGAGGAAGGGTACCAACTACAAGACCCCCTGGCCAGTACTACCAGGTAAACACAAGGCCCCCAGTGGGATTAGGACTTGAGAAAAAGAGCCAGATCTTTGAAGTGGTAGGAACAAGGACTGAAGAGATGGCGTGGAGCTCTCAAAGGACCCCTTTGATTCCCAGCACCCATAACCATCTGTAGCTTCAACTCCAAGAGGGCCAATGCCCTCTTGCACTTGTGTGTGCACATAGTGTCACTCCACACACACACACACTCAAAAAGGAAATAAATCCTTAAATTGTGTGTATATATGAGACAACCCTAAGATTATTCATTATTTATCCAAAATTTAAATGTAACTAGGCATTTAACCTTTTTCTTTCTTCTCTGTGTATCTGGCCATTCTGTTACATGACACACTTGCAGCAGGATCCTATTGGGATGACACCCAGACTGGTCAGTGCTACTTCAGCTAAAAAATGAGATTTCACTTGGGAGAGGAAAGAAAAAAGTCTAGGCTACTGGGAACTCTTCATGTTAATATCTGTATGTGTTAGCACATTTTTCCTGATGGGGGTCTGCCAACTATCGCCATGGCATGTGCACTTCACTAGGAATATCCATCCAGTCTTCTAGGTAGGTTTTGGGGGTTTTACTTGGAGCTGTTCTTGCTGCCAGTAGCACCCTCTCCACACACCTGTCGAAGGGCTCTTTCTGGAACTTTCTCTTCATCTTGAAGGTTCCTGTGCCTCCTGAGATCTCTGCTTCTTCTTGGAGTGGCATTTTTCCTCTTGGGTAGCCTTGTATCACCAGCCTGTCTTCGAAATCATTGCTGAACACCTCCGCCCTGGAAAGAGATGTATTTTTGTGGAGCTTAGAGAAAGACAAGCATGTCTTTCAAACCTCTTCCTGCAAACCTAGGGCCCTGGCTTTGCTTCCTGGATTTTTCTTGTACTGATCCCTACTGCAGACTCTGGTGAGTTGTTAACTGTGTGTTACTGGGTTTTTCTAGACCTCCCATCCAGGGGTCTGGGCTCTCTGGGCTATGGAGAAGTTCTTTCAGGATCTACCCCCTTCATTGTATAAACGCTGCTGCTGTTTTCTGAAACAAACCCAGGCAGTTTCTTCTTCAAGAGTTTCTTCATTTCCTGAAAACCACTCAGGCCAGGGAAGCAGGTGGGCTAACTGCAGCTCTTCACTCTCCCCCTCACTTCTATATACAGTCTCTCAGCATTATCCCATGTTCTGTAGCAGACCACATGCTGTGGCCTCTCCTCACAGTTTGCCCCCATTCCCAGGGGACCAAGCAGATTCTGGTGGAACACCTTGCTCCCCTCCCTCCTGTGGATGCCTTCAGCCGCCATCTAGCTCATCCCCATTCCTAAGTGTCAGCTCTCAATGACTAGAAACACATTTTAACTGGAACCTCCAGTAGCCACAACTGGCAAGACCCCAGAAAAAAATTCTTACCAGGCAACACACAGCCCCCACACTCTCCTAAGAACCAGAGAGGGCAACAGAAACCAAGAAACAAAACACCCACCCAACAAAGACACCTAGAATCACAATCATCCCAAACCCAGATGCCTAGACACCGGCATAAAAGCACAATCAATAACAGCCAGGACGACAAGTCTCTACTAGAGCCCAGAATTGCAGCCTAGCTGAAGCATAAAACAAAGACCTTAAATAGCCTTTATTAATACTATAGAGATCTGTAAAGAGGATATGAATAAGTCCCTTAAAAATTTATGAAAACACAAACAGTAGAAGGAAATAAATAAAACATTTCAAGACCTGAAAGTGGAAATAGAATCAGTAAAGAAAACAAACATGGGGAAACCTGGAAATGAAAAGCTTAGGAACTCAAACAGGAACCTCAGAGGTAAGACTCACCAACAGAATGCAAGAGATGGAAAAGAAAATCTGGGGTGTTGAAGACATAGTAGAAGAAATGGATACCTCAGTTAAAGAAAATGTTAAATCTAAACATAATCCAGGCACAAAACATCCAGAGAGTCTGAGACACTATGAAAAACAAAATGTAAAAATAATAGGAATAAAGAAAGGTGAGGAAATGCAGGAAAAAGACACAGGAAATTTTTTCAACAAAATCATAGAAGATATTTTCCCTAACTAAACAGACTGGACCAGAAAAATCCTTTCAGCATGTGATACTCAAAACACTAAGCACACTGAACAAAGAAAAAAATATTAAAAGCTGAAAGGAAAAAAAAAGACCAAATAACATATACAACTTCTCAGTGAAGAATCTAAAAGACAACAGGGCTTGGACAGATCTGCTGTAGACTCAGATACCAGCCCAGAATACTACACCCAGCAAAACTTTCAGTCAGACAGATGGAGAAAACAAGACATTTCCAGTCCTTAGGCCTAGCTGGGAGTGTAGCTCAGTGGCAAAGAAGAACTGGCTTATCCCACTGGAGGCCATAAGTTCATCTGCAGACAAAGAAAATAAGGAAAACAAGTCTAAGACCTGGTAGTTTAATAGACAATAACAGTATTCATTTAAAAGTCTTGCTGTGGTTTAAAATGCAATATATTCAGACTGAGAGGGGCAAAGAGGCACACATGGAGACCTGGCCTCTGAGAAGGAAACAGGGGCCCACCCGGTGCCTTATGGGGCTGGGCAGAGGGGCCCTGTTATGGTGAGCAAATGTATGGTGTGGTATGGAAGAGAGGAAGAGAAGCAAGAATGGTTTATTTACTGAGGATGCAGGAATATCTGAAGAGGTGAAAGTGGTAAGGAGCAGGCTGGGGGGGGGGGGATGGCTTGATTTCCACCCAGTGCTATGATGATGTCTGGGCCTGTGCTGTTGCTGGGACTCATGTCTGGGTTCATGGCCCTGACACAGCCATGGTCTGTGTTGAGATATGAGGCTCCTGATACCATGGAAGGCCAAGATGATAGGGCTGTACAGAGTGCGCCCTGCCCCTCACTGGCTGTAACACTAGAGAGAACTGGTCCTGCTCCTCACAGGCTGCTGCACTCAGGAGAGCGGGTCCTAGAACTTCACCTGGGCAGCACAATAGAGCTGAACCTGTTTGCAGGGGCATGGGCACGCTGGCCAAGAATGTGCAAAAGGGAGAGAAGTTTGTGAACCTTTGTCTGCCATGTGGTGGAGTGAGTGAGGGAAAGATGCCTCCTCTCCTCACCCCCAACACTAGCAGCAAGGGGGGGCGGGGACCTGACCCAATCATTCAACAGATGCAGCACTCACTCAGGAGAATAGGCCCTGTGCCTGGCCGCAGCAGCACAGTAGAAACGATCCTCTAGACAGGGTCAGAGATGAGCCAGCCCTGAGGGTGTGAAAGGGGCATAGATGTATCATCTCTTTCATCTGAGATGCAGAGGGGGCAAGAGAAAAATGCCCTCACCCCTTGTGTCTACCACCTCCAGCTGACCTCCCCCCCTTTACCAAGTACTGTACTGGGGAAAGCAAACCCTGCATCTCATCTGGGCAGCAGAGCAAAGCTGACCCTGTTGACAGGGTCACAAGTGACCCTGCTCAGAGAACGTGAGCATGGGAGCCCCACGCCCCATCTGCCATATAACGGTGTGAGTGAAGGAGAGCGATACCCCCCGACACACACTTCTCTATGCCTCCGAAGCAGATGGGAGAGTTGACCATGAAGTCATAAGATAGCTGGAGAGCTGCTCCTGCCCCTCACCAGGTGCAACACTCCAGAGAACAGGCCCTGCACCTCACCTGGGCAGCAGCACAGTAGAGCCAACCCTGTTGGTGGAGGTGTGGTAGAGCTAGTCCCTAAATTGTGAGTGGGGGAGAGCTGTCCCCACTACTTATCTGTCATGCGGGGGGGGGGGGCGGCAAAATATCCCCTTACACATTGTCCCTCACAGCTTGCAACAGAAGAAGGAGGTGACCTTCCCTCTTTCCAGATGCAGCACTCAGGAAAGTGTGCCTCACTGGGCAGCCCAGGAGAGCTCACCCTGTTGATGCAGGCACAGGTGAGCTGGCCCTGAGGTCTTCAGAGAGGAAGAGCTATCTCTGCCCATCACCAGCTGCAGCGCTCAGGAGAGTGGTCTCTGCACCTCTTCTGGCCCTAAAGGCCAGTAGAGCTGGCCCTAAAGGCCGAAATGTGGGAGAGCCAACCCTGAGGGTATGAAAGCAGGAGAACTATCCCTGCCCCTTGTTCACTGTTGCAAGGTATGAACTAGCCAGTGCAATGCTGGAGAGTTGGCCCTGATGGTGAAGACAGGGAAGAGCTGGGGGGCTGACCAACCCTACAACCACCCAGGTCCAGAGCCAGGGTTATGAGTTGGCCCACACCAACACCCACTCCATCTATGGTCTGCTGGAGCATGTAAAGGGGCTGGTCCTGCAGACACAAAGCTACAGGATCTCTACAACACAGGGCAACAACAGAATATCCAAGAGGATTCCCAGTGAGGGTCCAACAGTGATAGTGTAGCACAACTAGAGGCCTCAAACCAGACCAATGACTCTTTGCATTGAACACTTGAGCATAAAGATATATGGATAAAAGGGTTCACTGCATGACTTACTATGTCACACTACCACTTCCATGAAGCAATTTTTTTTCCTATTTTTCTCTTAAGTTTTATTTTATTGGGGGAGTTGCAAGGGCAGAGGGTGGATATGAAGGGACAGAAAATGAATGGAATTGAGATGCATGACGTGAAAGACAAAAAGAATAAATAATAACATTGAATAAAAAGTAAAAAGAATGCAAAAAATTGAAAAAAATCATGATAAAATCAAATTTAAGCAATATTTATCTATAAATTCATCCCTACAGAAAGTGCTGGGAGGAAAACTCCAATCACACCCAAGAAAACTCAAGGAATGACCAATATGAGAGTAGCAAAATCAAAAGTGGGGAAATGTACACCCACCCACACACTACAACAACAGCAACAATAAACAACCAAACACTGCTCACTGTTAACTCTCAACATTAGTGGTCTCAATTCTCTAATAAAAAACACAAGCTAACTTGAATAGATTCAAAAACAAGATCCGTCCTCCTGCTGCTTCCAAAAACCATACCATATTATCAAGAATTGACATCACTTTTAGGTAGAAGGATGGAAACATATATTCCAAGCAAATGGACCTAAGAAGCTTTCTGATCTGTCCATCTGAATATCTGACAAAATATAGTTCTAAAGGTAATCAGGAGAAATAAGGAAAGGCACTACATACTCTTCAAAGGAAAATACAAGAGGATATTGCAATCCTTAACATCTATGGCCAAACACAAGGGCACCCAAGTTCATAAAACAGACACATCTACAGCTTAAATCACATATTGACACTCACTCATCAATACCCTACTCTTGCCATTACACAGGTCATCCAAACAAAAGCTAAACAAGAAATGCTGGAGCTAACTGATGTCCTAATCCAATGGACATAACAGATATTTACAGAACATTTCACCCAAAAGCCAAAGAAAATACTCTCTTCTCAGCACTTCAAGGAACTTCCTCCAAAATTGACCACATACTCAGACACAAAGCAAATCTCCACAGATACAAGAAAATTCAGATAACACATGCATACTATCTGACTACCACAGATTAAAGCTGGATATCAATAACAACCAAAAGTTTACAAATTCATAAAAATTGAGCTACTCACTACTGAATGAAAAATGGTTGGAGACAGAAATTAAGAAAGAAATTCAGTATTTTTTGCAAAGTGGATACACAAAATTCCCAGATTTATGGGAAACAATAAAGGCAGTTGGTTTTCAGAGACAAGTTCACAGTACTAAGTGACTTTAAAAAGTTAGAAAGATTTCATACTAATAACAGCACACCTAAAAACTCAACAAAAAGAGGAAATCATACCCAAAAGGAGTACATGTAGAGAAACTCGGGGATAAAATGAATAAAAATAGAAACAAACAAACAAACAACAGTACAAAGAATCAATGAAACAAAGACTTGGTTCTTTGAGTAAATCAGTAAGATTGACAAGTGCTTATCCAAATTAACTAAAATGTAGAGAGAGAATATTGAAATTAACAAAATTAGAGATAAAAGGGGTGTAATAACACACAAAAAGAACATACTTTAAAAACATGTGCTCCATCTCATTGGAAAATCTAAAAGAAATGGATTCATTGATGCACTCTGCTTACTAGAGTTAAATCAAGACCAAATATACAATTTAAACAGACCTATAACCTCTAATGAAGTAGAGGCATTAATGTAGAGTCTATGAACCAAGGGCAGGGGAAGCCTGGTCCCAGAAGGTTTTAGCAGAGAATTCTACCAGACTTTCAAAGGAGAGTTAATGCCAATACTCCTCAGATTATTCCATAAAATAAAAAGGGAAGCACTGCTCAGTTCATTTTATGAAGCCACAGTTATCCGAATAGTCAAACCACATAAGACTCAACAAAGAGAATTACAGATCAATTTCCTTTATGAACATAGTTGCAATAGTTCTCATTGAAATACTTGCAAACCCAATTCAAGGAAACATATAAAAATCATTCACGAAGATTAACTAGGCTTTATCCCAGAGATGCAGAGACGGTTCAACACACATAAATTGATAAATATAATCTATCGCATAAACACACAAGACGAAAACCACATGATCCACTCATTAGACGAAGAAAAAGTATTTGTCAAAATCCAACATCCCTTCATGATAAAAGTCCTAGAGAGATTAAGGATACAAGGGACACACTTAAACATAATAAAGGCAATTTATGGCAAACCAATTGCCAATGTCAAATTAAATGGAGAGAAACTCAAAGCAATTCCACTAAAATAAGGAACAAGACAAAGTTTTTCACTGTCTCCGTACCTACTCAATATAGTATTTGAAGTTTTAGCTAGAATAATAAGACAACTGATGGAGATCAAAACAAATTGGAAAGGAAGAAGTCAGTTTCCCTATTTGCAGATAATATGATAGTATACATAAGTGCCCCTAAAATTCCAATGAACTCCTTCACCTTATAAATATTTTTAGTAAAGTAACTAGATACAAAATTAATTCACAAAAATCAGTATCTTTCATATGTATAAATGACAGACTGACCAAGAAAGAAACCTGGAAAATAAACCTTTTACAATAGGCTCAAACAATATAAAATAGATTGGGGTAACTCTAACCAAGCAAATAAAGACTTGTAAGACAAAACTTTAAAAAGTTGAAGAAGATATCAGAAGATGGAACAGTCTCCCATACTCCATACAATATATAGATTGGCAGAATTGACATATAAAAATGGCCACCCTACCAAAAGCAATCTACTGATTCAATACAATCTCCATCAAAATTATAAGATGATTAATTCTTCATAGAAATGAAAACAATTTTAAGCTTTGTATGAAAACACAAAAAAACCAAGATAACTAAAACAATTGTGAACAATTAAAAGAACTCCTGGAGATATCACCACCCCTGATTAAAGTTATACTACAGAATTATAGTAATACAAACTGCATGGTATTGCCCTAAAAACAGACATGTTGATCAATGGAATTGAATCAAAGACCCAAACATAAATCCACAGACCTATGGGTCCCTGATTTTTGACAAGGAAGCCAGAAACACACAATGTAGAAGAGAAAACATGTTCAACAAATGGTGATGTTCTAGCCAGATGTCTGCATGTAGAAGAATACAAATGCATCCATACTTATCACCCTGTACAAGACTCAACTGCAAAACAGACTAAAGACCTCAACATAAAACCAGATGTACTGAACCAGGTAGAAGAGAAAGTGGGGATTAACCTTGAACACATTGCCCTGAGAAAAAATCTTTCTGGACAGAGCATCAATAGCTCAGGCACTAAGATCAAGAATTAATAAATGGGAGGGACCTCATGAAACTGAAAAGCTTCTGAACAGCAAAGGACACCATCATTCACACAAAGCGGAAGCCTACAGAATGGGAAAAGACTTTTATACCAACTACACATTTGATAGAGGACTAATGTCTAAGATATATAAATAAGGAACTAGGTATCAAGAAAACAAATATCCCAAGTTAAAGATGGGTACAAAAGAATTCTCAAAAAAAGGAAACTCAGTTGGCTGAGAAACATAGAAATGTTCAAATCCTTAGTCATCATGGAAATACGAATCAAAACAACTTTGAGATTTCATCTTACACCCATAATAACATCTTATAATCAATACAACTAAAGAAAGTTCATGTTGACTAAGATGTGGAATAAGGGAAACACTCATGCATTGCTGTTGGGAGTATAAACTCATACAGCAACTATGGAAATCTGTGTGGCAGTTCCTCAGGAAAATGGGAATCGGTCTACCTCTAGAATCAGGAATGCCTACTCTTGATGATGTACCCAAACCATGCTTCATCAAGGTACAGAGATACATGGAAGAGGTGGATGCAGGAGGTAATATGGGGAGAGTCAGCTAAAATAAGGGCTATTTGTGGAGTAGTATGAAAACCTAATACAGTAGAAACTTCCTAAAATATTTATATGTATATGAAGATGTTCTAAAAGAAATCACCAAATCATGTGGGAAACAGAGTCCCAGCTGGACATCTCTTGTCACCAGATAAAGCTTCTATTATTAGGAATGGGTTACATCTAAGTTGTTGACTGTCAAGTCGAAAGGAAACTCTACTTGTTCAAGCCCCAAAAGGCAGTTCAAATATTCAGAAATGAGCTCAGCCTGGACAGCAGGAGGATTTCTGGCAGTTAGATAAAAGTTATTTTTCCTAAGGAGCTTGTGAGCTGGTTCCTATCTACCAAAATGAATTATTTCCCTTATCTCTGGCAGAAGGACATATGTCTACCTCAGGTGCCTATCACCGTATCCAAGCTCACGATGACCTGCAGCCCAGGCTCATTCTGTATCAAAAGTACCTGTTAGGAATTTCAGAGTCCATGCTGGCGTTCTAACTCCTCTCACATCCCCTACCCTGAACTCCCTCCAGCTCACAGGCTTCTCTCCCCACAACTACTCATTCTCCTTATAACCCTGCTGTTCTCATTGATCTCTCTATCTTCCGCTCCTGCTTCTCTGGCTATGCTTTCTCTATTCTCTGTCCCCTGCTATTCCTCCTTCTCTCACAGATAGTCCTGGGCATGTTCAGTCTCCTGGTCATGTTCAATTTGCTTCTTTCTCTCTTTACTCTGGACTCTTCCAGAAGCCTCTGGCTGCTCTCTCTCTCTCTCTTTCTCTGTCTCTGTGTGTGTGTGTGTGTCATATCTACAATAAAAACCTCCCCTTTAACCATAGCATGGAGTAGTCATGTCATCAGTTTATTTGTTGGCCAGAGGGTTCCTATAGGAACCCCCAAACAAACCCTGATTCTTGCCAAGACTATAGGTTACTCTCCACAAACTGACAGCAAGACCCCATTGCTGAAAATAACACCTACACAGGCAAGTTGAGCAAGCTGATAACCATTGGCTAGTGTCTTTGGTACAGATGGGTATCCAGCAGACTACCAAAGGACAAAAGTAAACACCAAACGAGCTAGAAACCCTTTGATCTACAATGGTGTCCTGACTGCAAGATATGCTAGTACAATGGTAGTACAAAGCTTGTGAAAGTAAATAATCTATGCCTGTTTTGACTTAAGGCCCATTTCATAAAATAAGACCCATGCTGCTTTAGTGGCCAAGAAGCTGAGACTAGATAGGCTAGGAACCTAGTGTAAAACCAAATACAGACTAACAAACAGACTAACAAACCAACAACAACAACAACAACAAAAAACATAGCAATAAAATTAGTTCTAATGACATTCACTAATGTGACTTGCTTTACTCATCCATCGTCAAAGAAGGTTGATGGGGAATTTCCTTCTCTGTATATGTTTATCTTATTGGTTGTTGAATAAAGTAATGTTGGCCATTGAAGAAGCAGGTTAGGCAAGACTAGGAGTCAAGTAGGATTCTGGGAAATGTAGTAAAAGGAAGTCTTGTGATACAGGCAGGAAGTAACATAGCAGGCAGACTCATATATAAGCAAGGGCAAGAAGGAAGTCATCCCTTTTTCTCTTCTTCCTGCTCTCTGCTCTGGAACTGCCATGTGATCCGCCAGCAAGAGAGGGCACCAGCAGAAGGCATCCTCAATAAGATAAGTCTTATAATATGTAGATTTATGATAATTAAGACTGAGCTAGCCGATGAGAAATCCTAGTCATTGGCCAAGCAGTATTTGTACCTAATATATAACTCTCGCTGTGTTACTTGGGACCTTAATGTGGTGGCGGGCAGAACCTGGGCAGCCTGGAAGAAAGAACCTACATGGCATCAGGGCTCGGCCAGCTTGGAGTAAAGACTTAATGTTACAGAAGCATCCTCTTTGAGTAGATGAGTAGATGCAAAGAAGTACAGAGATATCACAGCCAGATAACATATGGAGACTTTGGAATAGTCAACCCTAAAAGGGATATCTCCATCAAATCCTTCCTATCAGTGTTCAGGGAATTCTGCAGAAGAGGAAGCAGATAGAAGGGAAGACCCAGAGGGGATGCAGATGCCAGGAAAACAGGTCCTCTAAATCAGTGGTATCATTGCACAAATGAACTAAGAGATTAAGGCAGCATGCACAGGATATGTAAGGTCTGCACCCAATGGGGACCTAGTGCTGAAAGGAGAAGTGTACGCATCCCCCATCCCTAACCCTGGCCCAGCAGCTATCTCCAGTGAAAAACCATTTACAAATAAAAATTTAGTTGTCTCCAAGCCAGTCTCTAAGGAAACAAACCACTGTTTTCTATTATTAATTAAATTTATTAATTTATTTTATATCCCAACTGCAGTTTCCCCTCCCTCCTCTCTTCCCACTCCCTCCCCCATCTCCTCTCTGCTCCCCTGTCAATCTACTCCTCTGTTTCTGTTCAGAAAGGGGCAGGCCTACTACGGGTGTCAACAAATCATGGCATAGCAAGTTAATGTAAGACTATGCTCCTCCCTTGTATTAAGGCTTGGTAAGGCAACCCAGTATGAGGAATAGGTTCTCAAAAGCCTGTGAAAACATTAGGGACAGGCCTCAGTCCCACTGCTCAGATTCCCACAGGCAGACCAAGTTATACATATGTCACACATATGCAAAGGTTCTAGGTCAACCCATGTGGGCTCCTTAGCTGTGGGCCCAGTGTCTGTGAGCTCCTATGAGCCCAGGTTAATTGTCTCTGTCATGTAGGTTTCCCTGTCATGACCTTGAACCATCCTGGCTCCTACTATCCTTCCTCATTCTCTTCAACAAGATCCTGGAGCTTGGCCCAGTGCTTGGCTGTGGATCTCTGCATCTGCTACCATCAGTTACTGGATGAAGGCTCTCTGATGACAATTATGGTAGTCACCAACAGGAGATGGCCAGTTCAGGCAATGTCTCCATTATTGCTAGGAATCTTATCTGGGGTCATCCTTACAGATTTGTGGAAGTTTTCCTGGCACCAGGTTTAAACAAACCACTCTTAGGGTAGGCACTGTACCTGGCTTTAGATGGACAACAGAAAGCAAACTGAATGGCATCTTTGGAGGAGGTTTCTTATCTTACAATGTTATGTCACAGCTTTAATTTATTTTTTAATTTTATCTCTTTCTTATTTATTTGTATATTTCTTGATTCTTTTTTAACCCTATAGGACCTTTGCATATATATTATGGCTTCTGTTTTTGTGTTCTTATGGGATTCCAGGATATGTGAACAAGTGGGTGTCTGTGTCTATATTTGTTTCTTGTGATTTGTCTTGGTCTCTTTTTGTTTGTCTGATTTGTACTATTCTAATGTGTTGTTTTAACTGTGACTGTGTTACATTATATTCCGTGAGAAGCATGTTTGTTTTCTAATGAGAGACAGAAGGGTTGATGTGAGAGGAGGTAGGGGGGAGCTTGGAGGACAAGAAGGAGGGATATACTATATCAGAACAAATCTATTTAAAATAAAATGGGGGGAAAGGTTTCTTCTCCTGCTTCTTCAGTTTCCTAGAATATCTACACAGTCAAAGGAATGTGCTAGAAAGGCTTGAATACCTTCTTGCTTCCCATGCCCTCCTTTCTCACATTCTTAGTGTTTTCAATGAAGACCAATTCACCTTCTCTCACCATTCAGAACACCAGATTATCATGCATCACTGTTTTCTGATCAATATTCTCGTTACGCTGATAGAGGTATCCCATCACTCCACAGTCTTCTCCCTTTGATTCTGTGCAATGCAACTCTACTTTATCAAATTATATAGCAGTTTACATATATCTTCTGAGGCTTCACCATGCTACTTCTATGTCACAGTGCCATTTAGGTTGTTTCACACATACTTTGGTTCAGGTACTCTGAGGAGCAGAGGCCAAGTCATGACTGGCCTGTGTGTGAGGGAGGTGTTAGGAGCAATGACGCCTGTAGGTAAGATGGAAAGAGGAATGGCAGAAGAGGCAAGCAAAGGAGACCAGTGGAGACCAATCTTGACCTACCATTTGTGCATTTATTTTAAAAGAGTTAATGAGTGAATTACTGCTTTATAAGTATTCAAGATATACAATCTAATGATTTGGCATATGTCTACACTGTATAATTAATACCAGAGCCAACTAATTACCATGTCTATCATCACCCATAGTTACTCTGGAGGAGGTTGGATTCTATATCAGATCAGCTTTCATCAAATTTCAAGTAAATAATACAATATCATTAGCTACAGTCATCTCTAGAATTTATTCACTGGAGAGTTTGGCAAGGCTACTGGGGATTCCGTCATGCCACAGGAACAGAGTGATCTGAAGGACCAAGCCATACATAATCTTTGCCCAGGAGTAAATGAGGAAGTGTGACCTCTGTGTAAAGAGGTTGACATCAGATCACAGCAAGCAAGCTTCCGACAGCCCCAGATCTGCTAGATCATGATGTAAAGCTCTCAGCCTCTGTTCCGGTCCCATGCTTGTCTGCTTCCCACCATGATAATAATGGATTGACCCTCTGAAACTGTAAGCAAGCCCCAGTGAAATGCTTTTAAAAAAAAATAAGAATTGCCTTTGTCATGGTGTCTCTTCGAACCACTGGAGCACAGATTATGACAGAAGTTGATTTTGAAAATACTCATGGCTGCTATTCGTGAAATTTAAATAAATGTGAGAACTCAGATTTGCTAAGATGTTTTAGAAATTTTGTAACTTTAAAAAAAAAAATCACCGTGTGAACTAAAGTTCCAGGGGTGGAAGGGGCTGCACTTGAGTTAAAGATTCCACAAGTCTAATTGACAATATTACAGCTTCCTAACTGTGAAGAGGTATAATAATGCTAATCCAGAGCCAAATTAACTTGAGCTATCATTACCTCCCTTAATAGCCTTTTATTGCCCACTACTATGTCCCTTGTTAATATCATGTGAGACCTTTTAAAATGAATTAACACACCACTAGTTTCCACCAACCCTAAAAGCCAGAAATATAATGTGATCACATCTAAAATCTACAGAAGAAATTTCACAGCTTTGCTATAACCACCTACCCAATTCTCCAAACAATATATTTGAAAAGTGATTTGAATTTTTCATTGCTCTGTGTCTTAGTCATTGTTCTATTGCTATGAAGACGACCATAACCAAGGCAACTCACATGAAAGAAAACATTTATTTGGGGCTGGATTACAGTTTCACAGGTTTAGTTCATTGTCGTCATGGCAGGGAAAATGGCGCCAGTCATGCAGATATGGTGCTAGAAAAGTAGCTGAGAGTTCTACATCCAGAGCCCCAGACAGCAGGAAGAAAATGATACTGGGCCTAGCTTGGACTTTTGAATCTTCAAGGTCAACTTTCAGTGACACACTTCCTCCAACAAGGCCACACCTACTTCAAAAGTGCCACACCTTCTAATAATTCTCAAGTAGTGTCACTCCCAGATGACTAAGCATATGGGGGTCATTCTGACACAAGCTACCACAGAGACTTTGTGAACCTATTACCATGTTGGAGCATGTTGTTTGGGGCAATGAGAATCCATGTTCTAAGGTGCTGGTCACTCACATTTGGTTCCAGAATAAACTCTTATTCCTGCAGAGGTGAGAACTATGATTCATGAGAACAGCTACTTAGACATGAGCTTATTTACTTCAAAGGTGCTTTGCATTTAAGAAATTGCTAACCATGGCTCAGAAGCTTCTACTTTTGAGCCTTTCTGTGAAGCTCAATGAAAACAATTTAGGCAGAGCCCATAGCACACTACCACCAGACAGTATAGCTTAATATTAGCTACTGCTGAGCCTCAACCAAAAGTGGACTTGATGTATATTCATGCAAAATCACCTGCTTTCTAAGTATTCTCAGATCCATTTTACTTCACAAAACACCTGATAGAATTAGGTGACCAGGACTGGACACTACTCATTTTGAGTGGTCGATGCCTGTAGCTGTGGTTGCCCAGCTTGCTGAAAGGCTTCAAGATTTTCTCATCATGTGTTGAGATGTTCCTAACAGTTCACTCCTGAAACATGGCAGATAAAAATGACAATAAACACTCACTGGGTCACATTCCTGCTGGCTGCGAACAGTGGAAGGGCCTGTCCTCACCTGGAGCCCCTACATCTCCTAAAGTCATGTTAGCTGCTCTTCTTATCATGTGAAGTTTTGACGGCATGTGGACACTTCCTCATGAGGTGGCTCTCTCATTGGATTGGCAAATTGCTGGGCTAGATCTTCTGCCAAGAACTAGCTGAGGGTCCTTACAGTATGGTGCTCCTGTGGGAAAAGCAACTTAAAGACAAAGGGACAATGCCTTTATGTGGTCTAGCACTGGAAGCTGTATGCTGTCACAGCCACAATATTCAGTTATATGGGTTACAAGGAGATATCACACAAGGAAATAATCCCAGGAGGAAGGCATCTTTGGGATCCATATGGTAGCTAATTCATATAATATTATCACATGCAATGTTTCTGCTCAGAAGAAACATGCATCAATAACAATGCATCAACAATACTAACTGAACTGCAGAACACAAGCAAGAACCAACTTTTGTCACAACTGAGTTAAACCTGTGTTTTTCCCTTGTATTCTTGGAGAATCTGGTCTTCCGCCTTCTGCTTTGAAAAAAAATGTGCAACCAGGATGCCAGGGAGCCAATGTCAATCAGGATTCTACCTGATGTGTTAACATACCCTAATCACTGCATTTCGTAACACAGAGGAGCAGGGTCCTCACTGTGCCACAACATCACAGTCTTTTTTATTTTATTGGCATGTGTTAAATTTCTGTATTTCCCTAGTGTTAAATTCTACAGATTGTATAGTATGTACCTGACCACTAAAGACGCTTTCACTGCCTCCCTTAAAGCATGAGATCAGGAGGACTGAGGTGGGAAGAAGAAAGAGGGCACATAGAAACAGTGCTGGAAGCAATTGGGGAGTGGGAGGGGCAGAGAGAAGGTGCTGGAAGCAAAAATCTGACCTTCCCTGACAGGATACGAACAAATAAAGCGGTTGGCAGAATCAGGAAGGATTTAGGGGCTAAAAGAGTGAAGTTTGTTAAGTACTGACTCGGGGAGATGGAAACTCCTTCTCAGGAGGTCCTTAGAAACAGGATAGATCCTAATCTGTCTGGAAGAATTTAGGTGTGGTTTTTCTCCAGGGCAAGTCAATTGGTTTATATAACTTCACAAAGTTTCCTGTATGCTTTTTTGACACCCTTCCATGACTATTTAAAAACTTACTGTTGCCTTTTCCCATCCCAACAAGAACCCCTTAAGTGCAGAATATTTGGTGACCATATCTCAAAGCTCAGTGACCCCCTCTTCTGGGAAGTGGAAGACCACCCACACAGCAATGATAGGTTGCCACCTAAAATCTACATATTTGCCCTGATGTGAGTTGTCTGTCATCTTCATTGTTCCGTTTGTAGAATTATTTGCAAAGTCTGGTCATTAGTACTTTTTTTTTTTAAAGAGTTTTTTTTTTTTATACAAAAGCATTCCCCATGAAAAATGTTCTAATTAGCTCAGTGTATGCAATAATATATGTATGTTTTTAAACTTCAACACTCTTAAAGAAAAGAGGAAAAAAGTCTAACTGATGCTTGCTCCAAGCCTTGTCATTGTCGATGTGTGTGTTCTCATATGAAGAAACCCAATGCTTCCAACATAGTCTGTGAATGTTATGTTTTCTTTTCTAAACAAACAATGAGATGATCAATTTCAATCTCTAGCCCAGACCTCTATACAAGTGTGTTTCCCATTAAAGTTCATCAGAATGTTTCCAAGTGTGTTTCTCAAACAAATCAAGACCGTTTTATCCTTACATACTTAAATTGTCTTGATTTCATTTGAGAAAAACACCATACACCAGAGGTCAATGGAAAATGTACCCAAGTGCTCCATTTAAAAATATATATGGTCCTAGTGGGCAGATATGATATATTTCATCTTTCCACGCAGAATCTCGAGAAGCATTGCCTCCTTTTCCCCATGTGAAACTGTGGTTTTCAATGTGTTCCTTCAGTAACTTTTGGGAGAGGGGTGGGTTTCGAAGACAGGGTTTCTCTGTAGCTTTAGAGGTTGTCCTGGAACTCACTCTGTGGACCAGGCTGGCTTAGAACTCACAGAGGTCCACATACCTCTGCCTCCCAAGTGCCGGGATTAAAGGTGTGCGCCATCAACATCTAGCTCGATCACTCAGTAACTTTTCATTTTTAAAACCAAATGTCTACCCCTCCCCACCTTTCCCTGGCTGTTCTGCCATAAAGGTGTGATGGCAAATGCTCAATGCACACCTCTTCATCTGTAATACACTCTTGGGATTGCACCACACCAGGCCTGTTTTGATAAGCATAAAACTGCCAGCCCTTACGCCCCACAGCCTCACAAGTGAGCTGTCTTAGAATCTCTAAGTAGCTCTGTATTCCCAAAAGCCATGAAAACATAAAGTTTATGTCTTAGATTTTAAAGTGTAATAATAGATTTAAAATAATGATGATAAGTATGGATTACAAAACATCAAACATGTAAAAATACATAAATTCATAGTAAACTGGAACCAAAAACTCATTAGCTGCCATTGGAGATGCAGAGTTACAACTCAACATTCTTTCAGTTTTTCAGTTTACATTTTTTTAATTCTGTGTGTGTATGAACATACAGTGGTGATGGTGGGGTGACAGTCCACTTATGAGGACAATCGTGGTTTTCTTTTTCCACCACGCAGGTTTCAGGAATCAAAATATCATTGCCAGGCTTGGCAGTAGGCACTTGCACACACTGACCCATCTTGCCAGGCCCTTGTTCAACCTTCTTAAGATGAAGTGACAGAGAAAAAAATGAAGCCAGTCCCATTTCCTCATGAAGCAGTCACTGGGAGGGCTAAAGCATGGGCAAGAGAAAGTTAGTAAATGCACAGAAAATACAGACAGAAATTCGTCCCTGTACACATGTTTTACAATCACCAATGAAACAAAGGAAGCAGACAAACATCAAAAGCTGCTAAAGTGTCTAGTGACATTTCCATGGAGATCATTGTAACAGGAAGAGATTGTGGGTTCCCTGAATGGCTTCTCAAGAAGGACACAATGCCATATGCAAAGCTTTTTTCCAGGTTGCATTTAAATCAGGCCCCTCAAGCTTACCTGACCATTTTTAGAAAAACAGATTCTCAAAGCAAAGCATCACTGCCCCATAAGGAAGCAAGCAGCCACTTGTGCTTTAAAATAAGTTTTGTAAAAGAAAATCATTTTATAAACTTCATTGTAAAAACTAAAACCTTGAAAAGAAATGAAGAAAGTCCTCATCAAAAATTTAAGGGACACTTTAAAGACAAACTATGGAGTCATTCAAAAACTAAAGGATATTAAGAATGTAGAGGGTAGTAAATGGAAACATTAAAATAGATTTAAACACATCCTGCCAGTCCTAATTGTGTAACTTCTTTAACTGCATAGTGAAAAAATGAATTATGGAACAGTATTTTTGAAATTGTTGAAGAAATTTGAATATTGATGCTAAGTATTATTAAAAAGTAGTGTCTGAACAGTACCAGATATATTTAACAACTCCAAACACCCTATTTTTTACAGCTAAATACTAAGTGCTTTATGGGGGTAATGATACGGCATTTGAAATTTACTTTAAAGGACTTCAGAAAAAATGTGGAGAGACAGATACAAGATTAGTAAGATATTATTCCATGCATATTTATGCATATATGAAATTTTATTAAAGAACAAATAATGGCGGAAGTGTCATGAGTCATCACACTGATAAGAAAGGTGCCTGACACAGTGTGGGGGCTGTAAAATAGGGGCTGTTCTTAAAGACAGTACACAGATGAAATGTCAGAAAGCCATATTTTTGCTGTACTAACTGCCTGGTAAGGATTCCATCATTCATTTTGCAATAAATGTCACTCCAGAAAGGAATTTTACATTAAGCAATAAGATATTCTTGTTTTGAGGAAAATGGGTCACTTTAAAAATGTTCACAATAAGCTGGTATGAATCAATTGAAACATAATTTTGGCACTTTATTTTGTTTATCATTTTGATTGCACTAAGAAACACAGAGGTTGGATGAAGCACACCTTTGGGTATAATCTGTGACAGTGTTTCTAGAAACACCTTCTGAGAAGGGAATGCTGTCAATGCCATTCCAAAGGTTGGGGTCCCAGACACAACTAAAGGGAGGAGGAGAAAGACCAGTGAGCACCAGCTTGCCCCTTTTCTGCCTCCTGGCCCTCCTAGATATGAGCAAGTTCCTGCCATGACTTCAGGCCACTCAACTGCAATGCTCTCTCTGACATACTCTCCCTGTCTTGGTGGGCTGTAGCCCTTGAACCCTGAGCCACAGTAAACCTTTGCTTCTTCTGTTTGCTTCCTCTGGTTGCTTCTTGTCAGGTGTTTGCTCATGAGAAAAGTAAGTAATATTTTAAAATTGTAAAGAAAAAGGCAGGCTTTAGCTCTTTTAAAAATATATTCTAACTTAACATAGTGCCAACCATTTTCCAAGTATCTTCCACATGCAGAGACTGGAGGGTTTGTATTTTCTCTCCTCATCCACCCCTTAGCATTAAGGTGACCATCTCCCTTTAATAGGGGGAAATAACTAAAGCAGAGAAGCCAAGGGTCTTGAGGCATCAAAGACTGAAAAATTATAAACAAAACTAATGTGGGAGTCACCATCAAACTCCACTACCCACAGTCATGCCATTTTCCCACTGACAAGCGATAGACAAGGAGGCGTCAAGGAGCTCATGCCCAGACAGATTCTTGGTTCAGTCTGTTGTCTACCAGAGCAGGTAGAACAAGGAGCTAGTTAGCTCATCCAAAGCAGGAACACAAAGGAGGGGAAATAAGGAAACTTTCCATTCCAAGGGTTAGGTGGCATCCCCCACCCTTCCAGCCTTGCAAGACAAGTAGGAGCTTTCCCTAAACATGGAGGGCTCAGTGACTCATTTCTTACATGCCCGAAACAAAAGTCCCTGGCTAGTCACCGTGAGGAGTCCCAGAGAAATTTGGCTGCAGCTACAGGTTTTTCATGGAGTCTTGTAGAGGTGACATAGAAATGAGGTTGCAGTCTTTGGGGAAAGCTCTGAATGGAGATAAGGAAAAGAGACAAAAATTCTTGACAGGGGTTTGTAGTATGATTCTGTCTACGTGGCTTGACATTTATGTATTTATTGCCTTAAGAGTAGATTTAATGCCTATAGAACTAAAGAGAAATTTCTTAAGTACCAGAAATGCTGGTACATAAGGCAGCATCCCAGACACTTGAAAGGGCTTCTGGGCCCCAGTATGATGCTTGTCCATAGTAGGGAGACCTTGTCAAAGGTTAGTCCTTGCAGCTCGGCCCTGCAAAGCTTTCTCTCCTTGTCTTCCCTGCCCCATTGGTCTTCTAGCTGCTCGATACTTTAGTTTCTAGCCTTCATTTAATACAGAGTTAATATCTAAAAAAGTGACTGTCCATTTCCAGAAAGCTGTAACAGATACTGATGGCAAAGACTGATGTCTCCCTGATCACATGACAGTTGGCCACTGATGTTATCTAGTCTTTGTATTTATGTCTCACCTTGCAAAGCTGCTGAACAGCCAAGATTACAAAATCCTGTCATACAAAATATTTCCCAGAGTTCCAGGGGCCAAAGCAGTGCATCAATCTGACTGATCTTCACTCATTAAGTCAAATAAGAGAGTTGATATGACACATAATATCTGAATATCATTCAAATATTGCAAATAAAGCAGTAATGCTAAAAATGTCATGGCCAGTCTAATGATATACACTAGCATGATATTGGATTCCCTTAACCTAGTCAAATGTCATCTGGACATAATAACTTATTTTATTGCAATGGAATATGTTTATGTCACACTTGGTTTAAGGCAAAGTACAAGGAGACTAAAATCAGAAATCCTTGGTGTTCATAATCAAGGACCAATATCAGACACAAATTCAACACAGTATAATGTATGAAGAGAAGCCTTTATGCAGTGGTAGGGAAGGAGGCAAAAATGATAGCTGTGCCGTGCAGACTGGTAATCAAGAACAGAACAGGGGAAGCAAGAAGAGTTGGTAGTAAATGGAACCATTAGCTCTAGTCGAAAGACCATTGCACAATGACTGCTTAGCCCCTGCCAGTTGCACTGTGTAAGCACAGCATGACACCCAGCTGCTCACACGGTCCTAATGCAAAATGATTTATTGTGCTTTCCTTCAAACATGTTATATCACCACATGCTGAGTCATTCAGAGGTAAAATAGATAAGGTTTTCCGGCACAAATTCTCAGAGAGACAAACTGTATTTATAATGCTCCATGTCAATCCAGAGTAGGGATAGCAGGAGGTCTTTTTATATTAGACATTCAGGAACACAGACCCATGAGACAGCCATGAACTCCAGTGCTACTCACCTCTATGTTGTGGGATATTTTGAACACATTCTGCTGCTTCTGAGACTGCCAATAAAGTTTGCTTTCAATCAGAGGGCAGAGCTAGCTACTGACTGACCAAAATTAGCCATAGAGGTTTTGAAGGACCAAGGACAGATGAAGAGACACAGGAAGTAGTCGGGGGGGGGGGGTGTCTTGGGGAGAGTCTCTGCCCTTTTGGATTGAGGAACAAGAGAAGGTCACATTCAAGTTTTTACCCCAATATCTAACTCCCAAGTTTTTATTGATAAAGAATAGTTAGATAAATGTTTCACCTCTGCGCCACAACAGAAAAAATGTCCTGGAGAATTTCTTGCTGGCACTGAAGTGCTCCAGCTTAGGAAGGGCTGAATTTGCTTCTGTTTACAACTCATTGTTGATATTTAGTCCCCTCACTTGGCTCCTCCAGATAAGGCCAAAGTAGTACAATGTAAAACCATGTACCAGAAAATTGGGAGGATTGGAACTATGGCCTGTAGATCTATCAGTTCAAATTTCATTGATAAATGTCAAGTTTCTGTTTTTTCCTGTTTTTTAATGGAGATATCTACAGGTGAAAGCTATGTGGTGTGATTTTAAGTACTAAAATTTGATCTTCTTGAGTCCAAGCAATTCTTTGAAAGTGATCTCTTTCTAGAGCATAAAACAATAGCTGGACCAGGAGGGACTTTAATTAGATGTTTTGAGATAAACAGAAGTCCAGTGAGAAGCATACCAGAAGAGAGCTAAGAGTAACAGCACATGAGAATATCTGTAGCTAGCCCACGGCTTATTATTTTAAGAATCACCAAGTTAGTAATTTCCGTAACACGTGACCTACCAACCGCACTAAACTGGCGCTCACTTCTAACTACTCCAGAGCTGCGGGCCTTTCGCACTAGTCACAGAGAACTGAGGAAAAGTGAAAAGGAAGGCAGCTTTGCCTTTTCAGACCCCAACCTCAGCAAGCAGATCAACACTTTGTGCCCCTACACTTCAGAAGTTATGATCACTTATTGATCTGGATTTTTCCCTCAGTAAATTTGTAAATTTAATGTAACCCTACTCAGAATTGTAGCTGAAGTTTTGCCTTGTGACACTGACAACTGCCAGTCCCCAAGACAAACTTAGGAGACCCAGAAATCTCTTGGGTCCCTTTGAGTTTTCATTCTAATGAGAGACTCTGAGTGGACCTGAACTCTGTCCAGCATCTATTTATTTATTCAGGGTGACCTGGTAGACAGACATGAGATGCTTGGTAAATTGCAGAGGGTGATAACACTTTATTTCTCTCTTGTCTCTCCTAGTCTTTCCATACTAAAGGTGGTGCTGCAATAATGCATTTCCCTTGGTCTAGGGGTAGCATACTATGGTGTGTACATTTTTAAACATTTGTGACAGACAGCTCCGTGAACATCTAGAAGGCGGAAAGATTTATTTTGGCTCATTGTCTCATAGCCTCTGCCATGGTTTGGGGTGAGGCAGAGCTCATGATACTAAGAGAATGGAGTAAAATTGTTCACCTCATATCACCTGAAAACCGAGCACTCCTATACCATCAAGCTGCTCCTCTTTCCCATTCAGGATGGGTCTTCTGCTTTAGTTAACCACCGCTGGAAGCACCCCTACACACACTCCCAAAGGCATGCTTGACTGATTTCCCAGGAGTTTTTAATCCAATCAAGTTAACAATCAAGCTTACCTGTCACAAGTCGAGAGGTGATGCAGGGCAGACCCATGGGGTAGGTGCCCCCACCGTCTTTTTCATGAGGAATGCGACTCTTGAGTCTATTATTCAACTCTCTGCACTTCCATTTCCTCGTCTGTAAATGAACCCTACTGTGGCTTGCATATGGTTTGTGCATGTCCTGGAGGGTTTCTGTGGTGAAAGTTAATTCTCATTGTGAGACATCAGGGGCATAGGAACCTAATCTATGATGTTAAGAGGTAGGGTCTGACAGGGATAACGTACTACATGAAGGTGGAACCCCAGTGTTGTCTATGGTGTCTTGCCATCTGATAGTCTGTGCCACCCTAGTAGTCTGACAAAAAAAAAAAAAAAGCTATCATTAGATGTAATCCCTGACATCAGACCTCCAGAACCGTGTGCCAGAAGAAATCTCATTTTCTTTTAAAGTTATCCACCTTCAGGTGTTTTACTACAATAGTGCAAAATGGACTAATACAGCCCCGCTGTGGACATCTTACAAATGATAAAGCAAAGTAGAAAGAACATTGCCACACTGAATGCCTTGTTCTGCAATTACACCAAGTATTAGTCAGAGGTATCCTTGCACTAACTCCTAAAAGAAAACTACTCTATTTTAATGCACTAACTCCTAAAAGAAAACTAATCAATTTTAAATTTGTGTCTGTCAAAAGACAGACTGATTCTTGATTTCCATGCTTCTAACTGGTATGAACACAGAGTTCTAAGAGTTAGCAGGTCAACTCACATTTTCCTTGTCTGTTTCTGTGACTTGCCATAACTCCTGGCAGAAGGAGAAAACAACTATAAGCATTTTATTGGTAAAGACCAATGACAGTGACTCCATCCACACGAGGGGTTTACTCTGACACTTTCTATTTTTCCCATGAGCAGAAAGGGGGAGAAGGACAACCAAGTGAAATGTCCAGAATTGAAGTCAGTGGAGGAGAGTGTCTGTGGGAAGGAAGTTCCCCCACAGCCCAGTAGACAGTGGGGGAACTCCAGCAGGTGAAAATAAAATGGAATTAAGCCCATCTCACTGGATTCCAGTAGTGCAATCCAGGATTCAATGTTCTGTCTTTAGTAACACCACCTATGTCATGTCATTTGTTCAGTTCTGGTCACTGGATGCTCCTCCCAGTGCCAGATGCAGCTTGAAGAGTAAGAAACAGATCCTTTCTACACAACTCAGAAGAGCACATGGAATTTGATCCTAATTCTCCATTGGCACAAGTTAATTTCCTCTGCAAAAGAAAAGGCATGCTACAATTTCCAGAAACAACATGTCTACCTTCAGAATGGTATCGTGAGTATATTCCTCAACACTACGGCTGCAGTGCAGTTTCTTCATCTGACTCTATGCATCCTCTCCAGTGAACATCAACCCATGGGGCTGTGGTGATCATTCAGAAGGGTCCATGCTAGGTGCTACGTTTGTGGCCACGTATTTCCCTGTACTCTAGGTAGTTGCTAGTGACTTTATGAACACACATCCCCAGGGTTCATAAATTGGAATTCTAAGTATCAGGGTGATAATATTAAGAGGATGGACCTTGGAATGTGATTATATCATGAGCAAGTAGTGCTCATATAAAAATATAACAAAAAAGAGTAGTGAACCTGCTCTGTGCCAAGTGGGGATGCAGCAGATAAGGACTCCCTCTGCAACCCAGAAGGGGCCCTCACTAAAGCCTGACAAAGCTGCCACCCTGATCTCAGACTTCCAGGCTACCTTACTATGGGAAGAAATTTTCTAGGGTTTTGTTTTGTTTTGTCTTGTCTTGTTGGATGCAGTCAGTCAGTGGCATTATGTTGTACCAGCACAAACTGAGAATGGAGGTAGTATCCTTGAAACCAATCAAATGGCATCACACTGTTCTCTGGCTCTGTTCTTCAGTCATCCAGAGGAAAGAGCATTAGGAAAAGAAGTTCTCTTCTTTCAGCCATGAGAATTGATGAAAATTAGGCATCAGGGGTCTATTTAAGATGGGAAAACCTCTATGACCAACATTTTCTACTACGGTGGGATAGAATATACTACGGTAAAACTAATGTGTGTTCTTTTCAGAGGAGACTAAGCAATAAAAGGGTGTAGGGATGTCATATTCTAGTGCACCTATTTCTCTGTAGTCCTAACCTAGGCCTGGTCTCCTTGTGCAACCGTCTGCCCATTCTGCCCAGTCATCTCCAGCTCCATCAAGAGAGCCAATGATAGAAATACCACACAGTCAGCTGCATGTTGGTAAAGAATGTATGATCCAGAACATTCAAGGAGAGGTGCCAGAGAAGCTCCACCCTCTCATTACAGGGGAGCATAGACCATTTTTCTGCCCAATGCAGTGGCTTGTCAGGATTGGAACTGCCACTGCTATTTTGTGATAGAGAGGTGACATGGGGGAAAAGGCCAGGTAATCTGACTTTTTAGGGACAGACATTTGATGGGGAATGTACTGTGTATGTTCATCTTATTGATTATTGAATAAAGTCCTGTTTGGCCAATGACAGCAAGTTAGACGGGACTAGGAGTCAAAGAGGATTCTAGGAAATGTAGTAGAGAAGTGGTGATCCAGGCAGGAAGTGACATAGCAAGGAGACTCATATTTAAGCAAAGGAAACAAGAAGGGTGCCCTTTTTCCCCCTAAGCCTCCTCCAGCAGCAGGATGTGAGCTACCGGCAAGAGAGGGCGCCAGCAAAAGGCATCCTCTATAAAGATAAGTCTTTATAAGATATATATATATATATATATATATATATATATATGTTATATATGTAAGTTATATATGTAACATATATAGATTTATGATAATTAAGACTGAGCTAACAGATGAGGAATCCTAGTCATTGGCCAAGCAGCATTGTACCTAATATAAGTGTCTCTGTGTATTAATTTGGGTCCTAACTTGGGCGGGTGGCTGGTGTAAAGTGCACATGTGGCGGTGGGGCTCGGGCAGCTTTTGGCGGAAAGATTTATCACAACAGACATTCTGTGGGGTTGGAAAGTTAGCTTCATCATAGAGTGCTTTCCCTCACAATAGCAAGGTCCTGAGTTTGGTCCCAGGACCAGATTTTGTTTTTTAATTGATGAAGAACGCACAGCTTAGAAGCTGTCTTGTTAACTGGGAGAAATATGGAACCAGATGTTAAATTTCCCTGGGGTCCTTTATGTGTTAAACTCCAAAAAAGACCCCAGAGTCATTTTACCACTTAAATGAAGCTTGTTAAGTGTTTGTAATTAATACAAAGCATCAACTAGCATACAAAGCTACCACAGCTTTACAATTTAGGTATGATTCATATTTCAGTAACAAAATGGAGTTAATAGGATAGTCTATTCAAATAATATCACAATGCCAGAAAGATGGTTCAGTGGGTAAAGACATTTACCACCCAGCCTGACAACCTAAGTTGAATTCCTAGGACCTAAGTGGTAGAAAGAAAGAACTGATCCACCCCCCATGACTTGCTTTTGACTTCCACAGGCATGCTATGCTGTGAGTCTACACATACACAGATAAATTATTAACAAAAATTAGAAAATTAAAACCAAAATATTATATGGAAAAAAACAAATCAGAAGAAAAATAGGTGACAGATAAGAAAAAGTTAAGCTATAAATGCTAGAATATCTTAACAATGAAACTGTGAAGTTTACCAATTCTACATGATCTTCCTAAAGTCTCTGAAAAGGGGACTCTGGCACTGCTACAGGAAGCCATGCTCTTCATAGGCCACACCAAGACAAACACTCACGGAAATGCTCAGAGGGTGCTGTGAGTCACCACCCATAAATGACAAAGATCGGAAACAAGGGATTTTCTTCACCCCAAAGACACCCCAGTTACTAAAGCTATGATACAAAATGTAAGTAAAGTCAACAAAAGGAAATAGCAAAGGAATGTACGTAATTACAGCAAAGACAGGATGTATGGCGTCTTCTCCACAGTAGCCGATAGGGAAGATCAGCTAATTCCACACTGACTGAAAACACAGAGAGGATTACATAGCAGAATGTCATGGAAAGGGCTTAGCTGACTTCCTTTGCTTGAATGGCACCAGCACATTAGAAACAATATTTTCTGACTTCCCCAGTGAAAGTAAGAATGCAGGGAAATAGTTTTCAGACCACCTACATCTAACATACACTAGATTACACAACACATTCCTTTCAGTGAGTGTGCTTTTTATAGCAATCATTCCGGGGACTGAAAAACTTCGAACGGGGTTATGGCATTTAATTAATTCACAAAATGCAGCTGTAGTTCAGGCTTTTGGCAGTTGGCCAATAATTTTGATGTAATATTTTTTAGAGAGAAAATGCAATAAGAAGTTCCAGCAGGAATATTGTTTAATTTTCCTATTAGTTCCTTAATTTGTTGAGAGACATCAATAGATGTGAGGTCTGGGAAACTGCTACAACAAAAATTAAGATAAGTATGTGCAGGCTATGTACCTCAGAAGTAACAGGGAAATGTGAGCAGCGTAATGTGAGATACGGCTATACGGCAATGCTACATCACCAGATTCCGACATACCTTGGATATACAGTAGAAATATCTAAAGTAAAGCAGCTTAAACTAAAAGAAAAGTACTTGGATTTGCATAACTCAACAATAAAAAAGGAAACTTGGCCAAGGACTCAACTTCCACCTGTCTTGTTTCTCTTTCTTTAGGTGTTAGTGTGATTTCCTCCATTGTCAGATCACTATGTAGAAAGAAATATGGTTGATGGAAGCTTCTGGGTTCATATACTAATAGCAGCATGGAAAGAGTCTAGGAAAAGATCCTGATTGGTCTAGTTTGTAAGACTGGCTAGAATCTGTGTCTAAGGTTATATAGTCCAGTAAACTTAGATTCCCACATTTGTACCAAAGGCTATGGCTGTGAACGTGGAAGGGTAATGCAGACCTTATTGTTACCCACTGGCTCTCTAACAAAATTTCTCATCATATAGACAAGGTCAAGAAATGAGTACTCAATACCTATATGAGAAATAATTAATTAGAGAAATAGTTTTACAAACATCAGGTTGTGTAGACATTCTATGGTATGCAAATCATGTATAAGGGTCTGGTGTTCACAAACACTGCAATTGAAAATGCGCATTTATTCTAGAAGAGATATATGTTACGTAGTTATGTACCTGATAAAGAAAAGACTATTAATTTCCTAGTTAATGTGGCCTCCCAAAGTCTGAGGTACTTTTGAGTGGATCTCCTTCCAACTTGCCATGACAGTGCTTTCCTTTCCTCTTGCTATTTACATTCATTAAACTCTTTCATTGCTTGTAAAGAGATGTTTGTATGAGTGAGTGCATGTACAGGCGCGAGCGCGCACACACACACACACACACACACACACACACACACACAGGGCTTGAAGCACATGGAGGCCAGAGGAAGGCACCAGATAGATACCTTAGAGTTGGAGCTATTCAAATTCATGGGATGCATGACTTGTTACATGGCTACTGGAATCTGAACCCCAGCCCTCATGGTTGCATCATAAGCCTATGTAACCATGAATCATCTCTGCAGTCTCTGTTCATTAAACTCCCGAGGCCATTGAAACAAGCCCTATCAAACTAGCTATAGGAAAGGGGGAAACTGAATGAGTGCCAGGAATGCTAGCTCAATCATCAGGTCACCCTGTCTGCAGCTCCTTCTTGTGGAGGTTTCTTGTTCCACTAAGTCCTGCTGCCTCCTTGGCCTCAAATAAACACACAAAGACTTACATTAATTATTAAAATGTTGGCTGATGGCTAGGGCTTTCTATTGGCTAGCTCTGTCCTAATTATTAACCCATTTTTGTAAGTCTATGTATTTCCATGTGGTCTTGGCTTACCGGAGAATGCCCGGACCTGTTAACTCCTTTGCCAGCTACATGGCATCCTCTTCTCCGGTTCTCTCTGCTTACCTTTCCCAGATTTCTCCTCATCTCCTAGTCCTGCCTATCTTCCTGCCTCTATTGGCCAAACAGTGTTTTATTCATCAACCAACAATAGAAACACATATACAGTAGGGCATCCCCCATCAGCTCCCCATTTGTGTCCCCTGTGTCAGTATCACAGCAGCTCCTTCAGAGGCAAGAAGCAAGGCAAGCCAGCACCCAGTGTGTACCGCTGATGGTTTTAACTGCCTCCTTCCCTCCCAAGTTATGAGGAATGGATCCATGCCAGGGTTGGATGAACATCTTGAACCTGACACTGGGTGAATGAGGTCTGTGTCTCTCCATTAGTAATCATATTCATAGCTGGTAGGGGTGGGCACTGCAATGCACATGAGACCTGTAGATGAACCATAGTGAGGGGGGAAACACCTTCATAATATCAAGAGAGGTCTTGGATCCTAGCTTCTACAGAAAGAGAAGGTTGGTTTGTATGAATCATTTGGCAGCCTGGTAGGGACCAAAACCTACCATTGGAGATAAATAAGACCGCCATTAAGTTGGTTGGTTGGCTGGTTGGTTTGGAGACCTGATCCACAGAAGAGGGACAGGATCCTGAAGCCAGGCCATCAGAGGCCAATACCATGTATATAATCTCAATTCTGACACTGCATGTCATGGCCTCCTCACAAGGAAAGACCTACTCCTCTCTGTTCATGCCTGTTAGATAACTCTTGGGTAATTATTCTACCTAGGTTGAATGAGATGATATGGCTATTTGATATTCACAGCAGGAGTGTGCAGTTATGTCTGACAGCCTCACAGGACAGTGCTCCAATGGAGTAGCCTTTCCGGTCAATCAAATGCTAACTCAACTCCTAGCCACACTACACTCTCATCCCTTTTCCTTTTCCTCTCCACTCCTTCTTTGTTTTTCGCCCTCATCAATTCTTTACTCTCTTCTTGTCTATGTCACACATCCCTTTTTTCTCCTTCCGCTTTCTTTGCCCTCTCATTATTTGTTTGTTCTCTTTCAATCAGTTTCCCTTATTCTCCTAATGATGTTTGTGTATGCGCATGTTCATGAATGCATGCTGCTTATTGCAAATGTATGGAGTGTGCGTGTGGAGGCTAAAGGGAAATTGTGGGTCATTCCTCCTCGGCTCGCCATCTTTGTGAGACAGGCATGGAACTCACCAACCAGATAGACTGAGCTGGCTGGACAGGGACACACAGAGATCTTCTTGTCTCCATTTCCAGAGTGCAAGTGTGTTCCATCACACCTGGCTGCTGTTTTAAGAGATGGATTTTGGGATCACACTCAGGGCCACAGGCTTACAAGGCAAATAGGCAAATATTTTCCAGACTTATCCACCTGCCTAGCACTCACCCCCTAACCACCCCCCCCACACATGTTAATGGCTTATTTCTTTGAGGGCCATTTACAGCTCTTATTTGTAGAAGCAATGGGGTTCTGGTGGCCATTAGCCTGATTTCTACTTCTTGAATTGCCATATAACCAGGCAAAGTGTAAGGGACTTGGAAAAGCCTAAATGAACTATTAGTTTATCATTCCTACCCATAGTTATGGGAAATGCCAAACATCCTGGCAAATGCACCCTTACTGTAAAAACAGACCATCTTGCTTGTTATAACCACAAATGAAGTCATGAAATCAAAATTATTTCCTAAAACTGTAGAAGTCCTAAACTTACAGTATAAAAACTTCTCAATGCCTTTGCAATTTCCCTGAAAATTATTTCATTTGAAACCATTTTCCAAAATGTAGTGCCTCTAATTAAAGTGAGTATTGAGCATTTCTCTGTTGCTTGTTTTAGGTGAAAAGGTGGAAGTCGAAACATTGTGCACCAAAAGCTAGCAGCTGATGACCACAGAGAGCACAGCTAATGTGGTCACTAAGACACTTGGATTACACAAAATACTCCAGGATCTAAGTAAACAACAGCACCAACTTTAATGACCCATTCGATTGCCAGTCAACACCAAGAAGAGCAAACACAGTTGAAGCTGTAAACAGCATGCTATTTGCTTTCTAACTCCTGCCTTTGGAGAACCTCTTACTCATATCCACAGGTCCTAACAGAGTCTGTGCCTCATGGAGAGTCTCACTTTCACTGCCTGCCTGACCAGATGAATGAAAACAGTGAAGATCTAGAGATCATTCAAAATATCCCCCTCTTGCAGGGAAAGGGGATGTTAAATGGCCAATGTCTGGCCACCTATGGTCACAGCCTCCCCGAAGTCCTAGACTTCAAGATGCTTACTCCCACTTTTGAAAGAAAATGAGAGGTGCAGACACTGTTGCTAAGACTGCTGGATGCCTGCTAATATGATAGCCATGAAATTGTACTTATTTCTAGAAGGAATCTTCATTCTGAAAATTACCTACAAAATGATGAAAGTATCCAGAAGACAATCTCAGTATCTCCAGATGGTTCAGTTAGAACCTTAAACACACTCACACAAAGACACAGACAGACACACACATGCACACACACACACACACAAAGACACATACACATGCACAGACACACACACACACACATAAAGACACAGACACACACTGTAAAATCCATATGTAGACACATAAACTTATGTTGATAAATAATGTCTCCACTTACAGAATAATAATGCTTTACACTGCTCCTATGTTGTTCTCTAAGTATGTGTTCATTAGAAAGCTAACACCAGAAAGAGGTAAGAAAAATATTCTTTGCATTGTTAATAACATATGCATGTGGAAACTATGTTTCTAAATTAAAAATCAACTAATAGTTTTCAATCGGGCGTCAGTGAAACTGTCCTTATGTCCTGGGTTACAGCCCATGTCAGCACCTCCTGCAGGGCCCCCACCACACTAATGTGATTAGACAGCAGAGGGCAGTCCTCTTTTCCACCCTGGCTGTCTGAAGACCATTGCCATCATGAAATCACAGGATATGGACTAGGAAGCTCATAACAGAAATCAGTACATGGGAAGAGATAGGACCATACAAGGTTGTGAAAAACAAGAGACAAGTACTGAGGGCATTGTAAAGTTGCCTTCTAATTTGGTTCATTTACCATTGCTGTAGTAAAATACCCAAGGCTAAATAGTTATAAAGAAAAGGCGTTGATTCGGCTCGCAGCTTGGGAAGCTGAATGTATGATGTGAGGTTAACTGTCCCTCTGGGGTTTTTGCTGGCTATCTTGTGGTGATGGTGTCTTGGTAGGCACAAGTATGGGGAGGTCATATCATGAGATCTGAGTCCAAAAACAATTTAAGGGCCGCATTCTATGTTTACATAAGTCATTCACCTGTTGAACTACCAGGTCCCAGGAGAACTACCTTAATTCCTTTTCAGGGCAGTGTCTCCATTAGTCTCCATTAGTGTCCACCTATCAAAAGCCCCACTGCCTCACCACCAATAACACTAGTACTCTGAACACCAACATTACAACACATGAATCCTTGGGCACCAATCACATCCAAACTGCAGCACCACCCTACCTATCTCTGTGTGCTTGTATGTGCATACATATAGATGAATACAGGCATATACATCAAAACATAAAGACATTTGTGTACACATGGGTATGTGCATACACAGAAGATACACTTCAAATGTCTGATTATCGTATCATTGTGATAAGATGCAACATCTCGGCTAGCACTAACAAGACTTAGGGAAAACTTCGACAACTCTCACCAGGCCCAGACAGAAAAGGGAGGCTTGTGAATTTCATTGGCTTCACAAATTTAAATTGAACAGTTGAAGTTAATTTTTATACACTACATGATTTCACTCTACACATTGTCCAGTTTCAGGCAAGGAGTCCTACACTAGGCATCATTACTGAGACCAGGCTTTGGTCCCCCTCGTGTGACTCTCCCGGACTCTCTTGGCATCCACCAATTACCTACTGGCTTGTGTTGTTTTTACTCTTTACTAAGGAGTCGGAAATGATGCAGCTGTGCTCTCCTAGACCCAAAGGGTCGGAATGAGTGCCTCCTGCTTAGGAAATAAGGAGTCCTGGACATGAGCTCACCAGTCTCAGTGGGAAGTCACACTGAATTAGGCACAGGTTTGCAACTGAAAATTATTTGAGTTTCTGTGTGAGCTTTCATAGCTCTTCCATACAACATAGAACTGTCCATGAACAAGAATCCCTTTCTTTTCTTGAGCAGGCAGATCTTTGGGACTCATATATGAACATTGAGAAGGAAGAAACTACGATAGAAGTAGGGCTGGCTGCTTTGCTGAGAGAGCCTGATGAGAACTACATGTGGACAATGTCCTCCAGAGCTCTGAGGGTGAAGATGGAAGAAGGCTGTGGAGGGGGACTGCTGTTTCCTTTTGCATCTCAGAACCAACTACCACCCTGACACCTCAAAAACTATAAACAGTGTCAAAACCCCCCAGAGAACCATGAAACAGGTGACACCATAAGCACAGGGGACATCATAAACAGGAAATGGAAGTAAAATGTGATTGAGATTCATGTTATTCACCATTATCTAAGTCTGCCTAGTAGATAGTGGGTGTTGATGGCCAATTTTATCTAATAAATATTTTTACCCACTTAAAAAAAGAACATGAAAATTGATCATTGGAATTAAATAATTGATTAATAATTAAATAATGAAACACTAGAGAATTTTTCTCCATTTTTAATTTAAATTAGAAACAAGATTGTTCTTGTTCCTTCTCCCTCCCCTCCTTTCCTGCCTACCTCCACCCCCCACCCCCATCCCCGAACTAACACTCTACCTATCCCATACCCTTTCTGCTCCCCAGGTAGGGTGAGGCCTTCCATAGGGGGGTCTTCAGAGTCTGTCATATCCTTTGGGATAGGGCCTAAGCCCTCCCCTGTGTGTCTAGGCTCAGGGAGTATCCCTCTATGTGGAATGGGCTCCCAAAGTCCATTCCTATGCTAGGGATAAGTACTGATCTACTACAAGAGGACCTATAGATTTCCGAGGCCTCTTCACTGACACCCACATTCATGGGGCCTGGATCAGTCCCAGGCTGGTTTCCCAGCTTTCAGTCTGGGAACCAAGAGCTCCCCTTTGTTCAGGTCAGCTATTAATGAAACACTAGAGAATTTTTAAGCCATGTGGATTTAGTAATAGTCTATCACATGAACAGTTTTTTCTCACGTATGTTTGTTTTACTACAGAATTCTTTAAATATCAACATCTCTAAATGTCAACAATCTCTACAACAATTTTCACTGTAAATACAATAGCCAGTCTTTGAAGGGTAATGTAATTAATAAAAATAAATTTTAATGAAATTCGAATGTCTTCATTTTGTTGTTGAAGAAACGTGAGATCCAATGACATCAAGTGACTTGAAACTGGCCAACAACTAGTTAATGTCAGAGTTGAGGCTAAGCCCCACATGCCCCAACTTGGTACATAGGGCCCTTTCTTCTTATCCAAACCCACACGCACGATGCAAGAGCTTTCAAATTGGGGTATGCACACTGCTGCAGGCAATGGCAGAATGCCAGGGAGGTGAAGCCACACGATAAACACAGGGTGTTTTGCTTCAGAGTAAATATTACTCAAAGATTTGAGGAGCGTTAGGAGAACCACTTTATTTTTATTAAAACAAGATTGATTATAAAGGAGGCTGCATATTCTAAGTGAATTTTTAAGATTTCAAGCTGGTGTCCTGCGGCTAGCATCCTAGTACATGGAAGGAAAAGCCTTCTGCTCACTCTGCTAGGGATGCTTGCTATATATAATAAAATAAAATAATAATAATAGTAATAGAAATAATAATAATGATAAATAGCTTACTAACATAGGGACATTTGTGAATGAGTTTTTATGCTAAAGTGACTTCATTAGTTTCCATCCCTGACATTCTGTAGTTGTTTGCATTATTTTAGCTTCCATGATCATTAAGTAGCAATATTTTCAAAAGACCACGTTAAGATGTTACAACGAGGAACCTGAAAGATGGCTCATCAAGAAAGGGCTCCACAGATGAGAGACTCCCAACTCACACAAAAGAGAAGCCCACGTGACTGGTGCCGACACAGCTACTAAAAACTAAAATCCATGTTAGAAGATTTATCAGAGGAAATACTTGTTTACTCGATATTGGCCCACGCAGTCAGAGGGAAGTACTGTTTTCTTATGCGACTGGAATATTGGAGAACCTCAATACTGCCAACCTCTCCCCACAACCTAGGTCTGCCTGCATGATGATGCCTCGGTGTGGAAATGTTAGGGGCACCAAAATCTCAGTATTTGAAATAAAAATTTCAATGTTATGCTTCCAAGTCAAAATTGATGAAAAATACTAATCCATGAATAAAACGACAAATTTTAGATGAGAATGAAATCGTATGCTTTTCCAGTTGAGTGGGGCTGCAGCGAGACTCCTCGGAGTATGGCCTCATTCCTCCTACAGCTGCCAGCTGCCTAAGGGATACCTCTTTTCTCTAAACGAAGCCTGCTGGAGCTCGTATGTCGACTCTGAAATTATTTCTGGGCCACTGCTTGTTCTGGCCCTCGGACCCCCCTCTTGCTCTCTTGATCTCTGGCATAGCTGACCTCACTGTGGCCCATGCATCCCGCTGCAGAGGGAGAGGACAAGGGAGGGGCTGTGATGTACTGCTGCAAACGTCATAGAAGTCAGGGTTTGGCTTCACAGCTTGACTGATTTGCATTGGCCTTCAGTTGAAGGACAGTGGGAAGGGAACAATGAGGCCTTGGCCAAGCCCAGTGGACTATTGGTGCCCCTCTCCGCTGTAATTTTCCTCATGTCCAGAGAGCAGAAGACCTCCTTGCTCCCCAAGTTTCCATGCTCCATCCTCCGGAAGAAGTCGAAAAATGCTCTGCAAATCAGTCTCCAGGTAAAAGGCACCTCCCTTAACCAGATCTACAGCCTGGGAGCGGGGTTGGGGTGGGGGTCGGGGGCTCTGACACAATGCTCTCCTAGAGGCTACCCTCGGACCTGGAAAAGGGGATTTTGCAGTGCTAAACTCCACTCAGACCATTTAGCTAAGCCTCGGGGTTTGGGAACAGGTAGAGAGCCACATGAAATCCTAACTTGGGCTGTGTTGCACGGGGTGGGGGTGGGGGCAGGAATTGATCACCAAAGATGTAGATTTTAGTGTACTATTTAATCATTGGGAAATTTTAAAACATTATCTTCTGGTAATAAATTGTGAGAGTGAGTAGTGGAGAAAGCTGTTGTGTGGAAACTCGGCATCGCGAGTCTGTACCAATTAACTTAAAATCTCCCCCCCCCCTCTCTCTCTCTCTCTCTCTCTCTCTCTCTCACACACACACACACACACACACACACCACACACACACACACACACACACACACACACACACACACATACACACACGCACGCGCGCTGCTGAAATTGTTTCCAAATTAAACACCAATCCGGAATAACAACCTCTCCCACTCGGTGCAATAACTACAGACCTGAATTTGACCTTCTTAGAATGCCCACCTGGGCCTTGAGAAAGGTTTTTCCCACCTTTATGTCCTTTCCTTCCTCATCCTTTCTCATGAACTTACACTTTGCCCTGACCTTACTTGTGCCCTTTTCTCTCCTTTGGACTGGCGTGACTCACCGGGTTTGTAGATTTACACTTAAGTTTCTAATGGGATCCACGTTCATTCACACTCATAGTTTTCTACTGGTCACCTTGACCTGTATTGTATGTTCATCAAGGCCAAAAGCTCAAGCATTTCTCAGATGGCTGCATCATCCTTCCAGGCACTTTCCCCCTCGTCAAGCAAGCCTCGTAATATTGTCATCAGCATGGCATCCTCGCTACCATTGCCTGTGCCTTCCCGTTGCCCTAATTATCTGCCTTTGCCTGGATTCTCTGTCCATACACCATCTGATATTGTCCACTGCTCACTCCTGTTCCCTGCCACCCAGTCATTCCTGATTTCCCAGAGGTGGCCTTGCTTCATAACTGTTACTCTCTCTTCACCCTTGGCTATCGCACACACTGCTGGAGGCATCTTCCAGAAGCTTGTCACATCCTTTCTCCAGTTCAAAGATTCTGTAAGATGCCCAGGTCATTCCAGTGTTAAGCCCAAAGCCACATTTCCCAATAGCTAACTAAGCCTATACTGTAGGTACCCACAAGGGAAAGGCACCAAAGGAGAAGTAGGAACAAGCCTTTAAAATAACTTCACAGGGCACATTGTTTAAAAGCACTAGTGTGGTTGCCTGGGAGGAAGGAGAAAGAGACCTTCATTAGACTTCCTTACTTGAATTTTAGGATGTAGTTAATTTGTATAAATATTTGTATTGTGAAGTATGTGATATTAAGATAATCTCAAGTGACAGTTTACGGAAAATGTGTGGTTTTCAGTTACACTTATTGAAGCCCATTAAAGTTTTATTTGGGCACTAATTGAGTGCACGTTTTCAAATCTAAATTTCAAAGTTAACCCTGGTGATACGATTCCCAAACACCTTTCCTTCCTTACTGTGCAATCGCTTTCCTCTATGCTCAAGGCTGTGTGGCGCTGAGGCCTCATGCCTTCTGTCTTTGGTGCACTCTGACTACTCAGCCCTTTCTTCCCTCAAGATCCCCGCTCTTTTCTTGACACTCTTTAAGCCCAGCCTCTTGATCCTGCCCTGAGACCCCATCATCCAGAGGAACAGGAATTTCTCCTTCCTCCGCCTTTGCCACATAGGTCTCCCCTTTCTCATAGCCCTTAACATTTACCACCTTCTTGTACCTCATTGGGTGTCCCTCACTGTCTCCCACTTAAAGATCCACTCACAGACATCCTAGCTTTACCAGGTAAAAAGCACACAAGTCAGTTTCAGAGTTGGTTGCTGGGTGACTGGATTTGGATCTACTGTTTTAAAAATGTTTCTTTCAGAGTGCCTACCATGTCCATGCTGTCTTAGAAAATGACATGGAAATTTTTCAAGAAAAGGAAGCAGAATCACTACATCATTTCCACATCTTTACCTAAGTGAAGGGAAGGGGAGAGCTTGCATGGTCTTTGTACACCCACAGTCATAGTGGCCTTACGGGCAATAGCTGAAAGGGGTATCGACCCACTTGTCTATCTATATAAGTGTATAGATACAACAGAATGCCACCGAGCTTTACACAGTGAATTTCTGATACACACTACCACATAAAAACTTAGACATTCTGCTGACTGAAATGAAGCAGCCACCCGTGACCAAATGCTGCAGAGCTCTGCTTAACTTGAGGTCTGTGGAAGACAGACTCTCATAGAAGCAGGAAGCAGAGCCTGCCTGCCATGGCTGGGGGTTGGGGAGCACTTCAGTTACAAACAGAGGGAAGGTTCTGGAAGAAAACTGTGCTGGAGGTTATATAGCAATGTGAATGCAACTCCTTGAGGATATCCCTGATCCTACAGAGCTTGAAATCTGAAAAATGGCAAGAGTGGTAAAGTGTGTGTGCGTGTGCGTGTGCGTGTGCGTGTGCGTGTGCGCGTGCGCGTGCGCGTGCGCGTGCTTGTGTGCGTGTGTTATTACAATACCAAGTTATTGGGGAAGGATGTTGGAAGGCCTCTTAATGAAGGGCCGTGTGCACTAGAGGGCCTGCTCCCTACCTCAACCTCGGCTTAATGAAATCTGAAACTTCACAGCACACTTCTGTGGAGTCATATAAAGTTATCAGATGAAAAGAAACATGCCTTGATAAAAAGTTGTATAAATGATTAATTGTGCCAGTGCTTTACAACTTATGGTGATATTTGCAAGTTTCCTATGCATCTCCTCTAATTTTTTTTTTTTTTTTTTTTTTTTTTTTTTTTTTTTTTTTTGGTTTTTCGAGACAGGGTTTCTCTGTGTAGCTTTGGAGCCTACCCTGGCACTCGCTCTGGAGACCAGGTTGGCCTCGAACTCACAGAGATCCACCTGTCTCTGCCTCCTCCTGAGTGCTGGGATTAAAGGTGTGTGCCACCAAAGCCCGGCTAATTTTTTAAAACCTTAAGTACTTCTTCTGTGGCTCAACTTTCAAAATGCATAATGCTTTCTGGTTATCAAGTCAATACGTATTTATTATAAAATATTTAAATACTTCAAAATGGATTGACTTGAACTAGGCAATAGAGCATTGCCAATAGCCCCAGCTGCTCAGGAGTTCACCCAGGAGTTCAAGACCAGCCTGTGTAACATAACAAGACCTTATCTCAATACACACACACATTTGTATTTATTTTATACATAGCATATATACTTTCTTATATAATATACATTCTGGAAAGTAAAACTTAATGATCACATGAGGCTTTTGTTTTCAATTTGGAATATGTACATTGTCTATGCATTTAAATTATTGTTTAAGAAAACAGACTTACACAAATTATATCAGCAATAACTTTTTACTTAAAAACGTATATCTAGATAGCCATCTCTGTATTGATATTTTATTTGTGGTTTATTAAAGCTTGCCTGAGGATTCAGAAAGCAAACTCAGCCACAAACCATAGAAGCCATGCATATACCTTTAATCCCAGCAGCCAGAAGCTAGGAGGTAGTGGTACACACCTTTAATCCTAGGACTCAGGATTAAGAGATAGACAGATCTCTGTGAGTCCCAAGTCCACCCAGATCTACACAAGATTGATCCAAAAGAGAAACAGCTCACACAAAGATGATCACAGCGCCTGGGATCACATGTCTTTAATCCATGCACTGGGGAGGTATATAAGACATGAGCAAGATCTCAGTATCAGGCAAGATTTAATAAATCATAAGTAATATATCTCTACAATTCCCCTTTTTGCCTAGTACAAAAAGAAAAACTACTATAAATCATAAATAATATGTCACTACACATCTCTTATTGCTCTCCAGAGAAACATAACCACTAAAATAAATAAGGATATAGGCAGAGATTTACTAGGAAGGATTGGTTCACCTGGGTGGACATCTCAGAACTGTTATCTGCAAGCTGGAGTTTTGAGAAAGGCCATGGTTTGGTTCCAGGGAAGTCCACTTGACGATGGCAAGTGATGGAGAGGAACATTGGTGTCCAGCTCGACAAGTGAAAATGAATGTGCATAGCTCTGCCTTTCCACTTGATTTGCAGCACTCAGTGGACTGGGTGATGACCACATCACTGAGAATTGTCTTCGTTCAGACTGACAGTTCAAAAGCCATTCGCTTCTGGAGACACACTCACCAACTCTCACAGATAATGCTGTACCAACTACCTGGGCATCTCTTAATCCAGCCAACATGCAAAACTGGCCATCATAACCTTTTACTATATGTTTAAACTACTGTAAATTATTCCCCGGTGAGGTCACACCTTAATCTATTTTCTACAGAGAAGTATAATACATACATTTCTTTGTATTATACTTAACTGTTTCTGAGTGATGGCTAGGTGAAGTGAAAAGCATAACTTTATATCTTTAAAATTATAAACTTTAGGGCTGGAGAGATGGTTCAGCAGTTAAGAACGCTGACTGTTCATCCAGAGGTCCTGAGTTCAATTCCCAGCAATCACGTGGTGCTCCACAACCACCTTAAATGAGATCTTGTGCCCTCTGCATGTAGGCAGAAGACTATACAAAATAAATAAATAAAATCTTTTAAAAAATTATAAACTTTAAATATTACAACATTGTAGGGAGTATATTTGTTTTCTTTTTCACAACATTAACCAAATAAAACTTTAATTCTACTTTGGCCTTAAGTCATTTTGAATTATTGAGATTGACTATGCATACTGTAGGCTGAGTTTAGATGTTTAAACAGAAATACCCAGGTGAGAACATCAAAGCCTGAACCAATGAGTTTTTCCAAGATTTGGTTTGTGTAAGTGTAAAATATAATCCAACTATTGGAAGACCTGAGCCCAAGCCTGTAAATTCTCCAAGTCCCCTAGCTTCAGCTTGTTTGAGAAAAAATCAAGGGAAGTGAGGAACTGTAAGTTTGCCGTCACCTCCTTTACTCTGGGATATTTACCTTTCTCAGGTCTTTAAGAATTTGTTCATCCCACTCATTCTAATGTCTTAAAGTGCCCTATTACATGGTGAATGCACTCTCAAAACCTTATGCATTACTTTCTGACACTACAATCTTACCACACACAGCAAATCCCCATAGAAAATGTTTGCTTGTTTTGATTCTGATAATTACGATGTTTGTGGGCCACAGAATGGCACTAGTGACCCCTTCACTTCTGTTGTTTCTTGTTAGCTCTACTCTTGAATGGCCAGTTTTTCCATTGTGCTCTCAGTCAAGAGGCCTACAAATGTATATTTGGTAATTATTAAAGAAAAAGCAAAGGGCTTCAAAGCTGCTGCTGGATCTGTACTTTTAAAATAAAGCCTGTGGCAATCAGATGGAAAATGTATTTATTTACTCAGAGAAAAATGACATTTTTTGTTTGATACTTTCTTGAGAATTTTTTGGTGTCAAACATACTGGTGGGCCACTGAAAGAACATCCCTAAAAATCTACAGTATATTCTACTCCTTCTACCTACAACCTGCTTCTAGGTGTTTTCTATGAGTGCAGAACCCTGTCAAACACTAATTCTTCATTTATGAAGGAAAATTTAAGAATAATGATTAAAATACCCTACCTCATAGAGAAGTAATAACTTAATCATGGTGTATACACACACATTTTTTTTTTTTTTTTACTTTCTGGTTAAAATTATTTACACATCTGTGCCTAGGGTTAAAAATAATGAGATTCAACCACAAAGATGAGTAAATAATATATAATTGTAGTGTTGGAATTCATCAATTTACAGTGGTTGCCTCCATATTTGCCTTTCTTTTGATCTTCTCATAGACATATTGTTATTGACTGCAAATGTCTCAGTATTTTTGCTCATTGGAATGTGGTTTGACAGATTAATTATATGTTATCAGGCAGTTGAAGATCAGCTAAAGATATGTGGCCACAGGAGGGATATTGATGTCTTCGAACTGTTCCTCTCTAAAAAGTAAGTGTGCTTTCTGGAAAAACACAGAGGAATATCATTTTATAATCTTTTATAAAGACATTTTTTTCATTACCCCTTCTTCAAGGACTGGGTAGGCAATCACAGCATAATTACTTTACCACTTATGAGAGTATACCACTTATACCTAAGAGGCAAGACATTAAAAAGCCTAAAAAACAGAGGTTATTGAGCCAGGCTGACTCAAGATGATCTTGGGATGTTATGTAACTTTCCTGCTAGAATTACCACATTTGAAAACAGATAGAACATCAGTTAAATATTAATTTTAGAAAAACAGTGAGTATGATTTTTAGTATCCTTGTGTGCCAGACAATATTTGTTACTTCTCAAAACCTGCAAATATTAACTCGATACCATTTCATTAAGTAGTCCTACTCTTGTATAATACAGGATGGTTGTAACATGTAGAAGAGGTAGAAACTAAAGAGATTCCTGGTACATAGTAAGCAGTCAGTTATCACTAGTACAATTAATAGTATTACTATTGTTGTGAATAGTAACCTATTCTCATATTGTAAGAACCACTATTGTACTATAACCCGTAAAACCACTTATGTGAATTTTGTTAGCAAATAGAAATAAAACGCTTCCTTTACATCAAAGAGGTGTTCTACAGAACTCAATAATCCCAGTGTCTGCAACAGACCCCAGATACAAGAGGGAGAGGAAGTGATGCATATGGTTGGACTCTGACCACACTGTATTCCTGCTGGCCAATAAGTGACATCCTGCATGGCCACTGTTTGCATTTTAATAGCAATAACACTGCTCTGAATTATATGCATCCCACAAAGTTCATGTGTTAGGAACTGAATCCTAATGCAACAGTGTTGAGAAGCAAGACCAGTGAGAGCTGATTGGGCCATGAGTGCTCTGCATTTCACTCATGGATTAATGGTGTTGTCACCAAAACCAGCTCATTGCTTCAGGAGTAAGTTCTTGATCACAGTGAGTTTGCTCCCCTGCTCACACACATCGTCACCATGTCGTGATGTAGCAAGAAGGTCACTCCAGCAATGCGATACTACTGATCTTAAGAGTGGGTAGACAAAAAGGATAGCTTTAAACCACCAGAAAAAATTAGAAACATTGTCCTTTGACTGTGAGTGATCAATAGTTTTCTTATATGAAGGACAGCAGATTTGGGGCAAAAAAGAATTTCACAGTCTACATGCATAAACTAGGTAAGCTGGGTACTTTGTTTAAGTCCCAGTTGCCTTTGGAACAAGAGTGTCTTATTAATGTCTCTTAGTAACTTGTCAACACAAGTCATAGCATCGTTAGTAGTAGATTTACATCTTGTGGTCTTGATTGGCCTCACCTTAAAATATAACAACTTATTATTGATCTAGGACAGGCTTGCTTGCAGAAAAAGCATTCCCAACTTGAAAGTACTTTCAAAGAAATGAGTCACTTTGCTATATTTTGTAATAGCCAGATTTTCAGCATTGATATTATTACTATAAGAAAAAAATGATAGAAATGGCTAGACTCATTGATATTGTACTAATGGATTAAAATTATATGCAAGTCCCAAAATGAGGCTCAAGATCTTTAGACTTCTAAGTTGAGGTTGTTTTTATGACATCATAGGGAGGATTTAACATTTAACATTCTACCATCCCTGACTGTAGAGTTAGTCAGATTGCACCATGGTCTAAGGACTCCTTAGAAAAAAAGATACTGACTACAAAGAGAGAAGGTGCATAAATGCTGTGTATTCTCCCAATGAAAGTTGCTTTGGGGAAAGCTGGTATTTGTTGTTGTGTTAGAGAAATTCTGTGTGAGGGGATACATAATTCCAAAGACGATGGAGGAAAAAAAATAAATGCAAGAAAGAAGAGAGCAGTTGCTCTTTGTAGGAAATAAAATGTTAATGAATGTAAGAAGAATGGGGGCATGAGAAAAAATATTTTGCAATCAAGGCAGTGTTGTTATATGAAGCAAGATTTTCATGTGGACTCAGAGTCCTACATGTTAGCTTTGTACTATAAAATTTGCACTTTTACAATAGAGACCTGGCAGGCCTTAAACAAGTAACAGAACTTAGTATTACCATAACTGGAACAAACTGACATAATTTACTTTCTGATGTAACACAGAATTTCCGCTAATGTCATTAAGAGGTGGCATATCTAGAATATAACTTTTAGAAAACTCTTAAGACAAATCAAGAATGTAGGATGTTCTTCTGGCCAGTTGTCCAGAGCTTTTCAAAATGTAAATACGTTAATGGGGAAGACTTTGGCAAATGTAAACTTAAAATGATGAATTAAACTAACTGAATACAACATACAAATATGATGGCTCAAGACATAAACTATAAAGGTAGTATGTAAATGTAGGTGAGTAGGGGGTGTAAATAATTTATTTGATGTTTTACTTGGCCGAATTAAACTTAATCTCCTTAGGTGTGATATTTGTATTATGATTTGCAGAAATATATTTTAATTTGGAAGCTATGAATATTGAGCTGTTTAGTAATGAGAGTCTTATTTTCAGATGACTCAAAAAATTACACACACACACACACACACACACACACACACACGGCAGAGTGAAGAAAATGTAGTGATTACGTTATTTTTTTATAAGGTTGTGGGCAAAGGAGATGGCTTAGTGGTTAAGAGTGCATACTAGTCTTGCAGAAGGCCTGAATTCAGTTTACAGCACATGTATCAGACAGTTCACAACAACAAAACATTGATGATGCTTAGGAAACAGAGCCCTAGAAACCCTGAGCTGGAACCCCCTAAGAATTAGCTTTCATGGAACAAGCAGGCACCATGCATAATTCCGAAGGAGAGAAACAACCAACAGTCCTACGAAGCTATGGTGCCGATGAGTCATGCAACAACCGGCACTGAATGATATCCCTAAGGGTACAGCGATGGCGTGTATACCTTGCTGGTAATCATAGCTCTCTAATTTGACTTCATACACACTCAACAAATGGGAAATCACATGTGGTACTGGAAACCTAGCTAACTACTCTGTGCTAATGAAGTCATGGTTATTAGAGAATTTATAACCTCTAATTTACTAAACCATCATAATCCCTCACAACAATCTATAAACATTGTCCCTAGACCCACAGATAAGTGGAGTCCTCACCCCTCATCAGGGAAACTTTTCTTTGCAAATGATGGAGACCACTACAGAAAAACACAACCAATTAAAATTCATCATTGTGGAGTCTGATCCACAATACATAAACAAAACTTTCCCCACACCTAAGGCTCAGAGAATATGGTGGAAGGGGTAAGGGCACTGTAATAGTGAGAGGATCAGGAAGTTCGCTGTGAGATTGTGTGTCCTAGTAGCATCACATGTGTGTATGTTTAATTTAGAAATATCATTTACATGCTTTAAAATTTTTATTAGGCACAATGGTTCACATTTTCAGTCTCGCCTATTCAGAAAGATGAGGCAGGAAGATTGCAGGTTTAAGGCCAGACTGGTCTACACAGGAAGACTGACTCATAAAAATCAGGAAAAATTTAGTTCTTTGGAGTTTCATGACAAGCAATAAGCGTGAGCAGCTGGGAGTTGCTCACACCTGCAATCCCAGCACTTGGAAGGTCAAGGAAAGGGAAATGAGAGGTTGAGTCCCACTTGGGCTACATACAGGTACTCAAAAAAAAAGGTTCTAAAGTTTAAAAAAAAGTTGAGAGATGTTGCCATGAATGAGTTACTATATGAAACACAGTAGTGTTTTAATACTGCTACTAAGTGTTTATGTAAGTGCCCCAATAAATACTATGTGTTCTGAAAGATTTAAAAGAGGAGAGCCTCATGTGTGCTTCAGCACTTGGTATCCACAATTCCTACTCTAAGAGCTGGAGAGATCTGAAAACTCCCAACGGCCATCTCTCCTCAGAGGTGCTACCCTCAGTTAATAGCTTGTCTGCCCAGTCCACATCTGTCCTGTAAACACATCAGCCACCAACCCAAGAAGGGTGGGTAATGTGGTGACCAGAAGATCAGTGAGCAACAAAGCCCCCTCCTCAGCACCTGTCTCCAGGTGTTCCAGGACATTCAACTCCTAGATTATGTCTGGCCACAACAGAACCAATGTCCAGTGTCCACTTCATTTTTGTCTCCTTTCCCAATCCCCAGTAAAATGCTTTGAAATGAACTGCAATAATGAGATATAAATTTCAGCTAATATGAATGTTATTAACAACACAAGCTTATTTCAAATGATGGAATTTTTGAAATTAGAAGGAAAGTGTGCCAATGATTCTAAGAGGACGGAGAGGTATTTCCAGTTCCTCCCAAACCATGCTGACAGTATGGCCAGCTTTACCTATGAGCAAATGAGTTGTTGCTAATATCCATGGTTTTTTTCTTTCCAGGGATCTGACAGAAGTTGTTGATCTTTCTAGATTTAAAAAATTAAAATATTTATGGCTCCATCATAATAAGGTAATGTTCCGTTTTATCTTTAAGTTACTTATATGTCTTAATTGCATGCTTTAATGAAGCTAATATTTAGAATATTAACTATTATTTGTAAACCTTAGCCTCAAATAAGAAGCACACAAACATATATATGAATATGTATGGTACAGATATCCAAGACCTGTGTGATGTATGTACATCTCATATATTGAATAAAAGAATGTGTGAGATTCTATCAGACCACAGTTTTATTTATGCCTCCATGTTTTGCGAAAGAAGGTTTGGAGAGTCGCATCATTCCTCTCCTAGTAATATAAGATCTTACTTATTTGGTTTAATTCAAAAGTCCATTTGGTCCTATTTTTAATATATTCCTCTTCCTCTACAGATGAAATACAGAGAGGCAAGTGCACACACACACACACACACACACACACACACACACACACACACGCATGTGCACTGGCATGAAAGCACCCACATACACCCTGTCTTGATGAGATGAAATTTATATCTTGTTGTTGAGGAATTTATTGTACTCTCATTTCAAAACATTTTACTGGGAATTGGCATGACTATAGGTGGCCATGTGCGTTTTTTGTTAATTAGGGAGATACAGTTGGCCATTTTCTTTCCTCCTCACCTCCACTAGTGTTCTCCAGGTTTGGTGTTGTGGCAAGTGTCTTCACCCATATCTTGAGCCAGGTTTGGTGTGCACTGGTGTGGTGTGGAGGCTTAGAAAAGGTAAGAGAGAAACGGTTCTTTATCCACCAACAGCACAAGTCTGTCTCTCTTGTTCGTTCCTTTCCTCATCCCAAACAGTCCTCCTTTTGCTCCCATGTCTTCTTGCTTTTTAAGCCTTTAGCCCATCTGTAAGAAAACTCATGTACTCAGAGTTTCTGGCTTATTTCACTTGGCACAATGATGCCCTGTTCTATCCATTTTTCTGAAACAGCATAATTTTGTTCACCCTATGATAGTTTAATATACCACTGTGTGTGTGTGTGTGTGTGTGTGTGTGTGTGTGTGTGTGTGTGTGTGTGTGTAAGCATTTTATTATCTATTCATCATCTGTGAATAGTGTCAAGGTAAGGTAAGCTTGGGGAGATCTCTGTTGGTTTTGTAGGTTTCTATTTCTTTGATTGATATAACAGAGAATGTTGTGGCTGACTGGGTTGCTTTATTCAAGCATTTATTGATAAGATTGTTTGTTCTTTTGGTGTTTAACTTTTCTCGGTCTCTGTATTTTGTAAATTGGTTCTCTGTTGAATAGCTGGCAAGGCATTTCTGCCACTCTAGTCTGCCTTTAGCTCTGTAATTGTTTCTTTCACTTCACAGAGCCTTTCCTACTTTATGTAATCCTGTTAGTAAATTCCTGTTAGTATTTCTGGAGCTATTAGAGGCCTAATCAGGAAAACATTACATATGCCTCCATGTATGTTTTGGGTTTTACATTGAGAACATGCGCTCTCATATTTTATTCTCCAGAGGCATATGTCTTTGTCTGTTATCAAAGGAAAAGGTGTCAGTGAGGACAATCGTTAGTGAAATGAACTTAGCTTCATCAGGAAGCATCCGGCACCAAACAGCCATATCTCCAACTTCAGGGAACAGTTCTCCAGGTCAGACCTTCTGCTCACAAAGCTTCCTTAGAGGCTATGTTTTTAGAAGTGTTCCCACCCTGCCCTCATAGGAATGGCCCCAGTGTGGGGCTCCCAGCTCCTCCAAGGGAAAGAGCAGACTAGCCTAACTCAAAACCTGACAGTAATTACAGGAACTAGTCAGAAGGTGGCTTCCAGCCTTCAGTGTGGCTTCCTGACAGCCTGGCTTTTCTTCACTACACACTGATAACTCAGTTTTGGCATTTTTAATTCAGATCTCCAAACACCAGCAGTCAAAATTATGGCAATCTTTTCCCAACAATGGGCTGCCTTTGTACAGAAGGCACAGTCACAACACCCAATCTTTAAACAGCTATGTTTATGAAAACCTCTCAGTAGGTCATTGCATCTTTAAAAAACCAACTGGGTGGAAATGGAAAATAAAATTGCTTTCAGTATGAACTATAAGCATCAGTTTGTCTCTTAATCTTGAAGTCATTTCTAGGAGGAGGAAGAAATAAAAATACCTTTAAGGATCAGGCAGCTAATGACTGAAATGGAAAGTACACACACCACTTAAAGGTATTAAAATTCAAAACTCTTCTAAACACCCTGCCAGAAATTATCCTGGGTCATAGCACATGACCTCTGATTAAAACAAGATGGAAACCACCAGGCATGGCTACACAGTGACTCATCTTTGTTTGCCGTGTAGCTCCATGTGGCAGTCATTTTTGAAAGGCAGACATGGCAAGTGTGGCACTATGTCCGAGGGGAGAGACCTGGTTAGGGACTTTGTGGTGTTTCTTGACTTTCTGTGAGGCAGTAGTGTCCAACCTGCAGTCACCCGCTGAATCCATAGAGTTGGCCTCCAGAGGTGTTATGCAGAAAGGGAGGGATCTCATGCCCATCAACACTTTCTTCTTTTTATGAGGGTGGGGTGGGGTAGGGTGCAGGGAGAGATTGGGGCCTTTTCTTGTGTTTTTATTATGTGCAATGGACTGTGTTCTTTTTAAAATCATCACTCACTTTTCCCTAAGGAACACATTAACGTAGCTTATGTAACATGAAAAGGTGAACCACCTGACACATTTTAGGTGCTCCTGGGATTGGGGAATGAGCTAAAATGACATAAATTTTTCTACTGATTGGTGATTTGACTGGGTACCCATATTGCAGAAATGTGGGAGATGTCCCTAAGATTTATTTATGCAATGAGTTTAGGTATATGCAATCACTGCTTGCAAACACCTGACCTTTTCCAGAAAATAATTACAAGAAACCCCCTTCTTGAATATAAGAGCTACTAATAAAACAAACTGCATGAATCCCACATAATTTGTGCTCTTATGATGAATTTCTCTTACCTCAGGGCAACATTAACTATACTTTTGTCAACTCTGTTGACTTATAGTTTGCCAAAGGTTTAAAACATACAGAAAATCAACACAAATAACCAACAAAAAGCTCAGCTCACCGCATGGTTGTGAAATCCATGGATATGAACAGTGTGTACCTAGTTTTTACCTTTTAAAGAGTTTGTGTTACATTTTTGGGTATTTTGCCTACATGTAAGTGTCCCACAAGCATGCAGTGCCTGCAAAGGCCAGAAGAAGACATCAGATCCTTTGGAACTGGAGTTAAAGAGATTGTAAACCACCACATATAAGCTGGGAATCCAATCCTGGTCCTCTGGAAAGAGGAGCCAGTGCTCCTAACTGTGGAGCCATCTCTCCATACCCATCCCCTTCGAGTTGTGATTTTTAAGGAAAGAACTATAACTTACATTTGGAAAGTGCTTCCAGAAAATTTTAGTAATTTGCTAATAAGATGGGGTAAGTGCAAATCTTCTTGATTAAATATAACAGCTATTTCTGAATATTTTCAAGTGCAGTGTTAATCTTTTTTAAGTTTATATATCTTAAGCATGGATAAAAATGAGTGTACTGTTTTAATTTATTAGGCAGAAACACCACAGACGTGAATTTAGGAGGCTAGGGTGAATATTAGTATATGTTGTATTATTAAAATTCTCTCAAACAAAATGCAACTTGGAGTTTCTGTAGATTCTACTCCACTCTAGTAGGAATGGTTATCATTAGGGAAATAACAGCAATGTATATGTGCAGAATGGAATTTTACACAGCCATGAAGAAAAATGAAATCATGACACTTGTGGGGAATTGAATGAAACTGAAAATCATTGCGTTAAGCCAAATGAGCTAGGTTCAGAAAAACAAATACTATACGTTTTCACTCATGTATAGACTTTGGGTTTGTTTGTGTGTTGGGGGATGTTTTCAGATCACAAAGCTGGAAAGGGAAATCATGATAATGAAGGAAGTGATGTTGAAGGAACTGGGGAACAGAAAGCAATAGAATACATGTGACAAGAAATCAGAAAGGGGAACAAAACTGGAGAAAGTCAGGGGACCAGCCAAAGAGGGAGAGTAAGGAAGGGGAGGGCAGTGGGGCAGAGGAATGAATTAGAACAGAGTATGTCTTTGTTACTGTGATGACTGAAGCAACTTGGGGAAGAAGGGGGTTGTTGAGTTCACACTTTAACATCCCAGTTCATCATCAAAGGAAGTCAGGATAGGAACTCAAACAGGGTAGGAACCTGGAGGCAGGAACTGACGCAAAAGCTATGAAGGGGTGCTGCTTACTGGCTTGTTCCACGTGGCTGGCTCAGCCTGCTGTCTTATAAAACCCAGGACCACCAGACCAGGGATGGCATCACCCACAATAATCTGGGCCCTCCTCTATCAATCACTAATTAAGAAAACTCCTTCCAGTAGGATCTTATGGAGGCATTTTCTCAATTTCAATTTCCTCCTTTTAAATCTAGCCTGTGTCAAGTTGACATGAAACTAGCCAGCACAGTATGATACCACATAATTTGAAGATAGCCTGATGAAACTCTTTACTTTTCTTGCTGACTTAAAAAAAAAAAAACTTAAATAATTAAATTTTAAAAAGATTCTTCTCTAATGCTTGAAATATTTTAAGAAATACTGATATTTCAATATTCAAACATAAATAACTTGGTTTGCACACGAATATAGAGTTTCTGAGACTCTCACTGCATTGTTTAGCCACTGGTCTGGAAATCTTTGTTCTCAGAGTTTCTCAACCATGATGCTACTGACTTTCTGATAACTTGTGATATTGAGAGTTGGCCATCTTTAGACATTAAGCAGTATTCATGGCCTCTGCCCACTGATTTCTAGGATATCCCCTGCCAGGAATTACAGCCGAAACTATTTCCACATCCTCAGTTACTCCTTGTGAGCCGGGGAGGAATTGCCCCTATCACTAAGAATCACTCAATATGACAAAAACCAAAATCAAACAAACAAAACTGGCCCATGGAAACCTAAATGCAAACAAGCCTCAACTCTCATCAAATCTACACCTCTGGTCAAATCTAGATGGCTTCTTGTCAGTCTCAGCTAAGTTCTCAAGATAACAGAAAAGGCACTGCACAAGTCTCTGACTATGGCTCGACCCTAAAACTCTGATCCCAACTGTTCCAGCCACCATCCTGTCTCTCTATCTAGCCCTGGTTTGTCCCAAGGGCTGGTCCAACACACACTAGTCTACTGTGTCTCCTTCACGGAGCCTTTTCAACATCTCTCCTGCAAAGCCAACTGTCCCATCAGCACCACCCACTCTTCTCCATCTCCAGGCCTTTCCCACAACATTTATCCACTTACTTCATAATGTGTAATTTACTTATTGTGTGTGTGTTTATTTATTCAATCTTCCTCTACTACTACAACAAAGCCAGGGCCTTTTGTCTGTTTTTTGCTTTGTTTTGTTTCTTCACTGCCTTGCAAATAGACTTCAGCATCCTGGCATTCTCTGTTTAATGGAGGGATGAGTAAATTAAAAACCTAGCATTTTCTCATAAATGCAAAATTCTAATTTGTCAGTGAATCACAAATGACATGTCTTGGCCATCAATTATAAACTTGAGGAAAGTAAGTTACAGATATTTCTTTTCAACATTTTCTTTTTGTTAATTTGATGTCTTATTCCTATTTATTAGACATCACAGTAGGAACTTTTCCTCACATAGTCACCAATTCAAGTGATAAAAAGGACAGTAACATTATCCTCCTGATTTAAGCAGAAAAAGTACTTATTGAAAAGATATTGGGTGGATATTAATGAGGTTTAAAAATAAACTTCAGAAAATTCTCAGGATCAAATGCAACTGTGGTGAAAATTAAAAATCATATTGGAGAATGAGTTTCCACAAAGAGAGCAGCTCAAGACCATGCTTCTTGCATGGTTGGTGTCAGCAGCACCAGCCACTGTTCAAGGACTCTGCCAACACTGCGACCATGTTCACTACTATGGATAACATTGTCTCGTCTCTGCTGCCATAAGAATTCATTCAAAGTGAAACAATATTTATCCCTAGTTAACAATGGACATTGGGAGCCTATTCCCGATGGAGGGATACTCTCTCAAACTAGACACACGGGGGAGGGCCTAGGCCCTTCCCCAAAGGATGTGACAAGCTTTGATGATTTCCCATGGAAGGCCTCACCCTTTCTATGAAGCAGAAGAGGGTTGGAATGGGGGTCGGTGCAGGGAATGGGAGGATGGGAGGAAGAGGGAACTGGGATTGATATATAAAATACATTTGTTTCTAATTTAAATAATAAAAAAGAATTCAATATTTTGTCTTGCTGTTTATTGGTTGAAGGGTGGATATACTGTAATGGCTTGGTCTGGATTCTGTCCATGCCTACCTGCAGGAAGTCTGGGAAAGCAAATATCTTGTCTGATGGAAACAACACTCTAATTTCTACAGGGAATCACTTGAGGAGGAAATCTTGGAATTATGTAGAAGGGGTTCAAATTCTAAGAATTTATGGAATCTCTTGAAGGGACCAGCTTCCCTTTTGGCAGCCATAATAGCCAAACACGTGCTTTTATGACCTTGTCCTAGAAACCAGAAAGTCAGATGCCTACCTCGTGACAAGGAAACAATCAGAAGTTAGTCACTAGAAAGTCAGATGCCTGTCTCGTGACAAGGAACCAATCAGAAGTTAGCTGGTGGCGCTATGCTTTATGGCTCTGGGTGTGCTTTACAGACAAGCGCACAGCAATGACGCAGACAGCATAGCAACCACCCTGGGAGGGCCTATGGTCCATAACAACCAGTTGACCAATCAACACAGGGCAAGCCCTCCAAGCCTGGAGGCACACCAATCGTGAGCCTGTGCGTACCCCTAGACACTCCCCTTACGCTGCCCTATAAGATCTGTGCGCAGCGTCTTCAAGCTGTCTTTGCTAGTCATCCGCCATGGTGGGTGGATCAAAAGACCCGAGCTAACATGGCGTTAGCTCGTTAAACTACAATAAAGCCTCATGCAGTTTGCATCAAGCTTTCGCCTCCATTCTGTGTTTGGGGTGGCCGCCGTCCTGGGCTAAGATTCTGGAAGCCTCAGCTTTCCTAGGGTCTTACACTCTAAGTTTTATTAGATAAAATAAATTAAAGGAACAGAAATGAAAGAAATAGTGATTCCTGACAGAATATCCCAGAAAAAGCAACTATTTAGTGACTGGATGTTGAACTGAAGGCTTGGGGAGAGCTATGTTCTGTCATTGTTTATAAAATCCCATAATCTCTTTAGCGAACTCTTACAAAGTGCTATATTCTTGACTGCTTCAGAGTCCATCACGACAGTGAAATGCTATGGGATAGATGAAGCACTAATGGAAAACATGTGTATATGAGTCACAGAATAAATGCGAAGAGTCAGCCTTCTACCCATTTAAACATATTTTCATTTTAATCCACTGTGTACTCATATAATAAAAGTTTGCAGAATTAGATAGTTCTACAAATTAGCAACAGGACCAGTGGCTTGCCCCATCTCTTGTCCTCAGAAGCATACCTTTCAGTTTTCAGTGGTACTTTGTTACCACCAGCATTTCTGAAAAACCCTTGTCAGTAGGTATTGAGATTTCTTGTTCTTTCTCTTTTGCAGAACAGCTATTTTGTTCCCACGAAGGAACATGAGGGCTTAGTTCTTTCTCTTTCTTGTCCCAGTTATACCACACACATACACACTCTCCACTTCCTGGTCTCCTGATGTGGTCGTAGTGTAATTTTAGTTAAATCAATATTCACTCATTACATTGTTAAGACAAACTATGCTTTTCAGAGCTAAACCATGTATTATACTCCAGTTTTCCTTTATTGTGCTCCTGATTCCCTGGAGCTCTTATTTGTTTGATTTCTCCCCCTAAGGGCTGAATTGTGTCTCCCCATATTCATGTGTAGAAGTCCCGATTCCTGATTCTGTGTGACTGGATTGGAGATAGGGCATTTAGAAGTAATTAAGTTAAATGGGGTTTTAAGGGTGGGCCCTAATCCAATATGGCTGGCAGTTTTAGAAAAGAGAAGATTAAGACTCACAAAGAGATGGTATTCATATGCACCAGGGGAAGCTCTTGTGAGGACAGGGAGAAGATGGCCTCTACCACCTAGCAGAGGCCCCAGAACCATACCCATGCCCACCAACACCTCAGCCTCAGACTTCCACTCTGCAACTGTGAAGGATTTTCTTTTTTTATTTCAGCCAATCATTCCATGATCTGCTCTAGCAAACAGATGTACTGTTAAAATGCTGTTACTACTTACTCAATCCAAACTCTCGTCAGCTGAACAAACATGATTGTATTCAGTTCCTTCCATTGTCTTAAGTTTGCCCAGGCCCTTCGGAAGTGCTCAAGCTTCCTGTGTCTCTATGCAGCTCATCTTCACCACCACCCTAGGGAAATCCCAGGGATCTCCTCTGATCTCCTAGAATGTGTGTCTGTCTTTTTCCTCACTATATTCCTGATAAGGGTTGAAAGTCGGGCATGTTTTCTTATTGGGAATGCTTGTGTGAGTTCAATCCTCTCATATTTGAATCAAGATTCTGGGTTGTTTCACCAGTACAATTTTGGGTTGGTGGTAAGGTATTCTGACAGTTCCTGAAATGTGTTGATAAGTGTGATGTTTCGTTTTAATTTTCAATTTGACACAATCTAGAATCACCTGAAAAGGTTGGCCTATGTGTATGTCTGTGGGGGATTGTATTGATTGTGTTGTTATGGGAAGACCCGTTGTAGTCAGCACTGATCCCTGAGTTTGGGTCATGAATTGTATACAAGCAGGGAGAGCGAGTAGAATATTAAGCTTGTATGCATTCATTTCTATCTGCTCTTTACCATGGAGGTAACGTGACTAATTGTTTTAATTCCTTGGTACCTTAACTTCCCTGCTAATGGTGGGTTAAAATAAACTCTTTCCTCCCTTATGTTTGTCAGGGTGCTTTATCAGAGCAGCAGAAACAAAACTATGGCGGTATGAACCCATTTTTATCTGTTGTGTTGAATTTGAGGATATTTCAATCCGGTCTTTTCATTTGGCAAAGTTTTCTTTAGTATTTTAATTGCTTCCTCATCTATGTACATTGTTCACTTTCTGGAATATATACATATACACAGAAACACATCCATGTAAGCAGACACATAAACATACATGTACAACACATCTAACTGCTGAGCTTTGGTCAACATTCCTGCAATTCCTCTCATGTTCCTCCTTTTATCCTCACACTTTGTTCTTCTTCCTACAGCCTTTCATCTTTCTGTCCCCAGTTCCCATTATGTTCTTAAAGACTACTTTCAATTTTTTAATTTTTCAAGTGCTCTTTTTATCTAAATGGCTTTTTTCTTGTTCATATTAAAAAAAAAAAACCAGGATCTCATGAAACAACTCACCACCATTACATAACCAATTTTATTTGGTCTTGGCTTCAAACTTAGTGCTTTATACATGTAACGCAAATGTTCTACTCACTAAACTACATCCCCAGCCCCTAAATGTTTATTTATATAGGCCTTTTTATATGTAATCCAGTAAAGTTATATATTTGTATAATATATTTTATATAAAAGGTGCATCTTTTATATTACCCTTACATGGTTATTTGTTATACATTTGAATATTCTAATTTATTTTTATATATATCCGCTTTACTTTTATGTGTATATACATACATGTGTGGGTGCTGGCCGAGGCCAGCAGAGATAGAATTAAAGGCAGTTGTGAGCTGTCAGATATGGGTGGGAGCTCAGAACTAAACTCCAGTCCTCTGCAAGAGCAGTAAGTGATCTTAACTCTGAGCCATCTCTCCAGCCCATATTTCTAACATTTTTATGAAGGTATACTGATGCACAAGTAACCACATACATGTAAAATGTACAGCTCAATATCTTTGAACAAATGCACACATCCATGAAACCATTGCCACAACAAAGATATAACTCACTCAAGATTCCAAGAGCCCCTGTGGTTTGTGCTTTCTTGTTTGGGAGAAAAAAATTCTTAATATGAGATTTACCTCCTTGGAAAATATTTAAAGGTACATTGCCACGTTGGTAACTACAATTCACAACAGAGTTCTAGAATTTACTTCTGTCTCTAACTTACGCAGACTGATCAGTAACTTCCTGCAGGCCACAATCATTGATCTCTACTTTCTGCTACTGGGAGTTTGGTTATTTAAAAATGTCATCAGTAAAACTTTACTGTCTCCTTCCTTTCAGGATTGTCTTTGTTTACCTAGCATATTGTCTTCCAAGGGCAGACATGTTACACTGGAGGATTTCTGTATATTCTAAGACTAATGTTCCATTATACATAAACTACCGATTTTCTTCCATCCCTTTCCTGGTCAGTGGACGTTAGTTGTTTTTCACCCCTGGGATATTTTGAATAATGCAACAGAGAAGGTGGGCGTACAGAATAACTTTTAGAAACCCTGATTTCATGCTTTTGGATACACACTGAGAAATGACATCTCTTATCAGAGTGCAGGAATGCCCCTTAGCAGTCACACTGATGACATTCCCACCATGCTATAGCAGGGGAACACACCATAGTAGTTACACTTACAACATCCCCAACACAGTGTATTAGAGGAATGCCCCCAGAGCAGTCACACTGATGACATTCCCTTGACAACAGTTTTCATTTTTATGACATTTGTCCTACAAGGAGTGATGCAATTAAAATGTTATCTTTATTTACTTATGTGGGAGTGGGGCAGACACACCTGTACCATGGTGCACATGGAGGTCAGACGGTGGCTTACAGAAGTTGGTTCTCTACTTCCTCTGGGTTCATCCTAGGGATCAGACTCAGACTGTTGTGCTTGGCAGCAAATGTCTTAGTCCTCTGAGTATCTTAGCCTAATACATATACCGTTTATGTTTTCTTTGTTTCAAAGACCAAAACACACTTTAATATCTTCAATCATGGTAATGATGCCAGAGGTACTGCTGCTGTTGTTAATGATATGTTATCTCTAAGTTAGTCTTATTTCTGTGTATTTCTTTTTATCTCCATCTTGTATCAGAATTTTACAAACTGTCTGTATTTAAGATGAAAATCTAAAGGCTGGAGAAATGGTTCAGTCCTTAAGAACACTCACTGCTCTTGCAGGGGACCTTGGTTCAGTTCCAAGCACCCACATCTTACAACTGCCTGTAATTCCAGGTACGAGGCAACCAATGCCCTCTTGTAACCTCCATTGGGCATCAGCATGCCAAGGTGCACATAAATAGGTACTCTCTCTCTCTCTCTCTCTCTCTCTCTCTCTCTCTCTCTCACACACACACACACACACACACACACACACACACACACACACACACACACACACATTTAAAAAGTAGTTAAAATGAAAATCTCACTGTGCATAGTAATGCATACCTTTAATCCCATCATACAGAAAGCAAAAGAAGACAGAGGGAGGCAGAGAGGCAGGTGGATCTCTGAGTTTGAGATCTACCTAGCAATTTCCAGGCTAGTCGGAGCTGTATAATAAGACTGTGACTGCATCTCAAAGAGAGAGAGAGAGAGAGAGAGAGAGAGAGAGAGAGAGAGAGAGAGAGAGAGAGAGAAAGGATCAAAGTCTAAATGTTGATTGGAAGTGTAAGTATGTGTGGTTGTGACTTGTCAATACAAACCTCACTGCAGGGTTGTCTGCAGGGAACCACAGTATTGTTAGCAAGGGTCTCTCCTCCTAAGGCCAGAATCCTCAGGAAAGCCTTTGGCAATCGTCTGCCCCAAGGGAAAGACTTTGAGTATCAGGGCTTTGAAATCCAAGCTGGTGAAAATAAGCTGCAACTTGTCAGAATTCGAGGGAGGGAGTGTATTCCTCGGGGTCAGAATTACCTACCTTTAGCTCTGCCTGGTGTCTCTTGTGTGATTGCCTGGGAACTCTTCTGCCCTGCTCTGTTGCATTCCAGTCTGGTCTGCTCTCCTCTGTTCAACTCTGGTCTGCTCTGCTCTAGTCTGCTCTGCTCTGGTCTTTTCTGTGGAATAATCCTCCAGTCTCTGTGTGGCAGGACAGTAAGGTACCTACTGATAGACTAGAAACATAAAAAAAAAAAAAAAAAAACAGAATGTTTGCTTAATTCTCTCTTCATACATTCACTACATGCTCTGGAATAGTATGTGGTATTTTTGCATATGTATACAACACCATTAAAGCATACTAAGTTAATACTCATCATCTAAGTCACCCATAATTTTTATGTGAAGCATTTACAACTATTATTATGAAATATACAGTACACTGTTGTTAACCATTGTCATTTTGTTCTATCTGAAGCATAGTAACCCTTGGCCAATAACTCCTGATTCCTTCCTTTCTCGGCCACTACAGATCATCTTTCTTCTTTCTGCTTTACAAACTCAACTTCTGTAGATTGCCCTCATATAAGTATCATCATAGGGTACTTGTCTTTTTGTGCCTGGCTTGTTTTACTTAGAATAATGACATCTAGGCTACTCTGTGTTGTCAAAATAACAGGTTTCCTTTCCTTTAAAGACTGACTCATCCCATTCCTCATCCATCTATCCATTGATGGTTTGACTTCATATCTTGGCTAGTGTGAATAACACTGCAGTAAACACATTCATTTCAACTCCTTTGAAGATACCTTATGGAATGGGGTGTGTCCTGAGTGAATGTGTGTTATTGGCATAAGCACAGCCATGCCAAGGACCCCACTGCCTCAGACCCATGAGAACGACAAGGCTTTCCCAGGTCAGGGTTAGGGGAGTGGCAAGGTCTTCTCTCAGTTAGAGTTGTTGACAGGGTGCAGAAAGTAGCAACCCCAGCTTCTTCCTCCTGCGTGTGATCAGCATGTCAGTTCTTATCTGCAGGTAACTCAAGATTCACTAAACTGTCTCCTCCTTCAGTGTATAATAAACAGCCATTCCCCTCTCTCCCCGCTAGTGAGTCCCCATCAGGGCACACAACCCACCAGACTGCTCCTTCAGTGTGTAATAAACAATGTCTGCCCCCAGCTAGTGAGTCCCCATCAGGGCACACGTTCCCCCAGATGCCAGCTTTTCTGTGTGTGAGTTTGTAGGTTCTTCAATCCCATTGCCTGTATTAGCTCAATCCTTAAGCAGTGAAGGTTGTGGCAGGTGAATACAGTAGTTGTGTTCTAGTTCATTAAGGAAAACCTATACCATTTTCCATGACAATTGCTAATTTACTTTTCCGCCAATAATGTACAAGAATTCCTTTCTCTGTTTCCTGCATATCCTTATGAGTGTTTCTCATCATCTTTTTTGATAAAAAGTCATTCTAATATATGAGATGATATAACAGTGTGATTTCAGTGGGTATTTCCCTAAAGTTTAATCCTGAGAGAATATTTTCATAAGTACCTGTAATCCATGTTTATGGTCTTCTTTTCATAAATGTCTGGCCAGGTCCTTTGTCCATTTTGTTCTTCTATATGAAACACCTACCGCTTCTGTTTGTGTTAATGAGACTCTGGTCCAAGGGTGCACAGTTATGTAAACTACAAGTTTTTCAGTTCCAGGACCAGGTAAGAACAGAACAATCTGCTACCTATAAACTTGAAGGGTGAAGGCTCTGGGTTAGGCTTATTTCTTGGAGACAGCTGAGATGGCTGAGCTGGTCTGCAACCTATTTATGCAGGGGTGGGTTGAGGGGACACTACTAGTGGTGGCTGCTTTGATTGCCTCAAAAGCCTGGGCCCTACACGGCTGTGGCATGGCAGTACTCCTGTTTCATTGTGTGCTCAGCCAAATGTGGTTCTCCTTCTCAGCCCCTACCCTCCCCGGTCCCCACCAAACCCACACCCCATCCCAGACTTCCTGAACTACTGCCTGCCCAGAATGTAATGCAGTGGAGGAGGGAGAATCAGTGAGGAGCATAGTGCCCCTTGTAGAGCTTCCCTGGCCTCCACATCACACTGCCACTGTCCTTTGCCCATTTTTGTAGATGGGAGTTGCTGTCCCACCTGGTCCTGCAGCCCTTTAGTCCCAAATAAACACACAGAGGCTTATATTAATTATAAACTGTTTGGCCAATGGCTAAGGCTTCTTATTTGCTAGCTCTCTTAATTAGTAACCCATTTCTATTAATCTGTGTATTTCCATGTAGTTTTGGCTTACCGGTAATGCCTGGGTCTCTTTCTTCCTTGGCAGCTACATGGTGTCCCTCTAGAGACTCTGAGTTCCTCTTACCAGAATTTTCCTAGTCTGATAGCACTGCATATACTTCCTGCCTGGCTAAATCCTGCCTGTCCATTGACCAAAACAGCTTTATTCTTCAACCAATAAGAGAAACGTATATTCACAGCATACAGAAGGACATCCCCCATTACATTTTCAACCTGGCTGTTTACCTGCTGTAGTTTTCTTTGTTTCTTTTTTTTTTTGGTACCTAATATGTTTAACCTATTCATCTCTCATTGGATATATAATTTGCAGATGTCTTCTCCCATTCTGTGAGCTGTTTCTTCAAGTTGTTTGTCATTTCTTTCATTGTAGTGGAGATTTTTAGTTCACTGCCCTGTCATTCATCTATTTCTCCTCCTGTTACCTGTGCTTTGAAGGTTATACAAAAAAATCCATCAACCAATCAATGCATGTGGCCTTTTCTGCGTTTTCTTCTAGTTGTTTTATCTTCAGATCTTGTAAGTCTTTAGTTTATCATGAGATGATTTTTTGCATACTGTTTGAGATGAGGATCCAGTCCCTTTCTTCCACATGTGAATAGCCAGTTTTTCAAAAAATATTTGCAGAGGGGACTACCCTTTGTCTGTGTATGTTCTTGGTGCCATCTCAGAGTTTAGCCAAGAAGCTGGAGAGATGGATGAGCAGTTAAGAGTGCTGGCACCTCTTCCAGAGGGCCAGAGTCAGATTCCCAGCACCTACATGTCAGCTCACAAATGTATGTAACTCCACTTCCAGGGGATCTGATGCTCCTTTTTGGACTCTGGTCACTGCATGCAGGTGATGCATAGCCAAAACATCCATACACAAAAATAAAAATTAATTTAAATATTAGTTGGCATAAGCATCTAGGTTTATTTCTAGGATGCCTTTATTGTTCAGGGTTTCTCATTTTACATTGGTGGCAGTTGCTTTCATGTTGTTTTAAAATCAGGGAGTAAAATGGATCCAGATTTACTGTTTTTGTGCAAGAGATTTTTGGCAATTTGAGGTCTTATGTGGGTACATGTGAATTTAAGGATATTTTTCTGCATTAAAAAAAGTGTCATCTAGAAAATTGATAGAAATTGCATTGTTTGGGTGCTGTGGACATTTTTAGATGGTTAATTTTAAGTCAGGGAATGGGATATCTTTCTATTTATTTGTATTTTCTTCAGTTTCCAGTATAAAGGAATTTTTTGACTCTTTGATTAAACTTACATATAAATATTTTATTGTTATTCCTACTATAAGTACTATTATTTTCTTAATTTCCTAATGTGGAGTCAGAACTAGATTGACCACAGATAGTTTATTAAGTACTCACGCAACAGAGAAAGTCCTGCTCAGCCAGGCGGGAGAGGGAAAAAAAAAAAAAGAGCCACATGCATGCATCCCTGATATTTAAAGCATTGCTAGGTTGCTCTGACCATGCCCAAGTGGGCGTGGTTAACGTCACCTGTGCCAGACCCAGAGTTGGTGTGGCCAGTATTTCTCTCTACAATTCCCCTTTTATTCTAAAAGGGGATTAAAACTTAATGGTGTAAATTATCTATAATTAACACTCATAAATGTGAATTATAAGAAGATATAATAATCTACTAATACCACATCTTAACTATGTCTATTCTGACTAAACCTTAAAGTCATCTGAAAGAGATGTCCAAGCTTGAACACCTCTTTCCAAACCCAACCTTAAACAATAGGAAACTAGCCCTAACTAGGTGTCAAAAATGGTATCAGGATGTGGTTTTACAAACTTCCACATAAAAACTTCACAAAAGCTTAAAAAGGGATTTTAGAAGCAAAAGAACATAGACAAGCATAACTTCTTGGTAGCAGCATTTTCTCAGGTGGTTTCTGTTTTGCTAGAGCCAAGCAGAAACTCCAGCGGCCCCTTTAAGAGGGGTTTCCTGACTCAGCATAAGCAGAAAAAAAAAAAAAAACCCACAGGGCTCTTGCTAACAATTCAATAGTGAGTATGAGCAGCTGGCTCTCCAAGCCAGCAGCCTGTTGCTTGATAGCAACATAGACCAAGGCAGTGAGCACAGCTCTAAGTGCTGGCAGTAAACCTACTCCCACCATCTTGGAAAGACAGTGGCTAAAACAGCCATGGCTTTAATTTAGCATTGTTGTTTAGCAGATAAAAGATTGTGTGGCCAGAAAAAGGTAAAGATTTACAGTAAAGACAGATTCAGATGAAGAAAAACTTCAAAGGTTTACAGTGTATTTAAAAATACATGTAGGCTTGTGAGAGCAAAGAAACAGGATAAAGTGTTTTTAAAAAAAAAAAAAAAGAAGAAGAAATAGAGTAGCACACGTCTTTAATCCCAGCACTCTAGAAGCAGAGGAAGGTGGATTTCCACAAAGAAACCCTGTTTCAGGGAAAAAAGAAAAAAAGGAAGTAAAAGATATAGAATAATAAACAAGCCACGTAAAGATGGAAAATACACACAGAGTCTGGATACTATATGCTATATTATTGTCTTTAAATTGTTTGATTGCTGAGAAAGAGCTACAGCTGCTAAAACACATTTGATTATAAGTGCTGCTAAATTAGTCCAACTTATATATTTTAAAAAGACTTTGACTTCTAAATTTAAATATAAGGACAGGTTACTTGGGAAAAGAGTTTTTACTTGTGTTTCCACAGAAAATGGAAAGCTATGGATTACTTCCAGACTAGTATGGTTTGATCAAGCAAGAACCCCTGAAGCAGTGGCCCAACTGATTCGACACCCAAAGCAGCTGATATGATGCAGCCATAGATGACTACAGCCAGGATTTCTGTGTTTTATCATGATCCCCATGGTATGGACATCGCCCTCAACCAGAAGGAAGCAGTTTGGAATGAACAATGCCCAAATTCCCAAATATTGGTTATAAATGTTTGTTTTCATTTAAATGGAGTTGGTTATAAATGGTAATGATCACAGTCAATCCCTTTTTAAAGGAAAAAGGTAAATAGGTTATAGAAATGAATAATTTGCATTGGTATGGATTTTTCATTTATTGATAAAAATTTAAGATCAATTTTGTTACATGTAAATTTCTCCTCTTTAGGTATTGTGTTTATACATATCTTTTAAAACATAATGCATAATTAAATAGAGTATATATAGTCAGGTATAATAGTCAAAACTTAGGTTAGTTAGGTTTTCTAGATATACAGAGATGTATTTGAGATGCATAGATATTCTTCAAACCTTTCAAAGACCTAAAAAAATATGGCATTTAAATGGCTTAGGGTTTTTCAGGGCAGTGAGACACAACTGCTCCTGGCACACCAATTATGTCAGAAAGGAAGATGGGCATCAAAGAAACTCATTATGGAGTTTGTCTTCAACATGGCAAGATTAGCCATTTGGGCAAGAAACTGCTCTTGCCTGGACTATTTGATAAACTGGACATGCAGGACCCACAGGAAAGTGACTGCTGAACTTGCAAAACAAGACAGTCCTGAAGGGTTCGTGCTTCATGGAGAAGTCTACCAGACACACTGTGGCCTATAGGCTGAAGATGGATGCCCCAATGTTACAGAGGAACTTCAGGTAACTGTCCAGGCAGCTAGATGTCTCTGTCATATTTAGAGTTTATATATTATCCTTCTGTGGTCTCTGATGGGGTTGAAGACAGATAGTTATGGTTATAGTTTTCTTTAGTTATTATACAAGGTAAACTACATATAAAACCTTGGACTCACAAAGATAGGATAGATGATAGAATATTTTCTTTAAATCTTGCTAAATGTGAATGAACTAAATATTGTAACTGTAGTTCTTACTTGGATAACTGTTTTATTATATATTTTACTATGTTAATGTTAAAATCCTTCTTTTTATTTAGACAGAAAAGAGGAGATGATGGGAGAGGTCCTTCTGTATATATGTTTGTCTTATTGGTTGATAAATAAAATACTGTTGGCCAATAGGAAAGCAAGTTAGGCGGGACTAGGAGTAGAGGAGGATTCTGGGAAATGTAGTAAAGAGAAGTCTTGTAATGCAGGCAGGAAGTGACATAGCAGGAGACTCAGAATATAAGCAGGGACAAGCAGGAAATCTCATTCTCTTCCTCCTCCTCTCTTCTCTGTGGAGCCGACATGTGATCCTGGCAAGAGAAGACGCCTGCCGCTGGTGTTCGATAAAATAAGTTCTTATAAAATATATAGATTAATAGTTATGGTTGATAATTAAAACTGAGCTAGCAAGTAAGAAATCCTAGTCATTGGCCAGTAGCATTGTACCTAACATAATATAAGTCTGTGTGTGTTATTTTGGGGGCCCATGTGGCAGTGAGGCTCAGGCAGCTTGGAGTAAAGATTTTTCATTACAATCTCCCACTGGGATAATTTCTTATTATTCTCTAGAGGTTGATGTTTTTTTTATTTTCTTGTAGTGCTGGGGATTGTCCTCAGGACCATGTACATGCTAGGCAAATACTCTACAACCGAGCCACATACCCAGTCTTATTAACATCAAGCAGTGCAACTAATTTTCTGTGCTTATATCATGTCCTATAACTTTATTTAAATCCATTGATCAGTCCTAAAAGGTTTTAAAATGTTTTATCAGTATATATCAATATACACAATGTTGTATTTCATTATGACATCTTTACACATGTACATAATAGACCATTTTAATAGGGTTTGTTAGTAGTAGTGTTCAGGACTTCTACATTTAAGATCCTGTCATCAGCATATAAAGATAACTTCATTTCTTCCTCTCCTATAAAGAAGCCCTTTTATTCTAGGACTTTTATTAGTATGTGGGAAGTGATAAGAGCATGGACCTTTTATCTTTGAGAACAAGCTCTCAGCTTTTCACATCTGAAACTGATGTGAATTCATCATATGCATATTTTATTGAGGTCCATCGCCCCACCGCCAATCTAATCTCCTAATAGCTTTGACTTTGTGCATGATTTTGAGGTTACCTGACAAGTCAAAGCTCTTGTGGTCTTGTTTTACAATCATACCAAGTTTTTGAAGCCAGTCCATATATTGTTATACATATATAAGGGATTTGCTTTTTCTTTATATTTCGGGTCAGTTATTTGAGATATATTGAGACATTTTGGGAGGTGGAGACCAAAATATAAGAAATAATTTATAGAATAATTTTCATGACTTAACCTAGTTTCCAAGTGAATGACTTATAGGTCATGTATACAGATGTACCACCAACTAAAGAGCCTGACTCTTGCCAGTGTTTGACTGGAGCATCAGTCAGGCTTAGATTTGAATCTTGACTTTGCTATTTACACACTCTGTACCTTCAGAAAATTGTTTAATTTTTCTGAGCTATAATTTCCTCCTGGGCATATGGTAGAAAAAATAAAGAACATTAAATAAATAATATTATCCTTCCTTAGGACTCACCCTCCCTGGGGAGCAGAAAGGGTATGTTATAGGGAGTTAGTGGGGGGCAGGGGAAGTGGGGAGGGAAAGGGAACTGGGATTGACATGTAAAACAATCTCATTTCTAATTTAAATAAAAATAATAGAGAAAAAAGATCCTTCCTTAAAGAACATACTACAAAATATTTGCAAAATCATCTGTCTTAATGCCTTACCTATAGTAAGCAATGAATGTCCTCTTTTTGAAATATTTGTTTATTTCCTGTGTATGTGTGTACCCCACATGTGTGCATGAACTTGCAAATATCTGAAGAGGGCATTAGATCCTCTGTATATGTGCTCTTAACTGCTATGGAGCTATCTTTCCAGCCCACATTCTATTTATTTCTTCTCCTTGCTCCTAAATTACCAGCTCTCAACTCTAAGCTGTTTATTCCTGTACATGGGGACTTTGATATTGTTCAGAGGATTGTAATTGTCACACTGGAAAGTGTATGCTATTGGCACCTACCAGTTATGGGCTAGGGATGTTACTGTGTATACTACTTCTGTGTCCAGGTTGCCCCATGCCAAGACCAACCAAGAATTATCTAATCCAAATGGCCAGCAGTAGCAAAGACGGAGCATCCTTGCTCTAGAACTTTGTGCCTACTTTGTTTTTTATGCATACTGGTCTTCATTTACCCCAGCATCTTTTAAAAGTATTTTCCATGCAAGAGCTCATATGAATTAATAACAGTGGTTAAATAATGAATGAAAAGTACTTGCTTTCATTGTAATGAAATATATACAATGTAATATATACAATGCCAAGCTTTAAATTAAGGTCTGTGATTTGTGAATGTTGCAATAAATATAAATCTTACTACCATAAGATTCTTCCTTAGAAAGAAAAATGTAGATTTTTAATGGGTAACTATGTTACCATTTTATTTTAATAATGATGTATCATGATCTTCTCATTCTCTTTCTGGCTTTAACAACCTGCTAAGTTTCCATTCTATTAAATTATGAGAATTATACCTTGGAACCATCTCATTTTCTTCCATTCCCATTAGTTTACTTCGGACCTTATAAGTTCTCCTGATTACAGTAATGGCTTCCTGACTTATCTCCCGCCAAAACACACTATTTTATCTTGAAGCTTTCTTTCTGACATGAAATTGGATGGTGATGCTCTCCTGCTCCATGTCTTTGAATGGCTTCCCAGAGCTGTCCTGATCTGGCCTAATTTCTTTCCTTTCCACCTCATCCTGCTTACCTCAACACACCCAACATTCTTTATATCTCAATAATCGTGACCTATAAATGTTACTATCCTGATAAAACTAGGATTCTACAGCTGAGTTGACACTGTCAGGATTGACCACATTCTTCTTATGTGGATCAGTAATTCAAGAGAAAGAAGCCTCAAGTCTTTAGCAATGGCTATAAATTTGTATCAGGAGAGTGACTGGTGTAAGATTCCCACACTGCTGGCTATTATTAGAGCAGGATATGGTGAGGGGACAGGACAGAAGGCAGTGGATTCCAGCCAGAATCCAGTAGGAAATGCACAAAGGGACAGGAAGCCAAGGGGACTTCCTTTCCTGCTTGGGATGGTTCTTCCTACTTTGGGAAGTCATGCTTCCTTTGGTCTTGATGAAGCTGTGGCAGCATTAGCACTAGTTGTGCTGAGTGAATGCCGTCATGATTGGGTAGAGACAAGCCTGGGAAATAAGATGAGTAGTATGTGTGCCTATTATGGCATCATAAATTGTGAGCACTGCCAATATAAGAAGTTGAAGAAAATTTGCCAAAGCAGAGGGACACTTACTTCCAATAAGTGCTTCAAGACAGCTGGGTTGACATCTATATAACTGACTACTCATCAAATGTAAAACAGATCTGTCTCACCAATAATAACAGGTTCTAGCTTTAGGAAAAATAAGTTTATATCTGTGATCAAGTGTTTCTATATTTAAAAATCATGTAAAATTTGATTAGTAATTATTTCATGAGGACACTCTCCCTGGCATTATGCATATATAGTATAGTCCTATATTGAGCATAAAGCAAATATTCTTTTTTAAATTTTTTTGAGTTACAAACAAGATGGAATTGCATGACAATCCCAGTTCCCTTCTTCCTCCTGTCCTCCCCTACCCCCCCAACTAAAACTCTACCTATCACATATCCTTTATTCTAATCTACCCCTGACTCAACCTTTCTGCTCCCTCATGACCTCTGCATCCTTCCTTTTCTTCCCTTCTCATTCTTGTAGCTCCCTCCCCCCCTTCCCATGCTCCCAATTTGCTCAGGGGATCGTGACCCTTTCCCCTTCTCCAGGGGACAAAGTTTGTCTCTTTTAGGGTCCTCCTTGTTTACTAGTATATCGGGCAGTGTGGATTGTAGACTGGTAATCTGTAGGGAAGACCCGAGGGCGTGGTCAGGCAGACCCTAAGCAGGCGTGGCTACAGGTTCCCCTACAGTAATCCTTTACTCTATGTCTAAAATCCACATATGAGTGAGTACATATCATGTTTGTCTTTTTGTGATTGGGTTACCTCAAAAGCAAAAATTCTTAAATTTAATTATCTGCTACCATTAAAAAATATCTTTCTGTGTCCTGTGCTCTACTATATCTCACCATAATTCAAACAAAGAAATGATTTTTGTTGTTGTTATTGAGATTATAGAGTTGGGGGCCAGGGAGGTGGCTCAGAGGGTAAAGGCACCTGCCACCAAGCTTGATGACCTGAGCTCAATTCCCAGAACTCACATGGTGGAAGGAGAGAGGCAACTTCTGCAATTTGTCTTCCAACCTCCATACATGTACCCATACATATGCACAAAAATAAATTAATTAAAGTGTAAGAAATTTTGAAACATGATTTCTAGAGTAACAGTATTCACATTGTGATGACATGAGTGAAGTCTTCTGACATGTGGCTTAGCACTGAGTACCCAAAGCATTCATACCTATGTATGTATGTATGTATGTATGTATGTATGTATGTATGCATGTACATATGTAGCATGTAACTCTGCACCTGAGACTTTTTAAGAGTATTATTGTCCTTTTGAATTTTGAAACAAATCTTAAAAATAAGATATGGGCTGTGTAGATGGAAGTTTCTGTCCTGCCTGGCCCTGCAGCCATTCAGTCCCAAATAAACACACAGAATCTTATATTAATGATAAACAGTTTGGCTGATTGTTAGGCCTCTTATTGGCTAGCTCTCTCTTAATCATTAACTCATTTCTATTCATCTGTGTATCTCCATTTGGTCTTGGCTGACCAGTGATATCCAGGCCTCTTGCTTCCTCGGCAGCTACATGGCGTCTCACTGACTGTGCCTCTATCCCTGTTTGGATTTCCCACCTGACTACATTTTGCCTGTCCATTGGCCCAAACAGCTTTATTCATCAACCAATAAGAAACAAATATTCACAGCCTCCAGAAGGACATCTCCCATCATGGATGGAGGCTAGAGTGACGGCCCGGTGGTGTAGAGCGCTTGTTGCTCCTGCAGAGGACATGGGTTTGAGCCCCAGCACTCATGTAGTAGTTGATAACCACCTGTAACCCCAGTAGCACAGGACCCTGCACCAGGCATGCACGTGGTGCACATACATTCATGCAAGCAAAACATTTCTTTTAAAGGCTGTGGCTGGGTTTTAAGATTGGGTTTTACTCTATTGTTAGATGAGCATGGCAGTGGGAAGGAGAATAGAAGGACGTGGCTCCTTTCCTTAGGGAAGACACAAAATTGCAGTGCTGGGATATAATTGTACCAGTAAACTGCAGACATGGTCAAGAAGACCAAGACTCACCACGGGAAGGCCTAGGGAAAAAGAACCAAGAGAAAAGCAGAGAAAGGGCAGGCCCATGCTGTGCCTCATGCTCTGACTGTGGCTGTGGCTTGCTGAGCTGTTAGCACCAGCCCTGCTTAGTGGAGTTGTCTCCTTTATTTAGGTCACAAATACCTTTGTTTCTGTGGATACAAAGGATATTAAAACAGCAGAAGAGATGTACTGGAGAGCAGGGCAAGAAGAAAGTTTAGCACTGGGCCATTACCAATGAGTTCTGGACCAGAGAGATATCCAGAGAAATACAAAAGATGGCAAAACACAGCAATAAAACAGTTGGGAGATGCAAGGACGATCAAAGAATTATTTGAGAGACTCTCCAGAATTGTGAAAATGTACTATGGCATGGTTTGGTGTGTTTTGATGACCTAGATCTGATTCTTACACGTGATCAGAAATGTACCTAGAAGAAAGGATGTGAGGGCAAAGAGAAGCCATAGCCCCTACAGATAGAGATGTGGTTGTACATTTTCTTAGAGAGCTCTCCACAGTAACAGATGAAGGCTTGGTGTGCAGAAGTCCAGTGATACCATTCAGGCCACAACTGGGTAATTACAGTTAGAAAGAAAATCTGGGGCCAGGTGATAGCAGCTCTGAAAGCCAGGGACAGCTGGGCCCAAATGTGCTCAGAAAACTTTATTGTTAAGTTGCTTAAAAACACCCTTTCTATCACACAGCTGTAACAAAAAGTAGTTTGGGTACAACTTGTAGCCCAGTCCAAATGGCCACAGTAATAATGGCTGTTAGAAGCCACACTTATGTTGCCTTATGATTACAAAAATATAAATTTTCATTTCAGCTACATGGAATAGCATTTCTAACTAGAAACTATTGTCTGGCAGAACTGTATCTACACAACAATGAAATATATGAGATAGAAGGTACGACTCAAACTTTCTTGATTGAACAAATTTTCAATTAAATAATAACTTTGAACTGTAATGATTGCTAACAACATACAAAAGTCTCTTTCACCATGTCTACTAAATATGTAATATCTATTTTAAAATTCCATATGTACATTTAATTCTTAAAAATGTGTTAGAACATTTTTCTAGTTCAATATTAAAGGTTTTACTCAAAATTTAAAAGGATTTTTTTTTTATATAGTAGCACCATTCTACTGTATAGTCGGACACAAACTAGCTACTCTGGAACCCAACTTTAGCAACATTTAGGAGTAAGAATAAATATAAAAACTATACATTATCTTAGAATTTTTATTGGCTTTGATTTTATCAGCCAAGTTCCTGTTTCCACTGACTTAATTTTATAGCAGTCTCTATGCCGACAATTTCAAGCCAGGCATAAAAGTGTATGACAGGTCGTGATCAGGAAACATGATGAGAAAGCACTTGGTTATAAAATAACGATGAGACCAAAATGTCAAACATTTTCACACCCATAATAAGCTCTTAAACTGGTAAGGAAGAAAACAATCCAATTCAACTATAATTTGATTATCATATAGATTCATCGCACTTTCATCTATGTTAAAAAATGAATTAAAATGTGCAACTCAGGAACACAAATATGAAATGAATATATGGTTTTCCATTCTACAAATAGCTAAGCAATTTGAAAAGAATGTATTAAATAAATGAGAAATCGTTCTTTGATTTGTATTACAATTCTAAGTAGTGGTTTACATGTATAGGCACCCACATTGCAAAAACAAACAGAAAGAAAAAGTATAACTCAAACATGAAATTCAAACAATCAAAATCACTGCCACAGTAAAATGACTGAAGCAGCAACAGTAGCAAGAAATGGCTTTACAGCCCCACATCATAGCCAGTTTTTATTGCTGTATGCTTAATTATAATTCAGGATATCATTGATAGACATTTCTTTTTATGAGCTACAACATCCAATTACTGTGAAAAGATTCTTATTTATATTTGTCGCTTTAAAAAGTAAAATTTATCCAACAATATTTTTGTTTTTTAGGCCTGCATAATTTGCCTTCATTGCATATTCTTACGTTGCACCACAATGAGCTGACAAACATTGACGCTACGGTGAAGGAACTAAAGGGGATGCAGAATCTGAAGATCCTAAGTACACACTGCATTTCTATGTCCATAAGTTAACAGTGGTAGCACAAGACGTTAGTTTTCCTTTCTGAAGTTCAGCTTAGAGAAGAAGGCTTGCCACTGAAATGTGTAACTAGAATTTATTCTTAACACATCTGAACTCTGGAATCCAGTTGCAGAGAGGGAGGAGCGATAAGCAAAGGGGTCAAGACCAGGCTGGAGAAACCCACAGAAACAGCTGACCTGAGCAAAGGGGAGCTCATGGACCCCAGACTGATGTATGGGAGGCAAGCGTGGGACAGACCCAGACTCCCTGAAGGAGGAAGTCACTTTGGATGTCTGGATAATCTATGAGGCTACTGATAGTGGATCAGTATTTACCCCTAGTATACAAATGAACTTTGGGAGCTCTCTCCATATAGAGGGATACTCTCTCAGCCTAGACACACTGGAGAGGGTCTAGGCCCTGCTCCAAATGATATGGCAGACTTTGAACATCCCCTCTGGAAGGCCTCACCCTCCCTGGAGAGCAGAAAGAGGTTGGGATAGCAGAGGGGGTGGGGGCAGGGGAGGAAGGAGGGGAGGGAGAGGGAACTGGGATTGACATGTAAAAGAAACTTGTTTCTAATTTAATTTAAAAAAAGAAAAAAATATTAAAAAAAAAGACCACAAGTTTTGAGGCAAGTTTGGGAAACATTGTCAGACTTTGTCTCAAGACATTTCTTAAAAAGAAAAATAATATTCCAATCTTTTGGTATTTAAAGAACATTCAAATTAAAACTTATAAAGGAGAGAGAGAGAGAGAGAGAGAGAGAGAGAGAGAGAGAGAGAGAGAGAGAAACAGGTAGAAAATCATTATTAGTAGAATGATAGGTCATGAAAGGTGAAAATGAGAAAAGTAACAAATGGGGATCTGTATGTCCAAATCTACTCTTTTGCTTTTGATCTCAAAAGTCAGTTGTTTCATTCCAATTATAGGAGCTATCTCTAACAGGCACATCTGCACAGGCAGAGGCAAGAGGCAGCTGCTCTCAAGTGGGTTTGTATCTCAGGACTGGGTAGATTGGGGAGTAAGAGTGATGGGGGAATAGAAAGGGTATGATGTTTCTCTTGGAATGACAGATGTTTTAAAAATTGATTATGGCGACAAATGGTTCAAATAATTGCACTACTGAGTATGCATGAATTGTGCACTCTAAGTGGGTAAATATATGTGACATAAGGTATATTAATAAAGTAAATTAACAAACAAAAACAACATTGAGATTTTCACATTTAAGAAACAGCCTTCATTCTCATCATGCCCAGCAAGACAGTGACTGCTAAAGTGAAAGCTGTATATATTTACGAACAGATCAAAAACAATCAGTGAAGTTCACCTCTCAACATGCTTATTCTCAAAGGGTTAATAAGCATGCACACAGCTACAAGGCTGATGATTCCAGGTGTCAGAGGTGGAAAGGCTCCTGACCAATGAGGTTTGCAGACCTGAGCATAGAGACTCTGCTGGTCAAGACACAGGCATATTCCCTTCCTTGTCTTTCAGAATCGTGTGAACTAATGTTGGTGGTAAAGGTTCTGATCATCACAGAGAGGAACTAAAGCTTCTGGGGCTTTTCACTGTTATCAGGAACATCTCATGTCCTTAAGGAGATATGACTGGTGGAATCAAAAGTAGACTTTTAAAAATCCAAATAGTGAAAATCACAAAATCACACCAAGTTGTTGGCAAGCCAGGGATTACTTTAGAGATAAGCTAAGGCTATATACCATTAGGAATTTTTCTGAATTCTGATATTCTATCAGAGTCTTGGATTGGTCTGCCTATTTACCTACTCCTCCCATGTCAATCAAGGGTTTCTACAATTAGAGTATGCTAGGCCCAGATCTCTCTATATCATTGTTTTCTATAAAACAGGCTCCTAGCTATCACCAGAACTCTTTAAACACTGAGATAATTCTCCAAAGCAATTCTTAAGAAAACCTTCTCATTTGATGCTACTTTGAAACAGGGAAACCAAATTAAGGTATTGCAGGATATAAATAAAATAATTAGGAAGTTGCTTAGAGTCTAGAAATTCTGCTAAGTGGTAAACAGACTCAATCAATTGCTGCTTTAAAAAAAAAAACATACCTTAATAGAGGGAACCATTATAGGTTTAAAGAGAAATCCGAGATCCTCAAGGATGACACCAACTAATAATCTAAGCAATAGTGGAGAGGCTACCTTAAATGCCCTTCCCCGATAATGAGATTGATGATGACCTTATATGCCATCCTAGAGCCTTCACCCAGTAGCTGATGGAAGCAGAAGTAGACACCCATAGCTAAACACTGAGCTGAATTCCTGGAATCCAGTTGCAGAGAGGGAAGAGTGAGGAGCAAAGGGGTCAAGACCAGAGTGGAAAAACCCACAGAAACAGCTGAACTGAATAAGGGGGAGCTCATGGACCCCAGACTGATATCTGGGAAACCAGCATAGGATGGACCCAGACCCTTTGAACATGGGTGTCAGTTAGGAGGCCTGGGCAAATAGATTGCCCATAGGGGGCCTCTGGTAGTAGATCAGTATTTATCCCTAGTACACGAATGGACTTTGGGAGCCCATTCCACATACAGGGATACTCTCTCAGCCTAGAGACATTGGGGAAGGCCTAGGCCCTGCTCCAAATGATATGACAGACTTTGAAGATCCCCCATGGAAGGCCATACCTTACCTGGGGAGCTGAAAGGGAATAGGAGAGGGAACTGGGATTGACATGTAAAACAAGCTTGTTTATAATTTAAATTTTTTAAAGAGGGAAGAAAACCCTGCTGCTTTAAACAATAATCACCATAGTAATGTTTCTGACGTCCTTTCTGTTAACAAATTGTTCTCTTACAATCCTATTTAAAATTTCACAGCAATTCTATCATAGGGTTAGAATTTTTCCCTCCTCACTGGTCAATCTCAGAGACTTAAGAAATTATTATTGTTGAAACCCATACATGCCTTGTTTTATTGATCATTTATCAACTGATTGATTCATTCAATCTTCATAATTGATTCATTTGATGCATAGGGAGCCACACATTTGCCATCTGTTTCTGTTTTTACTCACATATCCCAAAGCTGAAGAAAGCCTACTCTGGGCTTCTATAGGGTTTAAAACTTGCAGGCTCATCAAGGAGTTTGGTGCAAAACTATTCGTACAATTAGCTGCATGTAACGTCATCTCTTAAGTAACACTGTGCTATAAACAACATTCAGAGGACAATATGCTGACCCTTGTAGAGAACAGGGCTGTACATAGAGCCCAGATGCCTGGTTAAGAGCTGAACATACCTGAATCCAACCCAGGTTCTGGTGTTCAGGGTACATCTGAACACATGTGTCAGGCCGGGTTAGGGATGAAATAGCCACATTCTTTAAAGGCCAGTCTGGTAATAAAACATCCATGTTACTACTTGTCATGACAGTTAAAATCACCTCTACTTAAAACCATGATGATATCTTTCAAGTTACAGGAACATGTCCCACTGGAGAAACATGTCATGGGGCCATTTCCTTGAACTCAGTTAAAAAGAAATCACTTTCTGAAATGCTTGGTAGCGCGTGTGGTCCAATGCCCTGGTCTTGTTGCAGGCATTCCACAAGGAAACAGTGTGTACTCAGAAGATGTCTAACAATTTGTACCATGATGTCCTTACACTAGGTTCTTTGGAGGCTCGTTTGCCATCTTAGAATAGACTCAGCTGATTAAAATGAGAAAACTGTGTGTTTTTAAATGTCGTAAGTTTTCTCTTTTCAAGTAAGAAAACCATGTAAAAATCTAAAGTGTTACTACTTCAATCTCTAAGTTCTTCCGAGGGTGAGAAAACAGCCTGGGGGTAAGGCTCCAACCCATTTCAACACTGCACCCTCCTCTGGCATTTATGAGAAAAATTGCCAACAATTGCCCAGGAGACGGAGGGCTGGGAACTTCAGGGAGGCCTGAAACCAGAAGCAGAGTGTGAGGTCTGGTGCCTGGAATTCTTGTCTTCCAGGCCAAGCAGGGCCCCACCTCAGCTCTCCAGGAGGTCTACCTTTCCACACCCTCTCTGTGCAGCTCTGTCTTCCTCTTCCCCTCTGCACTGCAAATTCTGTGACAGGGAATCCTCTAGTGTCTCATTCCACTGTGCCAGGAATGCATTCTCCCTTCAGTCAGCCTGCTCCTCTACCAGCATGTACTTGTTAGGGTTATGTTGCTGTGGCAAAACATGGTGACCAAAAGCAAGTTTGGGAAGGAAAGGGTTTAGTTGGCTTCTACTTCACATCATAGTCTGACACCTCAGGAAGTCAGGACAGGAACTCAAACAGGGCACACACCTGGAGGCAGGAGCTGATGCAGAGCCCATGGAGGGTGCTGCTTGCTGGCTTGCTCAGCTTGATTTCTTTTAGATCCTAGGACCACCAGCCCAGAGGTGTCACCACTCACCATGGGCTGGACCCTCCCACATCAATCACTAATCAAGAAAATGCTCTACAGGCTTGCCTACAGCCCAATATGATGGAGGCATCTTCTCAGTGGAGGTTGCCTCCTTTCAGAGAGCTTTAGCTTGTGTCGGGTTGACATGACACTCACCAACCAGCACACCACACTACGAGAGAAACATCAACAAGGCACTTACCCCATCCCCTTTGCTCTTAAACTTTGTCCTCATCCTTCAAATTGTCTCCATTTCACTAAATCCACTTATCAACTTGCATTTCGTCACAGGCACGACCTTCCTAGTGGAGTTTCGGGGACCAGCCTTGTTAGAGGAGCTCTGTTTCCACGGGTCCTACACTCCAGCATTCTCTCTTCTTGCCATCAGCAGTGTGCTATTCTCAGCTGTTGATAAAAGGCATGGGGAAGGAGGATGCTGGGAGAGAGGTGGACCTCAGGGCCTCTTCTTCTGAGTCTATCTATGCCTTGGAGCGTGGGCTGCCTCTTTCCAACAAGACAATCTATGAAGTAAACAGAACTCCTAGGTCATCCCTGTTGCTTATGTGAAGAAGGGAATGCTATGCTCACCCCCTTTCCATCTCTGCTCTACCCCAGCTTTCCTGCCCTATAAAGGAAGTCAAGGAAGATTGTCTTACTCAGAGTGTTGAGTGACAGCCCACAAATTTGGTTAGAAGCAGATAGTGCTAGCAGGAGAGATGGTGACCCAGCTTTGTGTGGCATCAATATCCAGCTGTCTGATGACTAATTAGCAAGCTGAACTTCCTTCCACCAGGTGATGTTCATTTGAGTTTTTAATTCCCTCATGTGATTCTCCCATCTATTAAAACAGATGTGTTTCTTTGTTGGTTATGTCACTCTTTTTTTCCTCTTTGGAGAAAAGCAAAGAGTCTCTAACTCCAAAAGTAGCCAAGGATGACCTTGAACTTGTGATTCTCTTGCCCCCCCCATTGTGCTTTGATTGCAGGTATATGCCACTACATCTTGTTTTACGTGGGGCTAAGGATTGAACTTGGCGCTTCATGCTAGACAAGCACTGTAGCCACCCAGCTATAAGACCAGTCTACATCAACTTTTTTCTAAAGTGTTTTAAGACTATTTGGGCCTTTGGGATGGAGAGATGAGATGGCTCAGCTGTTAAAGGCCAAGGCTTATAACCAAAAAGACAAGACTATCTAGGTCCTTTTCCATGATGATTTTTAGGTTCTGCTTTCATTTTTTTTAATGAATGGGAGCCAATTATTTAATGACTCTATCGTTGTGTGTCTTCCTCTTGTCTTTCATTAAGGAACTCCACACTTGTGACTCATCTAACTCAAGCTGGTGTAGTAAGGTGGCAGAGACATTTTGATATATTATTGGGTAAATGTAAATTGCTTAGACTCCAACTTCCAAATTAAGATAAGCAAGACAGTGCTGGCGCCACTGAGGTGTACTTTGTAAGTAGCCTCGAGGGAAAGGCGGATTAAATAGTATTAACCTATTGAAAGCGAAAGTGTAAGCAATTTTGCTTCATAGCTGCTGCAGGAATGTGCCCATACATCACACAAAGCTTTCAGAACAGTCAGACACAGGAAACTGGCTTCATATCTCAGAAACTTAATTTATGGTAATTTTAGGACCAGCCATCCAAATTACATAAATTCAGAAAGTATAATACTTAGTAGCATAGATGCGGGAGGTGAGGGGAAAGCAATGGAAAATAAGATTGCTTCCTTCTGAAATGCAAGAGCTAGGAAAAAGGGAAGAATCACATTGAGGTGTCTTCCAAATTATTCAGTTCAACGTGTTTTTCTCAGGCGATGTCCTCAGTTGTACACAGTTCTGCCCCATGGTTTCTGTTTTAAGATGGGATAGAATGAACCACAGTGAGCACAAGGGCTTTACTGTGTAGCCGCCTTGTTCACCAGCGATGCCTGCTGCTATGTCTGCGGGGCTAAAATTAGATGAAGTCAGAAGCAACTTCAGTCAAGCATTTGTCTCACATGCATGAGGACCTGTGTCCTGTCCCTAGAACCCATGGAAAACCGTGGACGGTGGTGGTGCGCGCTTGTGAGTCCAGCGCTGGGACCGCCGAGAGAGACCGAGTCCTGGCATCCCCAGCCAAGCTAGTTGGTGATCTCTGCACGCCTTTTCAAATCCAACCTTTCAGATCGATTTAAAGCGCAGCCATGCAGTTAGTTCCCTTCCCATAGTGACCATTACTTGTTTCTGCTTTAAGTTCCTTTAAGATAAACCTAAACCATTTTTTTGTTACTGAAGTCTGTAATCTTTTTCTTTTTCATTTTCTCTTACTTCTCCCAATACATGCCTGCTTGTTTGGCCACTGGCTCTACATCTTCTTTGTATTCATTGTGTGGCCGGTCTCTGCCATTGCTGACTTCATCTCTCTCTAAAGCTCATGTAGGGGTTTGGCTAGTCAGAAAAGTTCGTGTCGATACAACACATATCTCAACGTCTTCTTATTGACAGAGAATACATCCAGGTATTGTTTATCTTCAGTTTTTAATGAGTCTGTTCTTTTTCAATCATGCCTCTCCTGTCTTCTTCATGTTGCAAACTATGCATTCTAAATGTCAATGAGTTCTTATGGGCTGCTGATGCTTGATATTGTCAGCCATTTATTAAAATCCTCTGTGTTTTACTAACAGTCGAAGAGCAGTGCTCTTAAATTCATCAATGAGTAGAGGAGCATAGCTGTGAAGTAGCTGGAGCTCTTTGCTCTACTGCCATCTAGCGGCTCCCAGCTTTACGTGTTTTTTCAGAAGTATTTTGAAGATGCCACACTGGAAATCAAAAATTTCATTTCACAATGTGTCTCACTTGTCTCATTTAATGTTATGGAAGGATGAACAGACAAAATATTTCACTAGAAAATAAAACACTCAATATCACTAATTGAAGGATTTTTAAAAAGTGCCCCCGTGCTGTTTCTTAAGGGATGCTTACAGCAGAAGTACCAGGATCTTCTGAAGTATTCGCGCCCGCTTCTTCCTCCCCACCACTGTCATGCAGCATTAGGTTCATTACCCATCCCTTAGCCACATGAGTCTTGCGGACAAAGTGATGAGTCGCAGCACCCACATGTGTGCTGCTCGAGATCTGGCGTGCGGCCAGCACGTGCACCCTCTGAGCATGTGGTTCAGGAAGAAACCTTTAGGACACTGTACTGTGTCACTGCCTGTCTCCACCCAGCACCTCTCCCCGCATTACTGCAGAGACCAGAACAATTGCAAGTGGTATTTTATGAAGACGTTCATAGAGCTAGCATTTAGTACTTTGTCAAAGTAAGGCTTCCTCCTTTGTGTCAAACCTGAGTCAAGCTAGCACTATTTCTGGTGGTCAGTACCAATCAGAAAACTTTGAATGAATGAATACAATAGATAGGGAAATCAGTGGTGCTCTATATAAGGAAATATGTGATGAGACTGTGGGCTGGACAATAGGTACAGTTGCTCACTGTGCAATGATTATCCTTGTACTGTCCACGAGTCTTACATATTCTATCTTAATAGGTGGTAAGAAGGAACTACTGTGAAATCTGACATCTTATTTTGGATTCTTCCTTTGCAGGTCTGCACCAAAACCCTTTATCCCAATATAACCTCTACCGTTTGTATGTTATCTACCACCTTCCGGGAGTGGAGCTGCTTGATCAGAAGCGTAAGGATTCTTCTTTTCCACAGAAACATCTAGAATCTGCTTTGAAAATCAGTACTTTAAAGAATACAGGAAACCTGTGACACTTTGCCCTCATGAAAGAAAACTGTCAACTGATTGTGAACGAGAGCTCCTCTGTTATTCACTATGACAGGTCAGCTCTCTGAAATTTGCCCTAGGAACTCAGGTCTGCTCTACTTAACCAGAACCTGTTGTCTGGTGGGTGTACAGTTCTTGCCTGCAGCTCAGGCTTTGGGCAATAGTATTGTGGGTGCCAAATTGGTTTTTTATTTGCTATTATTTCATATAGCTAGTGTCTGCCTACATGTGTGTTTGTATACCACATGCATGCCTTGTATACACAGAGGCCAGAAGAAGCTGGATTCCTACTACTGGAGTTACAGACAGTTATGAGCCACCATGGATTCTGGGAATGGAACCTGAGCCTCTGGAAGAGCAGCCAGTACTTTTAACCACTGAGCCATCTCTCTTGCTCTTGATGCCAAATCATTTACCCCCTGACACTTTGGTTTCTTTTCTCAACAATGATTTATAGTAAAATCTCTTGAGACCTAAATTCTAAAAATTATCTTCCTTGAAATTCTGTAAGTTCATATTACTAAACAGTGACTTCTTATACACACCTGATCATGTAAACAAGCATCTTTGGCATATAGAAGCCGCATATGCATAAACCATGCTCATGCATTCCATTGTACGGTCTACAAAATACCCTTCATGGGCTGTTACTGTGTGAAGTGTTTGCATGAGGATACATCAAGACCTGTCCCCTTTCCAACAGTGCTGAGGGAGCAGGATGTTTGCTGTTGCCATGCCAGCCATGTGCCATCTCAGCAGTGTGTTAGACCACACAACTGAGCTCCACCATGTGACATGAGGACATCTACTGAGTGCTTGTGAGATTATATTAATACCTTCAAAATCTCTACATAAAATCTGTTTACGAGGTAGTCATACATGTTATATTTCTGTGCGTACATGTGCTCATATGTGGGCACACTTATATGTACTGGTGCCTGTGCATGTATGTCGAGGTTAGAAGTTGACACCGCTGTCTTCTTTGATCTCTCTCTTCCTTGTGTATTGAGGCAGGGTCTCCTTTAAACCATAGTTCACTGATTTGGCTAGTCAGGCAAGTGACATTGCTCAGATCTTTTTTGTAATCACTCTATATGCCTATGTTAATTCTAAACACCATCTTTTGTGTGTGTGTGTGTGTGTGTCTTTGTTAGAAGTTACAGAGAAAGAGAGAAGATCCATGGTTACCATTTTTAACCATAAGAAAACTCATATCATTCAATCGATAGCATTCGGAGGAAAAGTGGATGCCTCTTGGAACCCCAAGTTACCAATAAGGCAAAAACAACTTCAAAGACTTCCCTCAGGTAAATGAGATTAAAACTGGGTAAGCCTTAGGAACACCTGATTGTCCTAATAATTGCAACTTCTACTTACTTTCTGGTATTATATTTAACTTCATATTTTCACTGCTGATCCAGTGAATAACATAATTTTCATCTTCACTCATGTACATTATCTGAGGTAGTATGGCAATAATGACGGGATACACTGCCACCCTTCTCCAGTATCCAGTGCAGTAAGAAGGACCAAACCACAATGTCATTGTTATTGCCAACCAAACAAAACAGTTTTCTCAATGAAGGGTAGACATTTTTATGACATAGGAAAAATATTAAGAAGGAATGAAGATCTTTGCAATTTTACCAGTCAGAAATTAGCACTCTCAATATCTTGGCTATACTCCCATCTGAGGTGTCACATAGAAATATTACCAATAATTTCGGTCTTTTTCTTAGTTGGCACTTACTTTATGTAACATACATTCAGATCTATTTTTCTCACAAAGCAAAGGACACAGGGACTAATTAGAGTTGTTGTAAAGTTCTGTGATACTGGAACTTTACATTGACAGATTTATCTACAGATAAACAAAGGCTATGGTGCACCACAGGGCCCAAACTAAAACACAAAGTAGAAAAAGCATTGCAACATACAACAGGTGGAAATTAAGCCCCGTAATCCCTAACGGACTTTCACAACTCCATTTAATCGCAGTAGGAGGGCTAAGGATGATGCCAGTGGCAAAGTGCTTGCCAGGCATGCCCAAAGTCAGTTTGATCTCTAGCACCAAAAGAGAAACAGACCAAAAACAAAAACTTCTTGCAGGGCAGGGCATGATGCACTCCTGTCTGAGGAGGCTGAGTCAGGAGGACGATGTGTTCCAGGTCAGCCTGGGATATAGAATAAGACACTGTAAAAACAAACAAATAACAGCAAAACTCACAATGGGCTGGGGAGATGGATCAGTGAGTGAAGGGCTTTCTGGGCAAACACAAGGACCTGAATTAGGATTCCCAGGACCAGTGAAAAGTCTTTAGTGACAGCATGTGCCCATAACTCCAGCACTGGAGGGAGAAAAGGCAGTGTGGGGACAGTCAGATCCCCAAGGCTTGCTGGCCAGCCATTGGATCTGAAACTGTGGACTTCAGTTTCCATGAAAACCTTGTCTCAAAGATAAGGTGGAGAGTGATGGAGGAGGACACCAGGAGAGGGACTCTGCCTCAATCCATACACACACATGGTGAGTGTAGCTATGTAAACCTATATAGCATCTCCACCCATGCACACGCAGGTGAGTACACCTACTTATACATAACACATACATACACACACACACACACACACACACACACACACACACACACACACACACACACACACACACGGTTAAATCCAAACAAAATAAAACCCCAGTAGATTAAATGACAACATAAACAAGTCATTTCCAGAAAGTAAGAAATGAATACAGTTAGTATCATCACTTACAGCCAAAGAAGTGCAAACCAAAGCAGTGGGGTACCATTTTAATCCACCACAGAGGAAAAATCTTTAAAGGAATAAGAGGAGGAGGGGGATGAAAGCACAGTCTGTGCTGTTTTTTGAAACCATTATCTAGGTCAACTTGCTTGGAGACAGAGCTGCAGTACCTTTCATCATTTGACATAAGGATGCAATTTCAAAACTCTGCTACACAAGTATGTGAACACATGGGCAAGAAAAACAAACCTTTTATGATAGTAAATGCAGAAAAAATCTCTAATGGCTTTTCATGGTGGATATTGTATTAGCAGACATCCATACAATACAAACTATGCCACTCTAGACTCATTTCCTGATATAGTTGTAGTACTTAAAAACATAATGTTGTCGGTCAGGCAATGGCAGTGCACACTTTTAATCCCAGAACTTAGGAGGCAGAGGCAGGGGGATCTCTGTGAGTTCGAGGTCAGTCTGGTCTACAGAGTGAGTTCCAGGACAACGATGGCTATTACACAGAGAAACCATGTCTTAAAAAACCAGAACATGCAAACATCCCTGAAGTTGTAATGTGGAATGATAATAAAGCTGGTGTGTGTGTGTGTGTGTGTGTGTGTGTGTGTGTGTGTGTGTGTGTGTGTGTGTACATAACTGCAAGGGTGTGCACACCTGTGAGCACTCATGTAGACACCACGTCAGGATCCTGGGAGTCTCTTTATTGCCCTATGGTCTCACTGAACCAGACAATCACTGTTAGAATAGGGGCTTTGCTGGTCAGAGGGAGAGATGAGGAGCTCTGGGTCAAAGAAGAGTGCCAACTGTTGGTGATGACCAAATTCTGGAGATCTAATGTAATGTGATTATGCTTAACAATCTGCTAAAATGGGGGGGGGACCCTAAGTGTACTCACCATATGCATACCTAGAAAAGAAAATGGCTGTGACATGTCAATTAACTATTATTTCACATTGTGTGTGTGTGTGTGTGTGTGTGTGTGTGTGTGTGTGTGTGTGCACGCGCACGCATGCACCAAAATATGTAGTAGCATACCATCAATCTGTGCAATTGTTACTTTTCAATTATTTCTCAGTAACCCTGTGGAGAGGGAGGACAAGACCATGGGAAGACAGGAAAGGCCAGGAGATTTGGGCAGCCACTTGTGAAAGGCATGATGCCACAAGCTCTTGGCTGTGTTTTCTCTTGTGGACTGGCAAGAGCTCATGCTAAAGGGTTTAGTGACCCAACAGGTGCGGGAAAGTTCTCTTTGGCCTGATACCAGGCCTTCTGGAGAGGAATAAACAAGGCCATGGTAGACTGGGAGATACCCCAAGAGCCCCGGGCTCTGAGGTCTGGCCCTTCAGCACTAAAGCTTTGGAACACAGAGTCTTGTGATCTTGGATTTGTTCTTTCTTTGAAGTTCATGCCAAGAGTCCAAATGGCAGAGATGGCCTTAGCTACTTGCCTTGACTATTATCTTACAGATTCATATACTCATCAGAATTAAAAAAGGATTCCTTCTGTGTGTGAACCTTGCTTACAAAAGCCCCTAGCTGGACTCCACTGGCCGATAAACTGATTCAGCACATTGTTTTCAGGGCTCTGAGATTTGCCTTATGTTAAAGACTGCCACAAAACCTAAAGCAAAATGACTCACCTAAGGGAAAATTTTAGTTTTACGCTAGTTATGAAGACATTTTTGTCCATTAATTTGGAAAGAAACCCAATGTTGTCTCATTATTTTTAATTGGTGACCAAATGTTTGAAAAATACTAATTTAGAATTTTATTTTTAGATTTTGCATTTGGAGATAATGTTGACAAGTAAGTGTTATTTTTAAAAACAATTTACATCTTTTCTTTCATTGTCAGACTGTTTCATAATTGTCTCATTTCTAAATTATCTCTATCTTCTAAAATAGATTTTAATTAATTAAAAGATATGAGCCTTTCAATAGACAGAAAAATGGTTGCTTTTCTTTGACAAATGAATTCCAGTTATGTTTTTTGACATTAATAAATGAGCAAGTGATTAGATGTATAAAATATTAATACTTGTTAAGAACTGTTAGCTTTTCCAAATGAGGATCTTGGCTTGTTTGCTTTGCCTCTAAATATACTCAGTAAAAGCAATTATCATATAGATTAACATTTACATTCACTAGAATTTACATTTCCTAAAGGAAATAGTTCATTAATTCTACAGAGTACATTTCAAATTCATGAATACGAATGAATGCAAAAACCATTACTTTTCTATGTATGAATGTTTTCTTTGGGTTCAATGTTAAAAAAATATTGTCATCACATATAAAATATGTAGGGAAGTAACATCAAAATAAAATGTTTACATTATTAGTATGCATGATACCAAAAAGTATTTCCAGTTTATTTCACAGTTTTCCACTATGAATTCATGAGTATGTGAGACTTTTATAATAGATCCTGAAATATATCCAGACACTCCATTTTAAAAGGACCATGCACACAATAAAAATTGCATCACTTGGCCTGAAAGTCAAGGCCCGAAAACCTACAATATTGGTGGGGACTTAAACAAATTTATTCATTTAAGTAAAAGCTTCAGGGCTTTAGGTGTTCCCTGGAGGTAAAGTACTTCTGTATGATGCCTAAGGCCCTGGACGCCATCCTCAATACACACAAAATCACACACAGAATCCTGTTGGTCAGGCCTGCTTGTTTTTTATATAATTGCTACCTTTGCAGGACAGTGTTTGATGACCCTGAAGATGCTGTGTTTGTAAGATCCATGAAGAGATCATTGATGGCCATTACCTCCATGAACTGGGACACCGTCCCAACACGAAAGGAAAAGTATGAAGAGAAGAAAAAGATAAAGCCATCCCAAATGGTCATGATATCCCTGAGATAACAGTACTTCCAGAAATCCTGGTGCTGTTCAGGTGTATGTTAAAATGACCCTATGACTTAGCATATTACACAGTTATTGCAACCTGAAGTTAATACATAGAACAATCAGTAATGGAAAAATGATCCCTACACTATAGGCTTCTTAAAAATTTTGTTGCCCATGAATATAGGAATGTACTTAAATTCTAAGTATAAACCTCAACACATATCCTCTAAAATAAACAAGGTCATGTAACTGGCACCATTGATCAAGTAATAAAGCATTATGAACTTTCTAAAAAGTCTCCTTCTTCCTGTTAGCAGGCACTGTCCACCCTTCCACACCAACCATCACCCTCATTTCTAGAGAGCAAGTTTGATTGTGAAACTTGATTGTGAAATCAAGAGCATACTTGACTGTGAAAGCCATATAAACGGAGTCACTAAGGACGAACACTTTGTGTGTGGCTTCTTGCACTTGCTGTTCTGAGGCCGCTCTGTGCTGCTGCCAGAGTGAGGGCTCTGTAGTTTTCACTGCCTCAAAGCAGCCCACCACAATTCAGTTATCCAGTGCACTGTTTTCCACATCTCTGGGACACTGGCCAGTTCTGGGTGTGGGCTAATGATGTTGGATCAGCCTTGCCAGAAGCCCAGTGCTAGGGAATAAAGAAACTAGTCAGCTTTTACCAATTTCCTGGTGCTGAGTGACAAAATTAACACTTATCTCAAGTTCATTGCTGGTTTCTCTGACTAAAAAGCTCTGTCATCTTATACGCCATCCAGGTGGTGGCGTTTTCCCTGATCCTACTATGCTCAGAGAATACAGACACATGGAATGTAGACTGATGTCACAGAGGGGAAGACATGACAGCTGAAATCGTGAATCAGTTCTTGGCACCCTGTGCCTGGCCTGAGTCTGAACATTCCGTTTGGTTCCTGGTGAAAGATCAGATAAGAACGGAGGAAGCAATGATCTGAGTATCTGGGTGGCAGTGCTTGATGTCGTGAAAGAAATGGCTCTGCACTGTTCAAGGCCAGGTGATTAGCAGAATCAGAATATTCTCTCCCTCTTTCCCTGTCCCTGACTTCGGGGGAGTACAAGCACGGTATCAGGTTCTTTAGCAAGATCACATGGACATAGCGGGAGACCAACCCATTTGCTTTTCAAATAGTAGTGGGTATTGTATTGTGCCTGCCCTCATACTGCAAACCTGAGTAACTCGTGGAAGCTACTCATCAGGAGCTGAGCTCAAGCAGAGCCTCCGAGTAACAATACATACAGGCAGCATGCCCGTTTGTGTGTGTGTGCCTCTGCATGAGTGTGTGTGTGCATATTATGAATCCATTTTGATAAAACAGTGTAGTTGTAATAGCCAGAAACTGAAAGCAGCCTAGATGCCCCTCAACCGAAGAATGGATAGAGAAAATGTGGTACATTTACACAATGGAGTACTACTCAGTGGAAAAAAACAATGGAATCTTGAAATTTGCAGGAAAATGGATGGAACTAGAAGAAACCATTCTGAGCCAGGTAACCCAATCACAAAAAGACAAACATGGTATGTACTCACTCATATGTGGATTTTAGACATAGAGTAAAGGATTACCAGCCTACAATCCACATTGCCAGAGAAGCTAGTAAACAAGGAGAACCCTAAGAGAGACATACATGGTTCCCTGGAGAAGGGGAAAGGGTCAAGATCCCCTGAGCAAATTGAGAGCAGGGGAAGAGGGGGGAGGGAGCTATGAGAAGGAGAAGGGGAGAAGAGGAAGGATACAGAGGTCATGAGAGAGCAGAAAGGTTGAGTCAGGGGAAGAATAGAAGAAAGGATATGTGATAGGTAGGGTTTTAGTTGGCGGGGTAGAGGAGGACGGGAGGGAGAAGGGAATTGGGATTGACATGTAAAACAATCTTGTTTCTAATTCAAATAAAAAACCTGGAAAGAAAAAAAAGTGTAGTCAGGATCAGGCTTAAGGAGACCCATAAGTTGTATAAGTAGTATTCTAAAATTACTCTAGTAAGTGACAGACAAGACGTTGTAGTCTCTACATTAGTCAGTGAAAGTATAAAATGAAAAGGGCTGTGCCAAGAATAGGAATGTAAGGTGTAGCCCTTTGTAAAGATAGAATGTGTGGAGTAACCCTTTGTAACTAGATGCATGGCATAGCCCCTTGTAACAGTGACACAAAAGAATGTCATATTCACTATTTTTAATTTACCATTTTATTTATTCTTTATATTAGATGACAAATTGAAGTATGCCTCACTTGAATGAAGAAAAAAATTTTCATATCTTCATTGGACCTGTAGTATTTCAAAGACCTTGTTTCTGTGGTGTCCTCCATTCCTTCTGGCTCTTACATTCTCCTGCCCCCTCTTCTGCAGAGTTCCCTGAGCTCGGAGGGGAGGGATTTTGATGGGGGATGTCCTTCTGTATGCTGTGAATATGTTTCTCTTATTGTTTGATGAATAAAGCTGTCTCAGCCAATGGACAGGCAGGATGTGGCCAGGCAGGAAGTACAGGTGGGGCTACCGGACTAGGAGAATTCTGGGAATAGGAATGCAGAAAGCCACCAGAGAGGTGCCATGTAGCTGTCAAGGAAGCAAGAGGTCCAGGCATCACTGGGTAAGCCAAGAGCTCTTGGAGATACACAGAGTAATAGAAATGGGTTAACAATCAAGAGAGAGCTAGCCAATAAGAAGCCTGAGCCATTGGTCAAACAGTTTATGATTAATATAAGCCTCAGTATGTTCATCTGGGACTGAAGAGTGGTGAGACTAGGTGGAAAGAAACTCTGTCTTCACCCTTCTCCCTCCACCTTCCCCCCTTTTCCCCTTCTTCTTCTCTCTTCCATCTCTGTTCCCAGTTAGCTAACACCTACCCCTCTCTTTGTTCCCTTTCCCCAATAAACTCCATGTGGGTTATGTTGAGTTCTGTGGTTCATGTTTCATCAGCTGCAACTGAAGCAAAATGACAACACACACACACACACACACACACACACACACACACACCATAGGAGAGCAGCACTCTTTGATTTTACTTGAGATGAAATCTTGTTTAGGACAAATATGATTCATAACCTGGCTCTGCATGGAATAAGAACAAGAGAAATTTTGACTCTCAGATTTTCTTTAAGACTGGCTTTTCTCTTATAAAAGAATGACTGCCCACAAATCCAAGCCTGAACATACATTAGCACCCACCCCATCAACTGATTAGATAAATATTATCCACTTAAATTTCACACTGACTTAATATTCATGAAGTTTCACATTAGTACAACTGTTTTCTTCCCTTAAGATTTTAAGTCATTGAACAAGGGGGAGCTCATGGACCCCAGACTGACAGCTGGGAAATCAGCACAGGACCAACCCAGACCCCCTGAACATGGGTATCAGTTAGGAGGCCTGGGCAATTTATGGGGCCTCTGGTAGTGAATCAATATTTATCCCTAGTATACCAAAGGACTTTGGGAGCCCATTCCACATAGAGAGATACTCTCTCAGCTTAGACACATTGGGGAGGGCTTAGGCCCTACAGAGTATGAAGATCCCCCATGAAAGGTCTCCCACATTCCCTGGGGAGCAGAAAGGGAATGGGATAGGGGGCTGGTGGTGGGGGGCAGGGGAGGAGGGGAGAGAGAGGGAACTAGGATTGACATGTAAAACAAGTTTGTTTCTAATTTAAATAAAAGAAGGAAAAAAGAAAATGTGGTATATTTACACAATGGAGTACTACTCAGCAGTAAGAAGCAATGACATCCTAAAATTCGAAGACAAATGGACAGAACCAGAAAAAAACACCTGAGTGAGGTAACCCAAAACCAAAAGACAAATATAGTATGTACTCACTCAAAGTGGACACCAGACATAAAGCAAAAGATACCCAGCCTATAATCCACAACCCCAGAGAAGCTAGAACCCTCTTCCAGAAACAGATGGAAACAGAGGCAGAAATCCACAACTAACCAATGAGCCAAGCTCCTAGAGTACAATCAAAGTGAGGGAGGAGTGATAATATGAACAAAGGAGTCAAGACCATGATGGTGAAACCCACAGAATCAACTGACCGGAGCTAGTGAGAGATCAGTGACTCAGGTCTGACAAATGGGGAACCTGCATAAGACCAAATCCTTAATATAAGTGACAATGGTGTGACTGGGACAATATATGAGGCCACTGGCAATGGGTCCAAGATCTAATGCACAAACTGACTTAGTGGAGCCCGTTCTATGTGGAGAGATACCATGCCCAGCCTAGACAGAGGGGTGTGTGTTGGGGCGTTGGAGAGGTGCCTTGGTCCTGCCTCAACTAGATGATGGGACAGACTTAGTAGACTTCCTAGGGGAGGCCTTACCCTCTCCCTGGAGCAGATGGGAGGAGGGGGGAGTGAAGGGAGTGGCAAGAAAGGAGAGAGGGGCGTCTGGGATTGGAATGTAAAAAACAAATTAATAAAAAAAACGAGAGAAGAAAGAAGAGATATGCTGCATTGTTTATGTTGTTTATGTTGCAGAGTAATTGTTAAACTATGTAAAGATGTGTTGCATTTGTTTATGCTATATTTTTTTAACTATGAAAAGATATGTTGCTGTTTCACCTTGCATGACTAAGGCACCTGGCTGGTCAAATAAAAAGATGAATGGACAATAGCTAGGCAGAGGAGGGATAGGCAGGGCTAAAGGGCAGAAAAAAAGGATCCAGCCTGATAGGGGAGGTCCTTCTGTATATATGTTTGTCTTATTGGTTGATAAAGTACTGTTGACCAATAGAAAAGCAAGATAGGTGGGACTAGGAGGTAAGGAGAATTCTGGGAAATGTAGTAAAAGGAATTCTTGTGCTACGAGCAGAAAGTGACATAGCAGGTAGACTCATATATAAGCAGGGGCAAGAAGGAAGTCATTTCTTTTTCTCTTCCGCCTGTCTCTGCTTCTGGAGTGCTGGGATTAAAGGCATGCACCACCAACACCAGGCCTTGAAGTTGCAGAGATCTGTTTGCCTCTGCCTCCCAAGTGCTGGGATTAAGGTGGTGTGCCACCACCGCCCAACTTTGACTAGGATTTCTTTTTTGCTAGCTCAGTCTTAAGTATCAACCATAAAGACTTATCTTATGGTGGACTCAGGCAGAAGGGCGATGGTGGCACATGTCTTTAATCCCAGCACTCTGTGTAGCTTTGGAGCCTGTCCTGGCACTCGCTCTGTAAACCAGGCTGGCCTTGAACTTGCCTACCTCTGCGTCTGCCTCCCGAGTGCTGGAACTGCCCCACTCTTTTTTAAATTTAATCCCTTTTTATCTTTTAGTTTCTTTTCTCCTAATTTCATATATATATATATATATATATATATATATATATTATATATGGTTTTGTTTTTATGGGATTCTGGAGTTGTGCGACCATGTGTGTTTCTGTGTATCTGTTTCTTGAGCTCTTCTTCTTCCATTTGTTTTGTCCTATTTCAATGTATTGTTTTGTTATACTATATTTTATTTTATTGTTATCCCTTAGAAACTTGTTTGCTAAGTGGGTGACCTGAATGGGAGGGGAGATAGGGAAGGGTTGGAATGGTGGGGGATTAGAATTAGAATATATTATAATTTTTTAAAAGTCTATTTTCAATAAAGGAAAAATATTTTTGTAAAGCACATTCTTCTACACCTGGCTTTAAATTTCTTACTAATGCAGGGCTAACTTGCTATGACTGGAAAGTACTGCTTTAAAGAGAATTAATTTAAACTCAAAATGGAAGCCAAGACCCATAAACTAGATAAAATTCTGCTAAAATGGAACATACCATTAAAAAGAGAATTTTTAATTCTGCTTTTTGTTCTAAACCCACTGATGCTGAAAAAAAAAAATCCTGGTATAAAAGACAGCTGTGGCTAAAGGTTGGGCCATGTGATGAGACAGGTCTAGCCTAAGCATACTTGCTTCCCTAGGCTTTAGTCTCCTCTTGGGTAAACTAGTAATATAATCTCACAGAGTCTCAAGGGACGATAAAATGATACTAAAGTGGGAGGTAGCTATTTTACTCCATGTGTAGCTATTAGCTACTCACAGCCCAAATTCAGTGATGCCTCTTAGAGACTATATTTGGCATATCCCCCACTTTCCCAAATTGGTATGCTAAAATGAATTCCAAGGCATTTGGAAATGGGGGTGTTTGAGAAAAATCAGGTCATGAAGATAAAGTCCTCATGAGTGGGATTAATCCTTCCAGAGCTATTTTGCCCTCCTCCTCCACAAAATGGTAGAGCAAGAGAGTCCAATCAAACCAGCACCCTGACTTTGGACTTCTAGATTCCAGAACCCTTAGAAATAAGTGTTTCTGGTTTAAGACACTTGGTGTGGGGTCACTTATAAGCCCAAGTGGGCCAGGACTACCTGATGTATTAGGGTTACCTGAGAATCAACATCTAAAGATATATACCTATATAGGGAATAATGTAAGGAGGTGTTCATGCCACTGTTGGGGAGACAGATGAGTTCTAAGAGTGTAGTGTGGCTACAAATTCAGATCTGAGCTGATGCTGCTATCTTGAGTTGCTATCTTTACAACACAGGATGGGTTAAAAGACTGCAGGGTTTTCTTGGGACTTCTGGGGGTGAGGTGGGTACTCTGAGTTTCCATGTTGCAGGTCTCTTCATCCCTTAATTCTGGGACCACATGAAGCAAAAAAGAACACCCAGAGAACTCACCAAAAATCAATACACGGATTCCAGGGTTCTTAGGCGGGCTGCCAGAGCCTAGCCTAGTATACAGCTGACAGCTCAGCGAGGGAGAGATGAGGAAGACGGCATGGGCATGCATTCAAATCTTTGAAGCACAGGGAGTGCTGTAACATACAGAGGGGTGGCACATTCACAAACTAGAGTGTTGCTCACTGTGCAGACAAGGCATGTTGATGGATGACTTCATTTTGCAAGGGAAGCTTTGTGCAACTGACAGGTTTAAACAGGATACTTAACTTTTTAACAGCAAATTTCCTCATTTTAAGTCATCACTGAACAATGGTCACAGCGTAGCATATGAGAGGACAAGTGTTCTGGGGCTGGAAGGAAAGGGCAGGAAGGAAGATTAGAATTGACAGGATGCAGGAACCTGACCCTCTGAGTGAGGGAAGAATCGGTTATTTCACTCACTGTATAACCTTACCTTCATTCCCCCATATTTTCCTGCCTTCCCATTGGTACCTTCTCTGTTATTTGGCCCCGTGACACAAATTACGAAACAAGGTGAACTGTGTATGTAGGTAGATTTATTTTAAAGCCAACAGGAAACTGAAAGACAGCACCTTAGTCAGACATGACACTCCAGCTTGCCTACATGTTACACACACTAAAATACAGAATGGGACATCCTTTAAATGGCGGCTATAAGTCACAGTTTCTGGACAGGAGACAGCTTCTGAAAAGTTGGTAGGAAGATGAAAGTTGGCCTTTTGGAGAGAGTATGGTGCCTGAGGTGCTTTTACAGGAAGTGTGTGTACAGTGACTACCCAGTGCATGACCCAACCTTTCTGAATGTTCAAATGCTGCAGAGGATATTGCTGCAAGAAGGGCAGGTTCAAAGTGCTCTCGACAATTTCCATTTGAACTACAGCAGGCTGAACTATGGCAACGTTCTTTGAACACTGACTGTTCCTCATTACAGTTTGTACGTCCAACTGCCGGACAATAAAAGCCACTCACATGTACTTTATTTGCAGGTAAGTTTTGCCTTTTCTGACAGCCCGTTTCTGTGCCTGTGATTTTGTTCTCTAAACATCACTTCTCTTTCACATTTTTCCTGTTCTTTGTTCCCTAGAACCCAGATTTCTTCTTTAGGGGAGTTTATTTTCCTATGTGTACAATCGCTGGGAAGCCATAAAGGGAACAGACATGGTTTTGCATGTGTGTTTTGAAAGAAAATACTTTCCACCGAAATGCCTGTTTAACTATAGACCAGAAATGAGCAGGAAGTCGCGGTGTGGGAGGTAGCTCTGCTTGAAAGCCTCTAGTCTAGGGATGTGTACTCCTGCCACTGGGCCATGCAGTGTCACAGCAAATGAAGATACATTCACATGAGTTCTGCAGCTATCTGCTGGGATGAAGGCTGCCCATGCTGGCCACCATTGACAGCTTTTACTCCTCGGACAGCCGTGGCTCTGCAGGAGCATCCTGTGTGCTGGCCAGCCCAGCTTCACCTCCAGGTTCTCTCTCTCCTTCCACAGAATCAGCAGGAGTGGAATTTTCTTGGGAGATGTCCACTGTAGCCTCTGGTTGATCTTCATTAACATGGTTAGAGTTGACATCGAGCTTTCCATCTAATAAAAAGAAAAATATATTTGTTGCTGTTCTGTGCCAGGCAGTCTGGCAATGTTACTCTATTAATCATGGTCTCTACATGGGGCAGAGTATTACTTTTATTATAATTGTCCTGATTGATTGCATCAATCAGGAGTGACCCTGAGAAGAGGGGTTGAGCACTTGTTCTAAGCGTCATGACGGTGACAATAGCAGTGGCTCTAAGTCCACAACTCTGTATTAGAATTGTTTGGGGTTGACAAAAATCTGCATGTAACTAACTTGAAGTCCTTGAGAAAATAATTGCCTGTATTTAGTTAATTTTTATTGATAAAAGCCTACCCATTTTCTGTCCTCAACACTGGATAAAAATGTTTGCTCTGCTCAATGGTGGCGCACGCCTTCAATCCCAAAACTAGGGAGGCAGAGGCAGGTGGATCTCTGTGAGTTCAAGGCCAGCCTGATCTACAGAGTGAGATCCAGGACATCCAAGGCTACACAGAAAAATCCTGTTCTGGAAAACCTTAAAAAAAAAAAAAAAAAAAAAAAAAGCTGATCCACAGCAAAAAAGACAAAATAGAAAGACTAACTAGTCCTTTTAGTGGCAAATGTTCCTTTTTAAAAATAACTTTGTAAAAACCATTCAATCATGCCAAATGATAAAAGAGCCACACTTCATGAGTAGAGACAAAAGTGGTCAGGAACAGTTGATTGTACATAGGGAATGTTTCCTAGAGATACAACACACTTCCAAGAAAGCAGGATATATTCCCTCCCAGGGCTGGGCAGGTTCCTGGAAAATGAGAATCACAGTAGAAGCAAGTCACAGCTGCAAAGGAAAAACAGTTACCTAACTCTACTGAGAGAGAGGGAAAATGTGTAACTCGTTGCTCTCATGCTTGCAGAGTGAAGTGTGGACATCAGATCTACAACTTGGTCTTTAATTTATGAATAAACTATAATTTCACTCATAATATTCAATTATAATTAAAAGGGTAACGGCTTCTAACTTTAAAGCATTCTAGTAGCCATTGAGGGACATTCCAGGTCAACTCAATGACCTTACAATCCTCCACGAGTGACTCATGAGGACACCCACCACTCCAGGGCAGTCAAAAGTACAGTAACCACATCATCAGATCGCCATGTGTCTGGTTGCTAGTGACATCTCAGTTAACTGCATTCTATGCAGTGTCCCAAAGCTGGTTACCCCTAAAGGTGACCCCAGTTTCTCTGTACCCAGTGTCACTGAGCCTTTCTTTCTCTCGCAAAGGGACCGCACAAACTCAATGGATTTGTACATACTCTTTTCCTCCTGGCTCTTATGTTTGGCAGCTTCAGACTGTTGCTTCTCATAAATGTCTTTCAGACTCTTACACATCTTCTTATGTGCGAACCAGTGTGTCTTCTGGCAGGTCTGGTCACAATATATTACCTGAAATCAATTACAAATTTGTTTTCATTTTAAGGATTAGAATTGCATGGTTTCCCAGCAAACATGAAAACAAGAACTATTCTATAGTCTTTCCCATACTTCAAAAAATAAAACGAAACAAAACTACTGTGTGGTTGTATATAATATAGCTGTGTGTTGGTCCAAGGGCCTACAAAAGACTTTAGTTACAGGCATATTAAGAACCTTTGAAAGCCAGGCATTGGTGTCTCTCGGGAGGCAGAGACAGGCAGATTTCTGTGAGTTTGAGGCCAGCCTGGTCTCCAGAGAGAATGCCCGGATAGGCTCCAAAGCTACACAGAGAAACCCTGTCTCGAAAAAACAAAACAAAACAAAAAAACAAAAAACAAAACAAAAAAAAAAAAAAGGAAAGAAAAGAACCTTCGACCCCGGCATTTGGGAGGTAGAAGTAGGAGGGTCAGAAATTCAAGAGTGGTCTCAGGAGAAAACAAAACACAAAAACTCAAAAACTCAAAAGAATCCTTTTGCATTATTTCTGGTTGTCCACTTGTTCTTCTAGCCCAGCCCCGGGAATATGTTCAGGCATCAAACTGCCCTAGCTGAAGGCAGCCTGCCACAGACGTGAAGTGTGACTATGGATGTAAGCATTGCTTTTAGAGGACTTTCCTGTGTGAGTAAGTTCTTACACCCCAAGCCCTATTTCCCACAGGAGGAAACAGGCGAAGGACGTCATCTAAGCAGGCAGAGCTGCAGAAGCAGATCACAGTAGCAGATGCCGAGGTCTCAAAATAAGTTGAAGAACTTCAACCTTGAAATCAACAGATTAATGTTGCCTGCAGGATTCAGTGGGTGTGCCAGACACGTTCATTGCGTGCTGGCTCAGGATGTGAGAACATATTAGATATGAACTTTAAAAAGAACTCTAGAAAATGGAGAAGTAGTCCCAGTTTAAAAGGAAGAGATGACAGAAGACTGAGAAATGAAATGCCATGCATTTGTGAACTGTCCCAGTCTGGGTTTTCCTAGCCTCACCAGCCCATGTCCCAGTGCTCTCTGACCTACTTTCTCTCCTTCATCCTCTCCTCTCTTCTTTGCTAAGTGATAGTGAGCACAGAAAAAAACTAAGGCTCACAGGAAGTTCTCTTCCCAAGCTGCTGTTTAAGATTCATATGCTATGTTCACTTACTAGAATTTATTCTAAAACTAATCCAACTGCTACACTTAGGCGATGTTGGAATTCAGTTGTCAGCTTGGAGCAATCTTACCTACACATCAATGGAGTTAGAAGAATTTCATTCACTCTTACCATTTTGCAAACCGAACATCTTTTACTTGCTCCCTTTTCTCCACAGGTGGTGCAAAACTCAACATCCACAAACCCCACTTGTCCTGTGATGGCTTGGGTAAGTACAGAGAACGCAGTTGGATCCGATCCCTAGGAGTGTGAAGAGGAGAAAATATCCACTGAAATCCCCATGGAAGACCACAGAGATATCACTGGCACATGGTGTTGACTAGAAATGGTAGCAAGGAAGGAACCACTAATCATGATAAGACAGACTCTATGATGAAGAATCAGTCTTTCGAGTGCACCTTCTTCTACACAAATTATATAACAGGTAAGGCATGATCTCCATAAGTGAGAGAATACAAGTGTGGCCAGTTAGTATTACTCTTCATGCTAGCTTCAGAAACAGGACAGTGAATTGCAGATTTTTTTTCTGAGAACTGACATTAAGCCAATATTGATATCCTATGGAATAAACACAGAGCCCTCCCTAATGTCTATCAACTCCTAAAGCATTGTAATATTCTTTTAAATGTTCTGTCCTCTTTAATAAACACACATGTAATAATTGCATCATATGCTTTAAAAATGTGAAATTTATTGTTATGAGACTGCTAAAAAACAGGTTGTAAAAAATGTATACAAGAATTTATGGAGAAAATTATAAAGATAAATACTCATCTGCCTGAAGCAAAGGTATTGAAACCTTTCTAAGATAGCAAAAATAACAAGATGTTCAACTGATCTTCTTATCTGCTATGTGTTCAATGTTCTGGATTTTTAGATTTTGCACACTTATTCCCAAGCAAAGCTTTGCCACTTTCCCTAATTGTCATCTGAGTCTTTACCTCTTCCTTGTGGAGAACTGTGTTTTTCTATTACCTTACCAACTGTCACATTGGATCTTTAACTAGTGTCACTTGACAACAACGCTCCTTACTTTCCTACATACTGAAGAAAGGTTAAGAAAATAGTCAGCAGATTGAAGTTTTTTTTTTTTTTTTTTTTTTTTTTGGTTTTTCGAGACAGGGTTTCTCTGTGTAGCTTTGGAGCCTATCCTGGCACTCGCTCTGGAGACCAGGCTGGCCTCAAACTCACAGAGATCCGCCTGCCTCTGCCGCATGAGTGCTGGGATTAAAGGCGTGCACCACCAACGCCCAGCTTCAAGAAGAATTTTTAAAAGCTGCATTCCAAACTGTCACATTCCTGAATGCAAGAAACTTTCCATGTGGAAGGGCTAAGGGTTTTCTTTTGAAATAAATGAAGTAGTAAGGAAAAATTAGGCAAAATGAGCCTACATTGATTTCATATTTCTCAGGAATGAAGGCACACAGCCATTGTCCTCAAATATTGACATGTGTCCTGCTTGCTAAAAATGGAGGTCTATCCATTTAGTCCATACTCTCTCCATCATAATTCCTGTGGCTGTGGTCTAGGAGCCTGCAATATTAATACCCCCAGGAATACCAATATATACTAAAAGTGTCAAATTGTGGGCTTAATATTATACTGAATCTTTATAAATCTCTGTATTTTTGCTGCATAAGCAGAGTCCTGCCAGTGGTGGTGGCACACACAGATAAGCTATGTCGAAGGAGTCTTGTATCAGAAAGTAGTTCTGGCCCATCAATGGACAGGGCATGGTACATTCCATGGCCATCACAACCGTGACATTTTCATGTTCAAGTATCTCTTTACAAAACTGCCTGAGACATGTTCATTATGAAGATGAGAGCTTTGTGGGAGCCACTCAACAGTTACACCCTTCCAAGTGCAACTGAGGATCAAATGCAGTATACTCTGATAAAAGGATGGTTGTACATGTGAACTATTTCTAGAGGACAGTGTAGATGTGTACTACCACTAGAGGACAGTGTACATGTGAACTACCACTAGAGGACAGTGTACATGTGAACTACCACTAGAGGACAGTGTACATGTGAACTATTTCTAGAGGACAGTGTACATGTGAACTAACACTAGAGGACAGTGTAGATGTGTACTACCACTAGAGGACAGTGTACATGTGAA